>NC_135266.1:30885513-31204846 GCF_051311805.1 Agelaius phoeniceus
ATTGGGGAAGAGTAGCTTAAAAACTGCTTGGTGGAAAAGGACCTAGAAATGTTGGTCAACAGCCAGCAGAATGGGCCAGTGTGCCCAGGTGGCCAAGAAAGCCAAAGGCATCCTGGCCTGTATCAGCAGTAGTGTGGCCAGCAGCACCAGGGCAGGGATTGTCCCCCTATTCTCAGCAGTAAAGAGGTCGCACCTCTAATCCTTTGTCCAGTTTTGGGCCAGTCACTGCAAGAACAACATTGAGGGGCTGGAACATGTCCAGAGAAGGGCAATGGAGCTGGGGAAGGGTCTGGAGCACAGGTCCTGTGAGTAGCAGCTGAGGGATCTGGATTTGTTTAGGCAGGAGAAAAGGAGGCTCAGAGGTGACCTTATTGTTCTCTGCTGCCACCTGAAAGGAGATTGTCTGTCTTTTCTCCCAAGTAACAAGGATAAAAGGAAATAGGTTCAAGTTGCACCAGGGGAAGTCTAGACTGGATATGAGAAAAATATTCTTCATCAGAAGAGTTGTCAGGCATTGAAACAGGCTGCCCAGGAAAGCAGTGGAGTCACCAGCCCTGGAGGTATTTAAGTGACATATAAATGCGGCCCTTGGGGACATGGTTAACAGTGATTCTGTAAAGTGCTATGTTAATGGTTAGGCTCAATAATCTTAAGGGTCTTTTACTACCTAAACAAGTCTATGATTCTGTGATTGTTTCTCAGCCTCCAGCCTTGTGATGCTGTGAAGTGCCAGGTTTTGGCTTCTTCATGGCCTCTCCTAGATGCCGGCCAGCTGTTAGGTCTTCTCAAAGCTGTCTCTCCTGCAGATTGAGCAAGTTCAAACCTCTCATGCTCCACATGCTGATGCACAGGCATTGCATCTCCCTCTGCTTTCTCACCCAAAGGTGAGAAAAAACACCTTGTTCTCCTCTGGTTGTGCAGAGCTCAGCCCACCACACATCCCACTGGTGTCAGGAGCTTTTTGAGGGGTGTATCTTGCAGTATCCAGTGAGTGAATCTGGTTCCTATACTTGGACTTACAATTGTGTGCATGTCTTAAAAGTTCTGGGTTTTTTAATGATACCACTGTCTTTGTCTCCCCTTCATTTGAGAGTGAGATAGGCTCTATTATCTCTCTAGATTGTGCTATCTCTCATTTTCAACTAAGTGCACTGTGCTGTGGTGTCATTTTTCAAACAAAGCCAAAAGACTTGCTCTATCAGGCACGATTTTGATTTCTTACTTTACCCACTCCCATCTCCCTCCTCCCCGCAACGAGATGAAAACATCAATATCTGTTTTGGGCTCCCAAGGTATGACATAATGTCAATGGAATTTGTTTTTAATCTGGGTGACTAACGGTTATCTGACAATTCAAGTAATATTTCTCCACATCCATCTGTCAAACTCCGGCAAATGTACAGGGGAGACAGTGTCAGATTTAGCAGCCAGGCAAGCCCATTAACACCCTGAGACTGCAACTTCGACTCCCTGCAATATGATTTTCCCCATGCCTGTCCTGTGCTGCCCTTTTCATTTTTTATTTATGTAAAATTATAACTCCTCTGTTTGAAAGTCATCTTCTTTTATTTCTGAGGCTGTTTCCTGCAGTGAGTCAGGTCAGGCGAACTATTATTAGGACCATGTTTATTTATAATGGGTAGTTTAGCATTAAGCAACGAGTTGTGACAGGCTGTGCGTTTCTGGAGGACGCTGGCAGGCTCGGGGTGCCTGTGCAGGCGCACAGGATGCCGAGGGCAGAGGGCTCCTGCCACCCCAGCCAGCCCCCAGAGATGCTGAGCTGCCAGCAGCTCCCTGCCCTGACCAAAGGGAACGTTGGGAGCAAGACGAGGATGCGCCGGAGCCAGCGCCGGTGCTGGGGGCTTGGGCAGCGCCATTGATGTCCCCCTGGCAGTGCCATCCCTGCCTCGCTGCGTGCCCTGCTGAGGGGCAGCTCACAGGTGGGACTCCTGAGGTGCAGAACAATGGCCAGAAGCAGAATTCCGCTGCCCCAGTGTTTACCAGGTGTCCCTCTCTCGGGGTCTCTAGCCAGTCAGAGTGACCCCAAGATGCATTAGAAAGTCTCTTTTCCCAGACCAGCGCCCGAAGAAGGAGTCAGGGCTCTTCATTTCTCAGTCTCAAGGTTGTTTATTGTATCTTATCTATAAAATTCTTTCTCATGTCCTGCTGAGGTCTGCTCAGCAAGACAGTCAGAGGCACTCTGCCTGCCCCCGGGGTGGTGTTATCTTTTTATACTAAAAACTACATGTACAATATTTACAATTACTTTCCAATACCTATCACCTGTGTTAGACAGTGAGCTTCTACTCTAAACCAATCTAAAAATGCCAACATCACAGCAGAAGATGGAGACCAAGAAGAAGAAGAAGGAGAAAGGCTGGACACGCTCAGATTCCTCCACTTGCCCCCTGAACCCCCATTCTAGAAACTTCAAAAATCTATTTTTCACTCCATGATAAATTCGCTATCATTCTACTTAAATTTTCATGGCTTGTAATTCTTCATATAAAGGTGTTGGTAATTGTTTTTTCCAAGGGCTAAATCAAAGGGGTCTTGGGCTCTGTGCCAAGGTCTCTGAGCCCCCTGGACAGGGGCTTGAGTCCTCCAGGGCAGCCAGAGGAATTTCCTGGGTTCCGACATCCCTCTTTTTCACACCCTGTGTGCCTTCCCTGGCACCACTGGCTTATTGCCCCCTCTCTATGAGGCTCTGATGTGTTCCATGGAGTTTTCTGACTCTACAGTGGCACTTTCAAAATAATTAAGCTATTTATTCATTTTTATTCTATTCCATCTTTCCTGACAGCTTCAGATCCCACAAGCCTGACCAGAGAGCCTGACGAAGACTGCAGAATGTGGAGGAGACCAGCACATTCCTGCAGTGATACTCAAACCAGAGCAGCAAAGAGGGCCAAGGGCCATGGAGACCCTTCCCTTTAGTGGAAGGTTAGGCAGATATAATTCACCACTTGACTGCCACACAGTGGGGCAGCCTGTGCAACCCACCTCAGTTTCCCTGGGAAGAAAATGCTGCTTGCTTTTTGCCATCTTTCCTCTGGTCCTGTACCCTGAAGAAGAGCTTGTGCTAGTTGAGTAACTCTGTGCAGAAATGTATCAGGTTCAGGCACATAATTTCCCCCCTCTCCCTCCCATGCACCTGAGTGTCAACCTGCAGCTCGTGTGGGAAGGCATCTGATTTAGCACAAGGAATTCTGCTGCTGGAGGCAGACACACACTGCTGAAGGTGTCCTTAGGAGAGATGGGACCCCCCACACTGGCAGGGGTAGGATGCAGGTGTTGTGGGCCTGGACCCATGGCCTGTTTCTTGCCAAAAGCAAGCCCACACAGCCTACTTGCAGCTGTGGAGGTTTTCATCTCTCCTCTTAGCTGATTCCAGTACCTCCTTTATTCCCCTGTGAATGTGAGCAGTGGCAAGGAATGTGGTACTGGGGATTGGTGAGGGGATCATCTCCTGGGTTTTTTCCTTTTCCTAATAAATCTCCACCTGCACTTTTCTTCTTACCTATGGGTTTACATTTGTTTGACTTCTGTCCTCATTTTGTTGAGGAGATAGTGAACCTACTTGAATGTTTATCATCCAGCAAATCCAAGATGACATCTGTGCTTCTGCATCCATCTCTAAGTGCGAAGCTGTGACCATGGCTGTCAGGAGATCCACATCCAAATCAGCTACCAAGGAGCTAATCCAGCAGCTCTTATTCAGTTCTTAGCTTGGCAAAACCCCAATGAAGATAAGGAGAATTTTAACTGATTGAGGATGTCAGGTTCCAATAATGAGCATGGCTGTACTTCCTGAAATGTGTGTGCATGAATTTGCTCAAGAGTGTATTGCAGAGGTGTTTCTGACATTTGGCAACATTAATATTTAAGCGTTCCTGTGTTATTTTTGCTAAAGGAATTAGAAATTAGCATGCCATGATCATAATAGAGGAGCTGAAAATAAAGAACCAGATTGTGCCCTCAATCCACATGAGCAATTCCCATGGATGTCACTGGAAATTGTGTGCACACGCCTCTGAGGGCAGAATTTGGCCCAGCACACCTCTTTCTGCCGTGCCTGTGCTATGCTGGCCGCTGCCAACGAGAGAGGAGTGCAGGCCTAAATTGTTTAGCACCCAAGCCACCTGCTGTGTTTTTCTTGCTGTATTTTTCCTTCCTTTTTTATAGAGATTGAAACTGTAATTCTTCCAGTGGCTCCAGCTGATGTCTTTGCAGACAGTTCCTGCACACCTCTGCTAGCAGAAGGGCAGTGAGTTGCCCACAAGGTAATTTGCTGCTGGAAGCAGCACACACAAGGTGTGTCCCTGGCAGACCATCCTGTTGGAGTCTGTACCAACAGGCTCCACCTGGTTCTGCTGGGATTACAGAGGTGGCACTGGGACTGCCTTGGGGCAAGGACATGGGCTCCATGACCTCTTGTTATTCATTGTTATTCAGTCTGTGATAAATCATTGCATCTTTTCTGCCCTTGAGCTGGGACCTGGTGGACTTGGCACGTGTTAAATGTTATCCTAATGAAGGATGCTTTCCTGAGCCAAGATTTTTAGCTGTAACGTTTTTTACTCTACAAGACCTCTGGAGAATGCTTAGTTACATCACATTTATAATGATTATTAAAAATAAGAAAAAGGGGAGGTTCTGATTTAAGAATTTAAGATTTAAGAATATCCCAAAAGATAGGGACAGGGATGTTTCATTGAAAAATAGTTGACATTTTACTTTGCTCCTCCAAAATACTCAGAAGTAAACCAGTCCTAAAAATGGCTTGATTCATCAGCAACAGAGTACTCTCATGTAGCAAACTCTAAAAAAGGTGTCAGCTGTGACAAGACTATATGTGCTATACATATGCTTTAAAAATGAGTGGTAGCAGACATTTTGAAACACCATATTGTGATCCAGCAAATTACACAAATACAAGTCTTCATCATTCAGGCAAGGCACCTAACTCAAACCTTGATGAGGTTTGAAGGACTGCCTTCCCATTGACTTTGTTGATGTCTGTCCTGCCCCAGGTACCTGGAAGGGCAACTTCCAAGCAGTGTCCTACCAGGTCACTGCTGTGAACTGCAGAGAGCTGTGGGGGCCCACAGTCTTACTCCCTGTTTCCTCCAACTGCTAAATTTCAGTCAGAGAAACATGCCAAATACTTTCCTAATACTATTTACCCATGAAAGCAGTGGTTTTGTTGTAGTTGCCACAGGGATCAGATGCTACTGAGACTAGAACGGGGGGTACTTGCTTTGAATGTGATCTGCCCTGTGAAAATGTGAGTTGGTTTTTCCTATAACTCCAGTTTGAGACAGTGGATTTTCAGAAGAATGGACATGCAGTTTATAGCTCTTCCCAAATGAAGAACATGTAAACTTCAGTCTCCATCCCAACAAAGATACAGCCCATCCCTAGGCATTTCTGAAAGTTTAGGATTTCAGGCGCACAAAAACACACCGGAAGAAAATATCCAACTTTCTTGCTCCACAGTTAAGTCAGGCAATCAGTGAAACCAAAGATAAAAAGCACTGGCAGCAGATTTATGCATCTGCTGGCATAGCAAGAGAGAAGAATTAATGCTGAAAGTAGTGAAAAGAAAACCATTACACAGGATTCTGTACACTGCACTTTAGGAATCAGAGTTGATAAGAGGCTTTCAGAGCTCTGGGACAGCATTTCTGGCATCATTATTAAACATTTTGTATGAAATAGTTATGGCAGACTGGGGAAGAGTGGGTCAGGGGTTGCAAATCTTGCTGTCAGTTCTAAGGCCTTGCTCCTGCTCCCAGTGAAGGGAAGGGGACATCTCCTGAGGCACATCGGAGAAAATATATGAGTTGACACTTTAAAAATTAAGCCTCCTGGAGCTGCTGTGTCGATTATTATCCCAGAGACAGCTTAAGTGATTTGCCTACAGTCACGCAGTGAATTGGGGTTGAGCCAGGAATAGAAGATAGGGCTCCCAGCTTCTGTTCTTTTTCTTTTACCAACCAGGCACATCCCCAGATGTACAGTGTAATCCACATGGGGACGAAAATCCAAAATCAAAGATTTAGCTCACTTCCTAGCACAGCTGTATGCAGCTCTGCAGCACAGACATGGAGACAAATCTTACTGCCCCAGTTAAGCAGTGTAACCCACTGATTCCAAAGGAGTTGCTCACCTGATGAATTTTTGTCTTCTTGATACCAAATAACTTAAATCCCTACAACATCAATGCCCATCATAAGAGAAGACTGTGTGGTAGCCCAAATTATGTGCCTGGGATTAGAGCCTTGAGCGATTTTAGCTGAATCTATGATATAAAATTACAGTTTTGTGTTACTAATGCTTCACTCATTAACGTGCAAAGGCAAATAACTTTGCTGGAGCTCTCAGTATCACCTGGCTATGCAGGGAGGAGAGGTTAAATGCAGAACAGACCATACTTGTAAGAAGATTAATACATACAACAGGGATAGTAGCAGGCTTCTGCTGGGTCTAATCTGGCATCTGACCGGGACAGAGAGAGAGAAGGAAACTCTAAGCCAGTTAAAGTACTGGATTATTGATGGCAGAGGATTCACAGCTGATAGGGGAGCTGGAAAGAGCAGGTAGTAGGGATTAAATGCAGGGCAGAGCACATAGCAAAAAGGAGGTAGAAGATACTATATTTTACAGGGAAATTCTAAAAAATGTGAAAGACTTCGGAGCAAGGAGAGAAGGACCCAAATATATCCTAGCTTCCTCTCTACAATTGTATCTTACACATCAAGGAAAAGGTATTTGAACTTGGACATATAAATTATCCAAGAAGATGTGTTGGCTAAAAAGAATTCCAAGACCTCCTTGACCTGCTCTGCTCAGACAAACAGTAAATGGAGAATAACAATTTAAATAACTGATAATTACTGAAAATCTGTCTGAGACTTCCATGTAGATAATGTTATCTTGGGTAACAGGCAGCTGAAGTGGGCTGAGGAGTGCAGGCTCTCTGCAGCACAGCTGGCTAATCACAACAACCCTTGACAGATATTTTTTAATGACTGATATTTGAAGGAAAATGACTTTGTAAAGTTCTGGAACAATGTTTAACAGGGACATTTGGGAGTAGCTTTCTTCTTTTTGCTTGTTTGCTTGTTTTCAAAGGAGGATGCTTCAGGCACTGAGAAAGGCTCCAAGGTATCAGGAGTAGGTGATGACTTTGAGGTGAGAAGAGGAAACCAATTCCTTCCACTGACAAGGAAATCTGAGGTAGCAAAATGGCAAATTCACAGTTGGGAAGCACTTATTAGGGCTTTCCTATTACACCTGACAGGCTGGGAAGAGTTATTAATAAAACTCTTCTAATGTGTTTCTAAGAATTAAAATCAATGCACTTAGAGTGTTTCTGGCCTGACACAGAGTTTGCTGAAGCCAGCACTGCCACTGCTTCTTACCTCTGCAATTTCTTCTTGTACCTTCTCTGTCTGTCTCCCAGGTCCTGGCCAGTTCCCTCTGAGCTGACATGCCTGCTCCAGGTGGCTGCTATTTTAGCTAGGTTTTTCTCTTCATTTGGGCTGTGACTAGGAAAACTTGCCTGTAGCAATGTGTTAAGAGATCTTACTATAGTCTGGATCATGATTAAGTTACAGTAAAATTACAGACTGTCTAGAAAAAAAATGAGCTATCTCAGCTCTGAATATCACAGAATACATTATCTCATAGATTTATTTATTTTATATTGCCTGTTTAAAATTCTGTGTGACTCCCTAAGCTATCTATAGGCACTAGTTTAAATCAGAAAGGAAAAAAAAAGTATGTTGTGTTATATTTGGACTTAGAATTTGAAAAATGAGACAGGATTTCGATACACTTAGTTTTGTTGAAACAGTAGGTACTGCTAATAGTTGATACATCAAACTGAGTTAAAGAAACTAAAATCTAAATGGCTTGAAAACCTGATTTCCATTTCCATGACAGCTTTGTCAATGTACAACCTGTTCCTGATTTTCTTGCATCATTGTATTGGCTATGTGGGTACTACAGTTTAAGAGCAACTCATTTTCTTTTATCTTAAATCAATTTCTAATCAACTTAGCCCAGCAGAAATAAACTAGGTTTAAGTGTTTAAGTGTTTATTGAACATCCACATTTCTACTCATTTGACTATACTGATTTAAATGGAGGCCTTTAGTTAAACTGTCCCAAAGACACGTGCAGGCAAGGGCCCCTCACAGCGAGTGCAGGGGGGTGGGTCTGGGGCAGTGTGTGCTGATAAAGGAAAGAGACAGGGACTGAGCATGACATGACTCTCAGTCATGAGCACTGCTTGCTCCCTGGTCTGATCCTGAGCTGTTACAACTGGGGAACAGGCCAGCCCCAAAATTTCTCTCCCAAATCAGTAGAGATAAGAAAGAACTAGGTTTTCACTCCTCTACCCTACATGCCCCATCTTACCCCCCAGTGGTCCTCTCTTGGTCAGAAGTGGACACATAGCCTTTGTGCCTGGATCTTGAGCAAGGGTGAGACTTCCAGGACAAAGGCAACACAAAGTAAATAAAGGCAATAAGAACAAAATCAAAATTCTCTCCTGACTTTTGATGGATAGGCATGTGCCAGTTCATTCAGTGCACAGTAATCTTGTCTTCTTGTTGGTTAGAAAAACCTGATGACATTTGCTGAGCATCTGCACTGAGCACTTAATTGTCCTGGTTAGTCAGTGTCTGTTGCCTACCACCTAGTAGTAAAATAATCCCTTATAAAATGAACTTTTCTTCCATACTTTTAACAAATTAAAATGTATCACTCTTGTCTCTGTACTAGACAAGAGCAGGTGCAGAGAGTCACCCCTGGCCTGGCTCTTCCCCCAAGGCTCAGAGGAAGCCCCCTTGGTCTCACATTGCCTTGCAGGTTTGAGAGGGCAAGATAGAACTAATGCAACCTGCACAGTGAGGAAGGGATTCAGTGCCTGCACTCTGTCCATGTTCCTCTTACCCAGATGTCCAGACACCACCTCTGAGTGCCAGAAGGGCTCAGAAGGTCCACAGCACCCCGGCAGTCACCCTGTTCCTGGTGCCAGGAAAACATGCAAGCCTGGGCTGGGATGTGCAGGGTTCACTCCCAGCAGTTTGGCTGTCTGTTCCTACAAATATTGACTCCCTGTCACCAGCAACAGGAATACTGGGAAAGGCTAAATCAAATCTTTATCATCTTCCCAATCATCAAGAGAGCAGACAAGAAATGTTAGTCAGTACAGCAGGAATGAAATCAAGTATGTAAGAATTTGGATGGATATAACCAAAATATAGTGTTTCAAGCTTCAGTCAGGTTGCAAGGATACAATTTTACCTTGGAAGCACACATTAAAAGGCAGTGAGCCATCCCTCTAATTTTCTCCTGGTTGAGCGATGGAAATACCTACAAAAGGAAAAAAACCTCCCAGCCCTGAGAGAAAGATGGAATCCAGATGCCAAGCTGTCTAGCCCCAGTTTGCTTGGCCACTGCCAAGTTTGGGTGGCATTTTGTATGTAGCAGGGAGGTCAGCTTATACCTGAGACTATGCCCACACATCCTTGGGGAACTTTGAAATAGCAGAGATAATGTCAGCTCAGTTACCATATGCTTTCAGTCTGCCCAGGCAATGATTGTATAATAATCCCTAACAGAAAACTGAAGACGAGATTTCAAGTGGCTGCCAGAAAACAGTTTTTCACTTGGAGTGGCAACTCTGAATAAGGAAGCATCTGGCACATTTGATCAGACAAAGAAAATTAGGTCACTCAGAAAAATATTTGATGCTCTTCCTGAGGAACATAATACTAAAAATGCATCTATCTAGAAAGGCTGCATTCTCCTCTTCGGCACTGTTTCTCATATTGTGATGTGTTGTATTGTTCTGAGTAACGGCGCTATATTTAGTATCTGTTAAATAGTGGAATAAAGATTATATAACTGATCATTTTCCCTCTGCTAGTAATAGGAGTTTAAAATCAAAGAGGGTTTTTTGGCCATGGGTTTAAAAAAATTCAAGGCAGGACAACCGCTTTTGTGCGGTTGACTGCTGGATGTTTTCTATGAGGTTTTTTAAAAAAGTTGTGTTGAATGAAAAAGTAAGTGATCTTTTTCATATATTTTTCTTCTGTTGGTTTTAAGAACTTCCCATTTTTTATCATTGCTGAACGGTCAGTGGAGTGACACTTCACCAGAAAGATCTCAGAGATGGAGGAGTACACTGCTAAATGCCCCTTGTCAGGGAAAGGAGGGGATGAGGATTGCAGGAAGGGTCATGGCAGGAGGGACAGAGTTAAGGGTATGATCCTTTGCAGGGTGAGGATTAGTATTTCTGCTGACTATTCCTGCCTGGCAATCACATGCCCTCCCTATCCCAGCATGACACCATCTTCAAGGTGTTCAGAATGGTCAGGGAAATATACAAATCCACACCAGTATAAGCAGTGTTGAGGTGCTTTGATTACTTCAGGGAAGGGAAGAGCCAGAAGCTGAAAAGTCCAAACAATTGCATTTGTAACATGAAAACATATAGTGGGACAGGGGCTTGGGCTACTGCTGAATGCTGGGGCCTGGGTGATGTTGTGCAGCAGCCAGCAGTTCAGGGGAACAGCCCCAGCATTTCAGACAGCTGGCTGGGAGTGAGCTGGTGCTGACTCTAACACTCTTCATCAGCACCTGGGTGGCATGGCTTGTCACTCTCTGGGAGATTAGGGAAAAACAGGACTCCTCAAGACAAGCTTTTGCTAGCTGGAGAGTTGGCCTTGTTTGTGGCTTATGGAAAAAACCTCACATATCCAGCATTCTTGCTCCATTTACTTAACTTCCAACAATCCATCCTCAAAGGAAGTTTTAAAGGCAAAAATCTGGTTAATTAATGTAGATTTTTCCAGCTTCCTAAAACCAGGAATGGAAGCAGTGACCACAGAGTTTTCAGACCCTACAAACTCAAATCTGATTTAATGCATAAAGACATGGTTATTCCTGAATTAATCTTTCCAGATGGTAAATGAATCAGCTCGTGGTATTTTCATTTGATTGCAAAGATGTCAGGTAACCAAAAAGGAGTTCCATGCTGCCATCTCAGCCTAATTTGTGGTAGTGTGGTACCCTGACTGGTTTATTCACATCAAATCTATGATCCTTCAAACACTGTCTAGAGAACAAAAGTATCTATATGATATGCATAAAATCTGGTCTTGATTTTCAAAATATTTTAAACACAGATGTGAATGTGTCCTTACTTACTGCCATATTTAGTCTTACAAATTTTATCAGCAGTTGGAAGAAAGTTTAATAAGTAAAAAGCTTGCCCCAGGTCAAGTGGCATGTTATTCAGAAGTGGAATTAGGCTTCAGGAGGTTTCTGCCACTTAATCATAAACTCGGTTCATTGGTCCTGCCTCTTTACAGATTCTCTCACTCAGTCTTTAGTTTTTTACAAGGGCTTAACTGCCCTCATAAATCATAAATGCAAAAGTTTTGAGAGGCTTATTTAATTCAACAGCCTCAGAATGGAGTTTTAGCCTGAAAAGGTACTTTTGAGAATATATAAATTCAAAGCATCTGGTGTAAAAGGTGGCTCAACAAATGGGATGGTCTCAGTTTCCCAGCATCTATCCCATCCTCCCCAGCCTGGAGGAGCTGCTTTTTTTCTTCTCTTCTTCAGGCTAAGCACTACTTTTTCAATCCACATGAATTATTTCACTCTTTTGATTGTAAAATTGCATAAATGGATAAACACTTGCTTTAGTCTGTTTAAGGGTCAGATGCAGTCCACACCAGAGAGGGATTTCCAGGATGGTATGTCAGTATACAAACTTTTGATACAAACTCTATTGGCAGATCCACATTTTTAACCCAGGAGCTGTAGATTGAGAGGAGCTGGGTCAATCTGGCTCATCAGTCAGGTGCAAAGGGTTGCAGTGAATGGCTGACATCTGACTGGTGACCTGTCACTTGTGGGGTTCCACAGGGCTCCATCCTTGCCCCTCTGCTCTCCAACATCTTCATAAAGGAGGGCTTTGGAGATGGTGAAGGGCCTTGAGGGGAGGCTGTATGAGGAGTGACTGAGGTCAATTGGCTTGCTCAGCCTGGAGGAGACTGAGGGGAGACCTCATCAGGGTCTACAGGCCCAGGCACTGGTCTCTCTGGTGATCAGTGGCAGAACATGAGAGAACAGCATGAAGCTGTGTCAGGGGAGCTTTGGATCAGATATTAGAAAAAGGTTTTTCACCCAGAGGGTGGTCAGGCACTTGAACAGGCTCCCCAGGGAAGCGGTCACGACACCAAGCCTGACAGAGCTCGAGAAGTGTTTGGACAGTGCTCTCAGGCACATCTTGGGGAAGGTCCTGTGCAGGACCAGGAGATGGACATAGATAACGCTTGTGGGTTCTTTCCAACTCAGGATGTTCTATGATTCTGTGAGTGCTCCCATTTCCACTCGAGGGTTGTGAAAGAAGGGCACTGAGCCCCTCAGAAGAGTGCAGGATGCATCTCCCAATAGGAAAGGAAATATTCATGATTTTCATTGCTATTTATATTTTATCACAAGGCTGTCCCTAAATAGGAATTTATACTAATAGCCATTACTGTTGCAAGCTTTGGAGAGAATCTTTTTATTTTGCAGCAACTCCAAGAGAATACATCACCCAAAGAAAATGCATTTTATTCCTTAATCAGTGTTGCATAGAAATGTTTCACTTCTTTCCTCTATTGACCAGAAACCCGCCAAAAAAACAAGTTCAGGGAGCAGATGTCAGCTAATCCCAAAGTCTGTGCTAAGAACACGATGGCAACTCACGGAGAGTTCAACAGAATCTAAATGTCTTGCTGGTTTGGTACAAGATTATGCTTCGAGCAGATAAGCCCCTGCATTTTAACTTGGGAGCTCAAAAGGGATAAATAACATTTCTGGAGCCAGCCAGCCAACAAATGGAATTTCTTAGCACAATGTAATCTTGCTGTGGGGGTTTTCTCGGGCATGTGTTTCCCATCGGGTGTTGTTACACTGCTGTGTGTACAGGGCTTATCTCCAAGCAAAGGTGGTAATGCTCAGCCATTGATACCCCACGACTTACTGAAGCTGTAAGATGGATGAGGAAGGATTACTTGAGGCATTTGATTCATAGCTGATACTTTTAAAGTAAGTTCAAGGATGTGACATCACTATTTGTCATAAGTGTTCTTGTTGTTGTAGGGTGTGTTCGTGGCAGGAGGGGAGAGGAGCTGTCATCATGTAGATAAGCCAGAGAACTCTAAATCATTAGCAATAAATAATTCACTGCACAGAAGAAAATAACAGACAATGTCAGGAAATGGAATAGTGCTAGTTCACTTACATCTCTTTCTGTGCCTCTGATGAAAGGTTTTTAACCTTGATTATACCCTGTCTTAACCAGGAGATTTGCTTTCTGTAGGGATGCTCAGCTCCAGGCAAGATAGAAGGATGTTCCCAAATCCAGTAACTGGGTCAAATCTAATTATCATAGATAATTTGCACATTTCATTTATGGTAAAGGGAAATGTGTCTCAAGGTAGGTGAATCCAGTTTGGTTTGACAAAGGCAGACTAAAATAGCTTCTAAACAGAAAGAAAAAGGTCTTTCTGCTAGACCCAATTACTGAAATGAGAAGACAATTTTAAAACCTTCATTCCAAACCAATTTCAGCATTAAAATTAATCAAAGTTGTAACAGACAGTAAACCCCCCTGAATTTCTCCAAAGCCTGGAGTTCCCCTCTTGTCTGAAATGCTGAAAAGTCAACATGCATCACAGCTGAAGATGAAACGGGAATTTCCTAAATTTTTTGTGCAGGACAATAATATGGGATTTTTTCCTTACAAATGTAACCATCTATCCCACTTGGATGTAGCCTTCAGTTAGGACAAGATTAAAACACTGACAAGAAGTAATTTTTACATGTAATCTAGTTTATTACAAGTAATCAAAGCATTTTAATGTTCTATTTTGAAATAAAAGTAAACACAGTAGTACAGAAACTGAGCTTCCTGCATTGTCCAGGGAAAAAATAAATAAGTTGTCATCTCTAAACAGATTTGATAAAGTAATACAGCCCTAGAGAACATTATTGTTCTCTTCAATAGAACAGCATTTCTGTTTGGAAAAGGGTTGTGCTGTATTTTACCACCCAAAGCTGGAGGTGAGATGACTTTTCATCAATGCCTCCTTTGCACTCTCTCTACATTGTCTTAAATGCAGCCCAGCCAGATGTGAAAATACTATAGAAACTTTCAATGAATGAAATCGATTAAAGTAGGAAGTTTATTTCTGTACAGAATTGGTTTCTTTAAGTCACTTTTCTAGAGTACATGTTTGTTCCCTCTCTATCTCCTTTTTCTCTCTGTTTAGCTAAATAATAAATTTTAAATCCCTTATAAAAATGTACGCAGCTGTAATGACTGGGAATTTTATAACATTTTTAGCACTCAATACGATCAAGCAGCTTTACAGAAAATATCCTGTGCTCTTGAATAAGCAAAATGCAACACATATTCATAAATATCCCTAAATTTACTATGCTGTGTGTTCTGTATTTCTGAAAAATGACATGGATCTGGAATATTAGATGTGGAAATGGTTTATGCACAAAATGTCTATGTGTATGTGTTTGGGCCCAGGTGCTTGGTGAGAGCTGGCTCAATCAATATGTCTGTATGTTTTCCTCTGCTTCATTTTTTTGCTGTAAGGTGTTTGTTCCCTAGCATACAGCTGTGATGGAAGTGTTCAAAAGTCAAGTGGTGTAATTCATAATAGAGGCTTTTTGAAAAGAAAGGAAAAAGCGGGGAGGAAGGGAAAGGAAAGTGAGGCAAGGCAAGACAGTGGAGATAAAATTACATATTATTTCATAAGGGAAGTATTGAGCTGTTGAAAAATCAAAGAAATTTAGGGAAAAAGTTTTTGGTTTTGTTTTGTTGATGTAACAAAGAAGCCTAAATCTGGAATCTTAGTATTTCTTTACTTTTACCTAAAATTCCAAGGATGTTCAGATGCTCTACTTCAGCTTTAGTCCAGTTTTAATACCTCAGGGTAATTTGTGCCTCCTGACTTCTTTCTTTCTTGCTTGCTTCAAAAACAAGTGGAAAGGCAGCTGGGCATGCTGTCATGCCAGGAGTCTCAGAAGGTATCAGCTCTTTCATTAATTACTTCTCTGCTCTCCCTCTGCTTTATGTTAAGAGCAGCCTAGTTGAGGATGTAGAAGTTGTGTCGGCTGCAGCGAAAGCGTACTTGTGGGACCCTTTAAACTGTCAGGTTACATCACATAAACTGCAAGGATCATATTCAAACAATTGTGAAACTATTTTCTTGCCCGAAAGAGCACACCATGATGCCATTTAGCTGGAACCTGAAGCTATGGGGATCCTGCTGTGGTATCATGTGCAGCAAGTGCATGTGATTGTTCTCCTGAGGCATTTGTTACATGCATCTTGTTAACCCTAGTTCAGTCAAAAGAACTGCCTTCACTGCTGCTTGACCTATTTTAGCATAATTTAGCCCTGAATGTGGTGGGTTTCAGTTGCAGTAAGTTATTCTGCTGGCATTAATACCATGGGAACTTAAAATGGAACCATAAGGGTTTGAAAATATCCATCTTATTAACTCAACAGTTTGGTTTCAGTAATTTATGCATCTTTCAGAACTGACCTAATACTTAAATGTACATAAAAGAGCAAACACTAATCAATCCCAGACTTCTCGTAACAAGCCAGGCTTTTCCCAGGTTTCAGAAAATGGAGCATATTTAAGAGTTTTCTAAGCCTTGTTAATAGCTGCATCTACAGGACTTGTAAAAGTGCTAAAAGTGCAAGGAGGATTTACTGCCATTTCTGCAACAGCCAGAGTAGAGTTAGATTTATTTAAGAGTTGAGTGCAAAGGGCAAGATCCAAATCACTTCCTTACTGTCTGTGTTGAGTCTGAGGCATAATTCAGACATTTGTTCAGAAAGCACCCAAATCCCAGCAGACACTCCTGGCCGCCCTGGGACCCCTCTGGGCAGCTGCTGCTGTGGTCTGGCTCCCCCTGGTACCCAAGGGGTCCAGCAGGCACCCAAGCCCACAGCACATACACAAAGTTCAGCTTGAAGCTGAGCTGTAGCAGTGAGGGACACACCTGCAGAAACATCCAGAGAAAGCCCCCAGCAAAAAATCTCCGGGAAAAAAGTTTAAATCCACCAAGTCCAGTACATGGGCTTACCACCAGGCTAAAGAGGAAGCAGAGCAAACACAGTAGGGAAGTGCTGTGCTGGATGACTCTTGTGTATGGGCTGCTGTATTAAAAAGGGGCAGAAAGAAGGTCCCAGACCCACTTCAAGAATGTTTCTGATTTTTCCTGATAACTGTTGCATGAAAAAAGCGTGAAGGCTGCCAAGATCAAGAACCTCTCAGCTGAGAGCCATGATCAATTAACTGCACCTCCCCAGCTCCTAGAAGATGATAGGGAGCAGCTGTGCCTGCAATGCCCAGTCCCTTGTTACCTGTTTCACCCCACCAGCTCCTCTGACTGGAAAAGGCATAAAGTCCTGGCTTTCACACAGGGAAAAACTCATCACAGTCCTGCTCAGAGGCACAGGGCAGCACCAGGACTTGTCAGTGCCTTTCGGGTAAGGGGGGGACTGCACAGTCCAGGTTCTGCAAGGTGAAGGGGGTGGGTTAGGTTAAGAATCAGGCCCCTGAGCTATAGAGGAGGGGTCTCTAGATCATCATTAGTGTCTCAGCAATTCTGTCTTTAGCAAAAAAGGTTTCTGGAGAGCCTTTATGCCTCAGTTACCCTTCCCACCCCCAGAGTCGAGTGCCTCACTGCCAGACTGGTAACAGTACCTCTCCTGGGGCCAGCCACTATTGCTGAGACATCACAAAATCTCAATCTGACAGCTAAAGTATAGCTCTAGCTCTGCAGCACACACTAAAATCTGGTTGAGGAATGTGCTTTTTAACTAATAAAACTGCTGTGTGCTTAAGGTTAGACACATACTTATAGATGTTGCTGAAATGGGGCCAAAGAATACAGCTCTCACTCCTTGCTTCAGGAATTGTTGTACAGTAAGTTATTGTGACCTAAATATTGTGGCCTCTGCTGACACTTCATGTGATAAGGCAAAATCCATTTTAGAAATTTTAAGGGTGACATATTCAGTGGTGGGAAGAGCTAGGAGACAGAGTTAGCCAGTACTGGGACTACTCCTTCCTTCCCTTGGGCTTAAATTAGTATGACATAATTTAAGGTTTGGGCTTGGAGCCTTTTAGCAAGGGGTGTAAGTTCAGGATTTTCACCTGCAGTCTCCTGTGTGAGCTCTGTGGCTGACAGGAATGCCTACACCACATTTTCAGGTGCAGCAGAGGACTCGTGGTCCCAAATGCACATCCTCAGAAGTGAAGGGCCATCCCAGCCCAGGCTCAGAGGAGGGAGAAGGAAGCAGAGCAGTGCCCAGCAAACCACACAGCAGAAGGGATCTGCAGGAACTTTACATGAAGTCGAACTTCACTTCCCTTGTCAGCCTGCTCTGAGTGACTCACTGGAGGTGCTGAACAGACTAACGAGTGGGAGGAGGAAACAGGGCGGGGGGAGAGGAAGAAAGGGAGACAGGCAGTAAGATGAAAGTAGGAACATTGATATATGACCAAAAAAAAGTAGAAGAGAGGCTGTTTTTTAGAAAGTTGCACTACTCCTTCCACTAGTCCTTTTCCAACTCTAATGTGACTGGCATAGAATCCAACATCTCCAAGAGTGGAGGAAGAAAAAAGATGTATGAATAGCTAAAGTGAGATGATATCACTTTTAGCCTGATACTTATGATGAAACTCCAGGGGTTTGATTTATTCAGCTGTCACTTACTGTTCATCCCAAGCATAACAGAGGACATGTTGGAATTGAAACCTTTATTTAGGGTTTGTTAGCATGATTCAATTTTTTTACTGTCCTTCTGGGAGTTACCTTTCATCTTTAGACAGTTATCATTGCTAAGAGGAAAAGAGATTTTTTTTTTTTGCTAGCTCTGAGTGCAAGGTTTTTATTAAGTAAATGGGAAATTGAGTTTGCTGGGGTATGTACGTGCTGAGATGTCCCCTGACTTGTGATGGGAGATGCTGCAGTGCTGACTTTTTTTTAGAGGATCAGAGCTATAGGGCAGAAGTGGCTCTTTTGGGCATCTCTCCTTTGAAGATACTGCAGAAGAGTAAGTATGCTTAACACCAAACCAGATTTTTTACTGTTATTGAAGACAGGGTATTTTGCCTAGAGAACTGTGATAGCACAGGGACACACAGTGTCTCTAAAGACCAAAAGTAATATTTATTACTTTTCCTGGAGGGAGAGCCCCCTTATATCCTAACCTTCCTGTGTTTCCCTCATCCTTTCCCCACCCCATCCTACTTTCAGTCTCACCTGCAATTCCTGAGGGCTGTTTCTCATCGGAGCCTCTGAGTTTGCCAAACTCTGCATTGTTGCTGTGATGTATGCAATGATTTCTTCCAGATAAATGTCTTTGTTCAAGGAGTAATTTGCGATTGATATCCTGATGTCCATAAATAAATGGCCACAAAGTCTGTGGTGAGTCCCGTGGGCCCGGGGGCATTGCTGTCTGCAGTGAGCCTCCTGCAGGGCACTCAGTGAGGGCCTTTTCCATCCACAGAAGGGCTGACGTGAAGGTACATCAAAGACAACAATGAACGCCTCCTGCTCTGACCTACATATTTCATTCTGAGAGACTCAACTACATTTGCTAGAACACTTGGAACAACTGTTATCTTTTAGAAATGAAAAGTCATTTCTCCAGGGAATAGCATGGCGTGGGGTGGGGGGGGGGGGCACTGTAGTGGCTTGCTAGGGTGCAGAACATTTAAACTCTGCTGTATTGATTGTAGTTTATGATTGAATGTAATCATTACTGTGTCTATATTTTTCTGTTTCAATGAAACCATCAGGCAGTGAGTCACGCTGTGCATGTAACCCAGAGGAAAGTGCAAAGAGGCTGCTGAGGAGTAGCAGTACAAAAATACCATTGGCATCTTTTCCCTAGGAGAGCAGGGCTCTGGACAGCTTCCACAGTCTATTGCTGTTTTTCTTTTACATGCATTTGCTGCTAAAATGTGTAATAGAATTGAGGACAAGGTTGTGAGTAAAGAGTCTTCTCGCACATGCTGTTCCATAATTAAAGAACAGCTATAATAGAAATCCTGCTTTACTTCTTTTCTTTTTTTTTTTTTTGCATTAATGAGCTCAAATTCTTATAGGCATTAAAAGGGCATATGCTTTTCTTCTAATTTAGAGATTAAAAAATCTCACAGCAGATCAAGAGGAAGGCTGCAGTTTGAACTCTTTAGTGAAAGAAGATGCACTGTCATTAGCAACAAAACAATTTTAATTAGCCTGGTCCTGGATTTGTGGTAACACATGCCAAAAGGATGGTAATTTGGAAGAATGGGAGATACTATCCTCTTGGTTTAGTACAGAGGGTTCAATTCCATAAGAAATGAGAGCCCTTCAAAATATTTTAATTGCAGTTTTTAATTACCTGGATTTTAGATAACATTTTTGTTGTTGGGTTTGGTTTGGTTTTTTCCAGTGAAGATACTAAAATCCAATTTGGGAATTCTCTCCGCTTCCCTAGAATTTGGCTTCTTTCAGTCTCATTTGTGGATGGAGCATATTTTTATTAAGCTAAAGAGAAGAAAGTCATCCTTATTAGCAATGCCTCGTTGCATTAGGAATCAGGGTCTGTGGCTATCAACCTGTGGAGACACAGTGGGAAGACATGATTGCAGTTTGATTCAGCTGTGCCAGGCACTGAGTAAAGATTATGCACTCAGACAGGAGCCCTGTCTCAGAGCACAAGGGAAGAACGCTGTCCTAACTGCACAGAGCATGGTTGTGCTGGTGTGTGAGCAATGGCAGCAGAGCCTTTCCCTCCTGGTTTGAAATGTCAGCTCTGTTGAGTTAAAAACCAGAGGATTTTTAAGGGAGTTTCCCAAAAACCTCATCTCTGGGACATGATCTGTGCCAAAACCACCCCAGCAACTGCATGCTGCAGCACAGTGGCTTGTCTTCTGCCCCAGCAGAGCCTGGAAGGATTTTAAAGAGAAATGCTAATTGCAGCACAGGGTAACTGCATGCTGGAGCTGGCTAACATATAAGTTCCAATTTCTCATCCCCCTCCCTGCCAACTTATATCTGATGTGGTTAATGGAAAGCAGATGCAGAGCTACTTTACTGCTGCCCTGCAGTGCTGTTCTTGGGCCTCCCACCCCACAGCTTCCCAGTTGAGGGGATGTGTTAGAATCATAGAATCACAGAACTGTGGGGGTTGGAAGGAAACTTGCAGATTATTTAGTGACAACTCCCCTGCCATGGGCAGGGTCACCTGCCACTAGACCACATTGCTCAAAGCCCCATCCAACCTGGCCTTGAATAATTTCAGGGATGAGGTATCCACAGCTTCTCTGGGCAACCAGTGTCTTACTTCCTCACAGTAAAAAATATCTTCCTACTATCCAGCCCAGACCTTCCTTCTTTCAGTTTAAAGCCACTCTCCCTTGTCCTATCACTACATGCCCTTGTACAATGTACTTCTCCAGCTCTCTTGCAGGCCCCTTTAGGTGCTGGAAGGTGTATAAGGTCTCCCTGCACCCTTCTCTTCACCAGGCTAAACTGCTCCAAATCTCTCAGCCTTTTCTTTGTAGGAGAGTTGCTCCAGCCTTCTGATCATCTTTGTGGCCATCCTCTGGACTCTCTCCAAGAGATACACCTCCTTCTTATGCTGGGCACCCCAGAGCTAGGAAGCAGAGGATGAGATTTGTGCACATGTTGGTGGCCATGGTGCCAAACCCTCAGGCTTCCCTCCTGCACTGCCCTGCTAAATGACACTCTCCATGGCAGGAGAAGGAGGCACCACTGCAGAGCACCTGCCTGCTGAGGTGTCTGCTGCACACATGTCTGCTGTGCACCTCTGCTGGTGGCCCTGGCCACTGCCACCCCTCTGGGGTGTCCAGCCCATCCCACTGCCCCTCCTGGCACCCAGCACAGTCCTGCAAGGGGCTACACCACAGGGAATGCAGGAGAGGCAGGAGCCTTGCCAAGGCTTCAACTTCTTAGCCAAGTCAGGGTTTAATTTCTTCTTTTTCTAAGAAAAGAGAAAAGAATCTCTAGTCCTAGGGGCATCTTCAGGAGGAGCAGGCGCTCAGGAGCCCCTGCAGGTTGACAAAGCCTCTTTAAATATTTAATTTCTCTTGAGGTGTGATATGTTTTTCTGTCCGCTGGGAGACTATTAATTTGTGCCTTTTTTTTCCTGAGGGACACTTTACTCTTCTGGCTTTTAAGTCCATTTTTGGTATTCTGTCACATATTGGTGTGTACTCTGAGGGGATCTTGTCAACAGAGACAAAATAGACTCTGCAAGTCTAGCAGGGGTAGCACTGCTGGTGTTTCACATGATTTACTTTGGTGAGGGTCTTCTCCATGTTACTGAGAAGAATACACTCAGAAAACCTAAGCAGGGATTGGGTTTTCACCCTCTTTATTCCAGCAGGGCAGTGGAGGTGGCATTTTGGTACAATGTGTGGTTAAATCAGATTATATGACTTGGAAACAGAGGTAAACATGAGAAATTTTTTTAGAAAATCACTAGATGAGAAGGAGGCCCTTCAAAAGAAGGGTCTCTTTCTTAATGTCTGTGAAAACAAAAACACAGCCAGTCACTGATAGTTGAGCAAAAGACTTTGACCCAGTGGTTTTGCAGAGAAAGGGGCTGGCTTTTTGATAGCAAAATCTTGCTAGGTTGTTGAATCCATGTTGCATGGAAACAGCATGAAACAGAAACACAAGTGCAGAAATCAGACAAGTTGCTTAAAAATGAATGGAGACATGTCTCTTGTTTCTTTATTCTGGGGCAAAAGTACGTTTTACATCTGTCACATGTGCCACTAACCCCAGGGGTGGCCCAGGCAACCTCCCAGTGCCACCAGCTTCCTCCCTGTCCAGGCTGGCAGTCAGAAACCTTGTTCTTCTGCCAGTACACAGAGCACATTTGAGCTACTTGTCATTGCAATGGCAGAAACCCCAGAATGTCAGCAGAAAAGTAATTTCTTTCTCTGTGGAACTGTATTTTAAAGAGATTTTTGAAACTTACTGGAAAAATACTTCCACCTTGAAGAAGCAAATGAATGGTAGTAGTCTGCATACTTACACAGACAGCTGTTACCTATTTTATTAGTCAGTGCTTGGATCTCAGAATCAGAATCTGAAATTCATCAACATTGGCAACACCCTACAGTGTCTTCCCAAGAAATGAATACTTCTGACCATAGGCATTTTGAAGCAACTTTGATATTGGCATTAAGTTGCTGTTCAGAATTATTTATTTGGGAGGAGATTTCACAAAGCTCCTTCCTTTGTTAAATGGCAATGTAACATATCAAAACACAGGCATTTGGATCTAATTAACAATAGCAAGATTTTTCTTCATGAAGAAAACAGAGAACCACTTTGGCCCACGCTGTTGTTCCTGCTGATGGGTTAGTTGTTAGGAAATAATTTCTAGCATCTTCTTCTCTTTGCGTTTTTATTTTATGTACCATCTTCTGGCAAAGGCACCATATGGGGTAGTCTTTAAGCCTTTTCAAAATACAGGCAAATGCTCCTTTTTTTTCCTGAAGTTGCATACTAAATTATAACAAGGAGCTATTTCATTTTCCACTCATTTGTCTCAGAGAAATAAGCATTACGTAATCAGAAGTAATTCATAATCTCCAGACAACAATGTTATACTTAATATGAGGGAAAATATTTTCCATCTATGCTACTGCCACACAGCTCTCCCAAAGAGCACTTGGTGTGTAACTCTGATATTACAGTAAAGCCTAACTTTTAGCTTTGATTTCAGGAAATCTGAGATGATCAGGAAAATACTCTGGAAAGTATAGTCATGTACCTCAGAATATTAATTTTTCTACCAGAATAGCAAAATGCATCCAAAGCTGGGATTTTCCAGCTACACATCATTCACATGTGCCTGGATTGGTGGGCATACATGTATGTAGGCTTTTGGTTCCCCTTTAATGCTGAATTTCCTAACAGATGGACAATGACTACTCCTATCTCCAGGTGCTTTGATACATGTGCTACAGAGATATTTCAGTAAATTAGGGGAGGCTAATTTTCAAACACCTCACACAAACTGTGAATTTTTGCAAGTCTACTCAACATCTTCAGCTGTGAGAAAAGTGGTTGAAAACTGAACTAGCTGCATGGACAAATCACTGTGAGGCTGGGAGCATGTCCTTCTAGAAACACTTTCCTGGTTCAAAACAAGGCAGCTGGCTCTGGCCCTGCTGTGCACCAGCACATTGGAAGCGTGTCAGGGATCTGCTGAGCTCCCTCTTCCCACTTTTGGAAGTTCTCTGTCAAGAGAAGAGTCAATGGCCTCTGTTGCATCTCCTCTCTGTGACTGAAGCCCAGTGGCAAGTGTTGCTGTCCTTCAGCTGGCCACTTCAACCTCCTTACCTGCCCCTGGGTGTTGTTAGTGCTCTGGGCAGATGCCTTTTAGCCCTTATGTCAGTGACATGACATTTTCTGCAGGATTGTTTGTTTTCATTTAAATGCCCCTTTAAAATGCATATTCGTTTCTCTTACCTTATAAAAGGAAAGCATGGCCCCTCTTTTTTATCACTTAGATTAAATTAGCTTCTCAGCTGATGGTAGACAAGATATACTTCATATTCCACAGGCAATCTGACTATGAGGCCTGAACTGAGCAAGAGTAATTCAATTGACTCTACTCAAGCTGCACTAATTTACACCAACTATAAATTAATCTTTTCTAGTGAAATATGTCTAGGAGTGACCTTGCAGTATTCAACTGACTGAACTAATTCTGGGCAGCATCTCACTCTTAAAATAATGTAAAAGCCCTTTTTAGGAAATTAGCCAAAACTTTGGGGTTTCACCTGTGGAGAGATAGGTCAAAGGGCAGCACTGTAAGAAAGATGACAGCAGAATTAGGCCCATCTCTTACACAGTCCACATACTAACTACATTTTTCTATGATACAGATGATGAGAACACAGTATTTTTCACAGAATTTTTCCTTCTTTTCCTTGCTTGTTCCTGTCTTTTCATGGTATTTTTTATTCTTGTTTCTGCACAAAAGCCTACTCTGTGCAGTTTATTAACATTAAATACCACAGAACATGAAAGATACAGATGGCTGCATGAAGACTGTGAATCTGTAAGAGAGATCTCTGCATTTTCTTCAGCCACCTATGTTTTGCTTATCTGTGCAGGGTCACAGCTGTTGACAGGACAGCCAGCATTACTGCAGGGAGGCACCGTGCTGGAGCACCAGGGTGCTGCTCTACCCGAGCAAGGGAAGGCAAGAATGAGCACAGAAAGTTTTCTATAAGGGGCACTCGATTTCACCCAGTGAATTGGGGCTCAGGCCAAGCAAACCTGGCCATGCCATGCTGCCTCCAGTTTCTTTGCCACCACCATGCAAATCCATATTCATGGGATCATTCAAACTGAAACCTTGTTGTGCTATTTGGGACTGCAATGGCAAAGGTCCCAGTCAGTATGAAGCTTCCTGGTCTTCCTATGCCAACATGATTCTGTGATTTTATTCTATAATTCTTTGACTTGCTGTCCCTTCTTTGATGAAAAGTTAAACCAATATTCCCCATCCGCCCCGTCTACCTGGCAAATGCAATCAGAGCTCTTTACTTAAAGTAAATAACTGAATACATTTGCCTTAAGCTACCCTTAGCACCTTTTTAATCAGGGAAAGAAAGCACTTACAGCAATTAAAGCAAAAGTTAATGTGTAAAAATCAGCTTTTAAATTAGTTTCTCTTCACTGTCAATTATTTCTAAAACATTTTTGACTGCTTAAATTAATTCCAATTTGAATTCAAGACACACATTGCCACAGAATGAAATTCAGGACATCATTTTTTTCTCCTCACTACTGAGCTTTACAGTCATATCTTTTCTCTTCAATTTTTTTCTGCTTCTCTTGAGTCATCGCTAATGAAAATTCTAAATATAGGTATGACTAACAATGCAAACTTTAGAAACTGTATGTAAACTACCACAAGAAAAACAGATCAGAGAGTTATGCTCACCAGAAATTCAAACAACTGTTGCCAACCACTACATGCAAGTGATGATTACTGCACTTTTCTCATTAGAAAGGCAGCTGTCATATAGCTTACGGTTTGGACAGAAAGAAATAAGTTAGCATATTGCTTAAGAGCTGTCTGCTAAATCCTTGCTCTATTTTGCCAAAAATACACTAGAACATAAAATCCTTCATTCTGCAGAATAATAAATGTCATGTTTCCCTTTCCCAGTGTCTTGTCAGATTGTTTAAGATAATCAGGATCAAATAAGACAAACACAATGAGCTTCGGACCTCAGACTTCAGAGCAGTGGTGTCGACATTCCAAAGACAAGTGACAAACCAAGCAAATACTGAATGCTTGGTACTGTTGCTTAACCTATCACAAGGATAGAGTTTTTATCTTTTAATCCTATTTTTTGACAAGAAGCTACCAATACAACCTCAGACCTCCACTGTCAGACAGTAACTCTCAAAGACTCTGGCAGGCATACAGTCAGGACCAATAGTAATTATTTGGCATGCCCAAGTAGAGGCATCTGAATCAGATGGGCAGCCAAACATCCCTGAAGATGTTTTGGGCTGGGGGACCCAGATTAAGCACAAGCTGATAAACCACCAGCTGATATTTAATAATACTACTACTACTCCTACTACTAGTAATAACACTGATGATGCTAATGGGATAATGCCAAAGGAAGTTCACCACTGAGCTCTTTTTCCCCCAGTCATTCTTTGCCTCTAATTCCCCTGTGTTCAGGTGAATTTTTCCCAGTATCTGACAGTCCAGATTACCTGGGTATTTGTTTACAACAACTGGTACATGAATTACCTATGGTTAAGGCTATTCCTACACAATTGCAATACATAGTTGGACAGGAACAATCAGGGCTGATTATTTCTAGCATGTGGGGTAATTAAATATTTCATGTTATTCAATGCAATTTGTTACCACCAAATCTCTTGAAGAAGTAAAAACTAATGTGAAGATAGCTTGACCAACATCTAAGCAGCGTTGATGCCAGATTTAGCAAATTCAGTGATGCTGAATTTAAGAGGGTTCTACCATCTTCTGTGGACTTTCACTGGAGTCTTCTGTTCTGTCCTATCTTATTGTCAGCACATTCAGCACTGAATTATCTGAACCCATAAGGCTAGCTTTGAAAAAATCTGTCAGTTTGAGATGAGATACTCACTGAGATTTTCAAAAGATCTTATGTGTTTTTTTACCTTGGCGTTTATAAAACTGCCACGTTGATGAGAACGATTCCCCAAGTTTTGCTGTGCCATATGGTCCATGTGCTGTTAGGAGGCCATCTACTGTGTTTCCTTGTTAGTCATTCAACTACATATTGCGTCCATCTGCAACTCTCATATGTAGTTTCACTGTAATTGCCCTTTTCATAGTGCATTTCATTCTGCTTCGTGCTGGCTTGTGATTATGTTCTTTCCAAGACATGCTTCACCACACACTTTTTGAAAGGTGCAGTAGTCCCGTGCTGAATGGCAGGGTCGATGCAGGTGCAGAGTGCAGCTCTAATGTAAAGGAGGAAGGGTATGGGTGCTCATCTTGGGGATGAAGAAAGACATTATCTTCATTATTATGAAGAAAAGTCCTCACTCTCCTTCCCCTTAATCCTCAGCAAAACATTTCAGCTGTTCCGGAGATGCAAAGGGTCTCCTCAGCCAGCTGGGCTTGCATTACTCTTTCATTCCCTGCACTTTGCCACACTTCAGAAGCTCTTGTCCCAGCTCAGTGTCTCCTGAAAAGTCTTTAAGAAAACTGTCCTCAGCCATTACCTCATTGTATCCTTAAAGTCCCCTGGAAACAGCCCTAAGAGTGGTGTTGGGGAGAGGCTGGGACTGTACCAGATCCTGCAGCCAGATAACTGTGCTGTGCTCACACCACAGCTCCAACCTGGGCAGAGCAGCCAGTGTGAAGGTCGTACACTGCACTCTGGTGTCAGCAGAGTGAGCAGGAGGCACCTTCCCCTGTGCCAGTGCTCGACAAATCCTCCAGCACACTGCTGGCTTTTGGGATAACTCGAGGCTGACACAATTTGTATTCCCTTAAAGACCTCATTACACATATTGCTCATTTAACCTTTAAAAAAGATGGAAGAAAGTGTGCCAATGGATTCTGGCTGATAAATATCTAAATTAAGTAAATTTAATTAAAAACTGTTGTAAATGTCATCTAATCTGTGGATGCTGCGAAAATTATGGTTGCAGCTTTGAACCAGTTTCAAAATGTATAAGGATCTCCTTACACAATTTTCTACAGAATATTTTTTTCTTCTTGGTTTCAGGAGAACTGTTAAATTGACTTAATTTTATTGCTCAGTAAAAATATTGAACTCAAAACTTGGAGAACTTTCTTGCATCTTGTTACTGCCAGGTGATGCTGGCTGGAACACTGGTTTCTTTCTAAAGCCATTAAGTGTTATTTTGCCAGATAAAAGATGGGGAAGGAAAGAAAGATATGTGCTAAGTTTCATCTAGGGAATCCTACTTCTCAGTACACAGGAAATAAAAAGATCAATGCATTTTTTTTCAGCTTCTATTCTGGCCATGTTGTGCTGTTTGGGTGAAAACACCCTCAGCCCCTATGTTACTGTAGTGCACACCAGTGACAGCTACTCAGTGGGGAGCACAGTTTGATGAATTTAACAAAATCTTGTTGGCTGACCTTTCCATACTGGAGACATGATTTCATTTCTGTTGTCTGAAAATGAGCACCAACAAGACAAGTTATTTCCATGTCTCAGCTGGAATATCATAGTCCTAATGTGTTTCCAAGTATTTATCTGTATAATGCTATGGCTTTCAGGTCTATCTAAGAACAATAACATTTTTTTTCCTTTCTGCTTTCTTCATGTACTAGCAAAAAGTCAGCTTATTTTGATCTATTTTTTCACTCTGCATGCTGCAAATATCAATCCAAAAAAGCCCCGTGCTTCTTGGAACAGCGAGGTAGGAAATCTCCCAGAGATGTATTTGCAAACCAGTGCTGAGGCACATGCAGAAACTGGTTCAAGACCTAGTTCACAAGTAGTATCCACAATATGTAGGATCCCAGACAGACAACCTGAGTGGAGTACTGGTGATCCAAATTCAGTATTTTGTTTTAGTCACCTTCCGACATTGCTGCCAACCTTGTTCTTCTGGTTTAATCATTCTTCTGATGTCATTAAAAGTTAAAAGCCTGATCCCACCATAAAGGGCTGGGGTTTTCTTTTTGGTTTGTTCTTCATAAAGGCAAAGGGGATCACTCAACAGATCATTTGTGCAGAGGGTAACCTGGCAAAGCCACACCAGCAGAATGGGCCCCAGGGGTGACCAGCAGCAGCAGCAGGGCAGAACAGGTAACCCACACCAGAAACAGGAACAGCTTATCAGACTGTGCTTTTAAACTCACTGTCCTCTGTGGAGATGTCAAACCCAAACACCTGTGTTCCTAAAACCTACGTTGATGTAAGACAGGCATGTCTGAGAGGATTCCAAGAAGCAGTAAGTGTCTAGGAGTCCTTGGTGCTTTTGCTAATATTCCCCTGCAATTGCACCCTTCAGCGGGGTGTCTTATAAATCCCAAAGAAATGCAAAAAAGTGTAAAAAAAGTTCAGAAAATTCAAAATATTCAAATCACTGTTCACTAGGCCACAGGTCAACCTCTCCCACCATTTGAAATATACTTTCATCTCATTTAATAACTCATCTTTTGAAGAGTTTTGAAACCTTTCTTTTCTGCCAGAGAACAGATTTGGCTCTAAGGAACATTTATGTTTTTATTGCTTTTTGTTCAGATAGTACAAAGCAATGTACCAATTCTGCTCCCAGTGAAGTCAGTGACATAAGTAAAACTGATGGAACAAATTCAATAAAAAGGTGAAATAATACAGCTAATACATGTATGGATGTATAAAAACTTGTGGTTTGGGTTAATCCTGTTTTGGGACAAGGAGAGAGGAGCAAGGACAATGTTCCCCTCTTAAAGTTCAGATCTCAGGTCTTTATGAGTATGCTTATTTCAGAGAGAATTCTTTTCTGCCTTTTTTTCCTGGTATCTCCTATGCAGGGATGAGCAATTGGTTTTTCCAGTTTTAGCTGAGGATTACTATAGCAAGTACAATATGGAAAAAAAACCCCAAAAAACTGTAAGGTAGATTGATTTCTATTTGCAACATATTTTTCAGCTTTGCCTACGGCTTATTCTTGAGACCTTATTTCTTTATTTCATACCCTATTACCTTTCACATCCCTCAGCTAAAAATAGCCTTTACCTAGAAAAAAAGTCCTGCTAGCAGTTCCAGATCTAGATAGTATATACATACCAGCTGACTTCAGGATCTCCTCAGACCACATTTTTCTCTATTCCTCTTGCTAACACTGCCTTTCTTACCATTTCCCACACTCTGAACTTTCCTTGGGAGTGTTTTGACCTTGCGTGTGGCCCTTCTGTCCCCAGCTGTGCCTTTGCCCAGACCCTTTGCCTCGGGATGACGTTTCCAGGCAGGTGCTCCTTGCAAAGCTGGGTCCTGGTTCCTGGTGGTCCTCAGGGCACAGCCAAGAACAGGCCTCAGTGAGAAAAATCTGCCCCATGCCTGCTGGCATTTCCACCTGCTTCCCACATCAGCATGCAGGCAATCCCAGTGCTGTGAGTACGACTCAATTCCTTCTTCAAAACCTGATTCCATGGAAGACTCCCATAGAAACTGTTGGGCCAGTTTAGGAGAATAAGCTCTATCCATCTCAGCAATAGCTTTTAACACTGAGCTGTATGAGGGCAAGTCTGATGTGTGTAACCCCAACTCTTCCTGTCTGAATTTCCATGGATACTGTTCTGGTGTTCAACAGAGCAGAACATCCAAGTGAATTAGACTAAAAACCACCATTCTTTAACATTAATTTGCACATATTTTCTTGCTGCCTTCTCCCTCTTTGAAAAAAACCAAACCAAAAAACCAAACCCAAACACAAAGACAACTATTTCCCTGCCTCAACATTCACACAAAGTCACTGAGCTGATTCCTTTACATGCACAGGCAGCAACAGAAGTGGCAGGTGATCCTCACATTCTCCTACTTGCAAGATGCCTATCTTATTGCACCCTCATAGCCCAGGAGCTTTTCCGCTGAGCTGGACACCCAGCACTGTCACTCCTAAAATATTTGTGAGTGCTACAGAATTTTCTAGGGAAAGATTTCTTGAGGCAAGATTTAGTCAAATTTAATCCAAGTCACTCGGTGCAGCTCCATTTGTTAAGAACAGCTCCTGTGCTTGAGAAGAGCCCGTCGCTGTGTTTTGCCTCACAATGCTACAGAGCACAATAACAACAACATTAAACTCAATACCCTGAAGGGGCAGTTGTAGTCAAGGGTCACATTTTCCTTCATTCCAATTAACCTACTTGTCATATTGGATGGTAGATGCACTCTGCAAACTGCCCTCAAGTGTTTCTCATGCTCTTTTAGTAATAGAAAGTGGGGAGAAATAAAATAGTTCATGCTTTGCTGTTTGACTTGTCCTTGGTATTTTATCTTATTGGAAAACCCAAGGAAATGAATACTGCTGTAAAGATTTTAAGTGTCTGAAAGCACAAACAGGCTTCTGACTTGTGCAATATGCCTGGAACACCAGTGCTGGCAACACCAGTCCAAGAGAGAAGAGGGACCAGACCCTTGGGCTCCTGACCGGATTTTGCTCAGCCCATCTGCTCCTATGCCAAGTAAGAGTTGTGGTGGATGCCAGGTACCCACCAAGGCCATTAAATATCTTTCTGTCCTCAGCAGGACATGGGAGAGAAAATATAATAAAAGGCTTGTGATCAATAAGGACAGAGAGGGATCACCAACTAATTACTTTCACAGGCAAAACAGACTCAACTTGGGGAGAAATTAATTTATTACTGATTAAATAAGAATAGGATAATGAGAAATAAAACCAAATTTTAAAAACAGCTTCCCCCCCTACCCCTCTCTTCTTCCTGGACTTAATCCAGAATTCTCTGCCTTCATCCCATCAGTTGTGCAGTGCAATGGGGAGAAGAGGCTGCAGTCAGTGCATCACACATTGTTTCTGATATTCCTTTTTCCTCAGGGGGAGGACTTCTCACACTTTTCCCCTTCTCCAGCATGAGGTCACTCCCACAGGAGACAGTCCTCCATGGATTTTTCCTACCTCATTCCTTCCCACAGGCTGCAGTTCTTTACAAAATGCTCCAGTGAAGCTCCTTTCTGCAGGGTGCAGTCCTTCAGGAACAGACTGCTCCAACAGGGTCACAAGCCACAGAAACATTAAGGTTGCAAACAATTGTTCAGCTGTCAACCCAGCATCACCAGAATCACCCTTAAACCATTTCCCCAAGTACCACATCCAGACACCTCTTGAACATTTCCAGAAGTGGTGGTTCCACCACTTCTCTGAGCAATTTCTTCTGATGCCCAATCACTCTTTCAGTGGAAATCTTTTTCTAATTTCTAATCTGAACCTGCTTTGCCTCAACTTAAGGCCATTTCCTTGTGTCCTTCCACCTGAAATGTGGCAGAAGAGACTGACTGCCACCTCACTGCCAGCTCAGGTAGTTTTAGAGAGCAATGAGGTCCCCGTTGAGCCTCCTCTCCTCCAGACTAAACAACCCCAGTTCCCTCAGCCACTCCCTATAAGACGTTTTCTAGACCCTTCACTGCCTCTGTTGCTCTTCTCTGGACATGCTCCAGTGTCTCCATGTCTGTCTTGAAGTTAGCTACCCAAAACTGGATACAGGAGTGTCACTAGTGCTGAGCACAGGGGGACATCCCTGCCCTGCTCCTGCTGGCCACACCATTGCTGATCCAGGCCAGGATGCCACTGGCCTTCTTGGCCACCCGGGCACTGCTGGCTCATGTTCAGCCACTGCCAACCAGCACCCTGGACTGGGGCCTGGTGTTCCTTCAAGGTTCTCCAGGGTTGTTTCTAGGTGGGTAGGAAAGGCAATGTACAAATTTGTATGAAGCACATCTGAAAGTATGAAGAACACTTTTCTAGAGAGTGTATTTGCAGCTACCCTCTTTCTTCCAAGTTTGTATCTAATCTCCAAATCCTGCCCTTGTGTTGGAAAAAAAATGTCCTCTACATTCTGGACTTGGTTTTGCATGGTAACCAGTAATGACCTATACTCATTTTCAGCTAATTCATCCCATAAATACAGGCAGGAAATGTTTTGTGCCTGTTTCTCCCTACTAAATTGAATGTATTGCTTTTGGGGAAGAGTTCTATCCACTTGTCAGAGGCACTTCATTCACCACGTTATTTCTCATGCATAATGAAGCACACCTGAACTATGCAAGGACCCTATCAAGCCAAAAGAGAACAGCAGATGTTTGTGGAGACCAGAAATCTCCCCTTTCTTGGCACCCCAGTGGCTTGTGAGCTGCATACTCACCAAACCCCTGCCTTCACCACTGCAAAGCTGTGCTCCAGCCTGCACCAGGAGTGCAGCCACAACCTGTCCCTGAGGAGTTTATCTTGCTTCTCACTCATACCTCAGAGCACCCAATGCTGTCATTGATGCCTTTGGTATCCTGAATTGCTTTTGACAGCATGCTGGGTTTGCTGGACATCTCTATGAAGTTTAGAGATTTAGGTGATTAAACTATGAATAAATTTCAGCTCTGCAGTTTTCGGTTATGTTCGTGTCTCATCTTCATCTGGTTAGAACAAGTATTGCAGCAGGACCAGTGAGCTTATGTGACTTCCCCATATGCCTGGCTGTGTTGATTTTTCTCCTGCTTGTTTTTATTTGGAATTTGGCACTTTTAGCATTTCCATGCTACAGCTTTATTGTTAACTTTTCTTGCTTGAGTTAATTGAAAGCTATAAAGCACCTGAAATGCCTCAGAGGCTTCCACTGTCAATAGTGAGATGAGCTTTTCTCACATCTTCAATTTCCTCGGAACATTTTGCTTGCAGATACAGGATAAAATGCAGCTGGAACTTTGCTTGTTTTTTTCCCCTCTGTTTCCAGATGGTTTGGAGCTCAGGTGAAGATTTTAACTGCTCCACTAATCCATAAAATGCAAAAATATCTCAACAAAATATTTGATACTGGAATGTCTCTCTGAAACCAATCTCTGTGCTGCAGCAAGGATATTTCACTGATATTTCCAGATATTGCACTAATATCTCCAGACAGAAGGGACACGGCTTTTCCCAGCTCTTTGTCATAGAACCATAGAATCAGAGAATGGTTTGGGTTGGAAGGTACTTTAAAGACCACCAAGTTCCAGCCTCTCTCCTATGGGCGGGGACACCTTCTACTAGACCAAGTTGCTTAAAACCCCATCCAACCTGGACTGGTCACGAATTTGTTTTTCTCCTGGGTCTTCACCTGGAGCTCTGGGGTTCGGCTTGCATTGAACATGAGAGCTGAGCAAAAATACTCTGATTTAATAAAGCACATGCTGGATTTTCAGAATACTGCACTGAACTCTGGTCTTATAATCATCCAGCCTGACAGGGTTCCTTAGATGGGGAACTTCCAAAAGAGGCTCAGAGCAAGAGTTTGAGCTGAAAGCACTTTAGCCTCAAAGAGATGGAATTTCAAAAGCCTGAATTACGGTGTGATAATACTAAACATCTTCCTCTTAAGCAGAAATTTGGGAGCAGTCAGGATGGATCTGCCATGCCAGTTGTTTCCACAGAGCACAGTGGTGTTGCTGTCTCCTTGTAAGCAGGATGAGGGGAAAGGCAGAGGAAAGGCTCCTGTGAAGTGGGGATCCCACCAGGTCAATGTCAGCCTGTTCAGCCCCAGCCCACTGCCAGAGGGAAAATCCTCACAGCTGGTGGCCCAGCCATGGATGAGCAGTCTTATCTAGCTCATGTCTTGAATCCATACAGTTTATCTTGACCCTTGATACTCAGCTCTGCTTCCTAAGGAAGCATTAAGTTGCCTGAGTTTGCATGAGCACAGGATCCCATGACCTTGCAACAGAATCCCAACATCTTGTTCATTACAGCAACATAATCGAGGAGGCAAAGTGGGGCACCCATACTGATCATTTAATTTTATCATCACTTCCCTAATTTTTTCTCCCTGGCAAAACTGTCTTGAGCATCTAGTTATTCTCTGACAGTGAGAGTGATAATAGAAGGAATTTTTTTTAAAGTATGGTGTTATTCAAGATCAGAACACTTCACATCATAAAATATCATTAAAGTGTTAATTCAAGGTTGGGGAAGATGAGGCCTTTACAAGACTAATGCAATTAATTCTGCTCATTAACTACAGACTCAAAATACATACAGAGAGGCTGATCTCACTCCTGCTGTGCAGAGTTAGGTCTGAAAAATGATTCTTTTCCAGTGGATTTCCCAGTGATAAGGTGGCATGGAAAGTTCCCTCTCTGTATTACATACCGGTGAACATAAAGTCATTGCTGGAGGAATGCTACATGCTCTAAATCTTTTGGTGTGCAATAACTTCTTGTCAAAGTAAGAAGCTTAAAGAAATTGAGGTCCAATACTAAATAATTTCAGTAATTGAAATGTGTTAGATTGACAGTGGGTTTCATTGCCTTTTTTTTTTTTAAATATAATCCTTCTCACTCTGCAATCTGTCTGAGCACTTGAATTTTGGAAGGCCTCAGTTCTTCACAGTTTACCAGAGCTAATACCAACCTCAGTGCTTCTTGCTTTCTTTTCACAGAGGAATTCTCACAGTGGGATATTTTCAATATAACGAAACTTTGATGTAAAAAAGCAATTTATTTTTCCAGCAGCTCTCAGTATTCCCTTTGCTATAGCTGAAGGTATAGCAATATCACCCTCATAATCAGCCTCTTCTTTCTATTTGGTGCTACAAGAAAGCCTATGCTTGTTTGCTTGCAATCATTAAATGTGTGTGTTTGTGTGCATATGAGAGAAAGAAGAGGGGAGGGAAGAAATAAACATCTGTCCTACCAATATACAACCTTATTTGCTGGGCCCTGGGGAGCTTTCCTTCTCTCCTTTCCCTTTTGCACACAGTCACACTGCTTTCCTTATCTCTCCTGTGATTACTTGTATTGTATTCCCACAACTCCTTGGGACACAGCTCCCTGGGACAGGGACATTGTCCTATAAACCAAAAACACAATGTCACCACCATAAACTAGCCATTCTGCAGAGAGTCAAAGCAATGAAGCCTGCTCTCCTATGGACATGAGGTGGAGGACGGAAAGGGAAGGGAGGGAAGAGCAAATAAAGAAGCTCTTAGCTCTGCCCTGCAATGGGGAGAGAAGAGTGGATTTAGAAAAACAAATTCACTGAAAGATTTCAGAGCTAACTCAAACTACTTGCTAAAGCTCATGATCACCACAAATTTGATTCAGTGCAGTATATTTGGGGCTGTGACTTGCTTGCACCAAAAGTGCTGCCCTCATGCTACTTTTTTCATTGCATGAATGTGTCTCTTCAGCTCTTGTTTCATAGATTTTTGTTTCCATCTTATGGTCTTAGTGTCTATTAGAAATACAGCCTCGAGGCAAACTTTCTCACAGTAGTGCCTTACTTTGTTGTGTGCTGCAGCACACATAGTTGGCTCTGACAGCATTAGTTTTGCACTGGTACACTGTCAAACCGGCTGCAAGAAGCATTGTGAAAAAACAAACCATCTGCTAAGTGAAACTAACAGCCTGATTTGGGTTTTGTGCTACTATTTAGCTCCATTTAAATATCCTATTTTCCTGTATCTGAGCTGGAAACCAAAATCTTGCTGCAGCACTTGTATTTGACCTGACTGCCAATCTGAGTCCCACTGATAACTGCTTAATGTACTTTTTGGGCTCCCTGTCTATCAGCCCTTCTCTGAACTACTCAAAATTCAAGCAAAGTCATGATCTGACTGGTTTCTTGGGTCATTCTTTAGTCAAAACTCCCTGAGAAAATAAATTTTGATTGGATTGGATAATATTAGGGGTCTTTTCCAACTGAAATAATTTTATTATTTCATCCTGAGGATACAAACTCAGATGAATGTGGAAGTTTCTCAGGACCCAAGGGCTCTTTTAGTAAACCTAGACGGAATATTCCTATTTAGTAATGACAGTAAGAATCACGGAATTTTGCAGTGAAAGGTACACACTGCTTATACTGTATTAATAACTCAAACAGCTTCATCAGCTTCAAATTTGTGTCTGATTCAGCCTTTACCCAAAGTATTGGAGCCTAAATGGATCAAGCATAGAGGCATCTCAGCCTGGGGGACTGGGAGACCATCTCTGAAGGGAGATAGGGTACTATGACATGGGAAAAACCAAGTGATCGGCAGAATTCTTAAAAAATTTTACTTTTAATATTATTGTTTTTAGCATTTATTATTTTATTATTATTATTTGGTATGTGCAAAAATAAATACAGAAGTAAGCCTTGCTAGGGAAAGTAGTGTAACAGGTGATTCCATGCTTGCACCCCATGGCTCTCAGGTGTTTGGGGCTGGTTTACAGGTCATCCAAAGGTAAGAATTGCTCACATGACACCACCACCTCCAAAGAAGGAGGGCCAAGGATTCTTGTTATTCTCAGTTGCTCTTTTCCATTTAACAAGCAGTGAAGAGACATGATCACCACCCCAGAGTGGCTGACAAGCAACAGGCAGCTGAAAACATAAACAAGCCTTTACATCTTGGCTATAGGGCCAGGGTCAGTGTGGGCAAAGTAATATCCTTGCTATCTTTTCTCTCTTCTCCCCGGAAGGTGCATATTTATGCAACGAGTGTAGTGGAGAATACTTTAAATTTCTCATGTATTCTTTTCTCTGGTCGCTGTAATGCTGCTCATTATTTCTTCTCACTTCACTGGAATTCTCCAGCTGGCAGAAATGTAATGAGAAATGTACTCTTGTGAGGGCATTAGATAAGTAAAAAAACTGTTTTCAGAAGGATGTCATAGATGAGATCCTGAAACCATGTTTGCATAGCTTTTAATGTTTTTGCCATATTGTTTATCCTTAGTGAAGTGTAAAACTGAAGCACATCAGTGTTGCCTAGGAATCAGTGTGAGGCAGCTAGGACAATTTTTTAGTACGCACTTTTTCTCTTACAGCACTTGTATGTATTTGTGTATGGAAAAGTACAGTGAACTTTAAAAAGCTGGACCATTATTTAACTGTACTGACACCATGTTTTTCTCTGGAAAGAAGGAAGTATGTTTCAAACTTATATAAAGATTGTCACTCATATCCCTTTTACTATAACTCATGTTCATGCTGCTGCGCTGACAAAATCATTATATTTTTTAAGTTAATGTAAAAACTTAAGAAAAATTATGTATGTACCTCTATTTCTCTCTCTCTTCTCTTTACCTTAGCAAAATACTATTTCCCATGTCTCATATCCAACTATTTTTAGAAACATAAGCAAGACCATTGACTTAAAACCGCTGTTACAATTTGTGGTTGGTTCATTTTCTTGGCTAAACTCAGGTATGAAACTGGTGTTACAGCTAGAATTACAACTGAACATAGAAATGCATAGCTAAGCCCTATTAAGTTCCCATAAGAATAAAATAAACCTGAAATAAATAATTATTGTAATATTGTTTGAATTTCATGTTGATTTTGTTGAAATGAGAGTGCCTCTCCCAGGTTGGTTTCATCTGGAAGCTGAGAGTTGCTCTGCCATGAAAACCAGTGTTTTAAGTGGGGACAATTGGGATAGTCCCTCCTGAAGTGCACTCCTGATCTGAACTGAAATACCAATGTAGCTCATCCAGAGTCTCTGCCAAAAAATGACTCACAACATCTGCTCTGAGCTGCTCTCTGGAAGCACAGTGGCTAAAGAGGAACATAGGAGAAACTATGCCTAAATGTCCCTGGCCCAAGCTGCCATGAGCTGCCCTTCCTCTTTTTCTTTCCTTCCCTGCCCTGGCATCCCCCACATCACTTAGATCACTCTTCCATTCCAGCTTTTTTGTAAATGAAGAAACAGTTTTAGTTATTGTTTTGAAAGGCTTCTCCTGTCATCCACAGCCTATATTTTGTGGTACATGTATCTGGTATCCAGCTTTTCCAAGTTTCAGTGACATATTGTAATTAGGTTGTACGGTAAAAGTTTGGGAATTAAGTTATACAAAACTCACTTTAAGCTCTTGATTTTTTTCTGGCAAAGTTACAATGAGAAATCAAAGTTTCCATTTCCCAATTTAGAAAAAAGGATGATCAAGTAAGAGCTCAGAAAAAGAGTGTCTGAATTATTTCTTTTTTTTCCTACGGAAAATTGGAGAAGGAGTTGGGTATTTGGGACACAAATACCAATTCATTGTGTACTGTCCTCATTTTCCCCATGTAAAGCGCAGTTGGGAAGAAAAGCTCTAGTGGGCTCACATGCTAATTTTTCTCATTGCCTCTTTAACTTGCACAGATTTTTCAAATATTGACTAGGCTTTGAACTTGACCTACTTAAGGCACTGGATATGGTTTTCACTTAAACAAACGCCCCTTCAGATCATGTCAGTATTATAAAGGGGCCTTGCAGCTACTGTGAACTTTGAGAATATCAGCATCTTAATACTCCTTTACACTACTGGACATACTGTGAGGGAAGTCAGCTGTCCCTCTCTGCTTCTCATGGTTTTCGTGGCTCTCAGTTTTGTTCCTCAGGACCAGTTTATGCTAATTGGTATGAAATTGAATTAATTCTCAAGCCTGGACCTGCTGATCACCTCTAAGTTGAATCCCTCAGATCAACCTTCATCTTGAGCTGTGCCTGAAGCAGGAAACTCTTTCTTGAGGCAGGGTCAGAGGCTGAGGAGCCTCTGTGTCCTCTCCTTGCCTGCAGCAGCAAACTCACAACTCATCTTCCTTCTGCACGTCATCTCTCCTCTCTGCTGCCTGGCATTTGGCCTGCTTTATTTACTCTGCATTGTTCAGGGAGGGATTTTGTGCTTTTCATGCGATCTTCCCAGGTTTCTGATTATGCTCCATGGGCAAAGAAGCAAAATACAATTCAAAGTCAGCCTGGTGAGAAAACTCAAAGGCATCTGCTGACAGAAAGAAAGAAAAATGATACAGTGTTGTGGCTTGCATGGATTTTTGAAATTGAGACTTGCATACATTTCTGATATATAAAATCCTTTTCCTTCTACACAGTTTCACAATGAATGTTCTTACTGTCAAGAATATTCTCAGCTTACCTGAGAAGAACAAAATACATGACCTTTGCAATCTAACATTTTCAGTCACCCAAGAAGAAAAAAGCATATCTTTTCTACTCCTGCAAAACCAAAGTACTTCAGTCCAAAAAGCAAGGAGAATTAAAATAGTAAAAATAATAAAAGTAATATTCTACTTTCTTTGTCTAACCAAGGTTTCTGCAATGAAAATAAACATCATCTAGGAAGCTGGAGTACAAACGGGGCAGGGAGAGTGAGAAGAGATAGCTTTTTACCCTCTGAGAGTGGAGGGGTGGTTTGTGGGTTGGGAGTTTGCAAAGGGAAGGGAACTCAGAATGCCAAGGAGGGGCTGGAGAAGCAGAACCTGTGCATTGTCCCCACCGCAGAGGAAGGAGGGAGGTGGCTGTCGTACAGCTCTGGCTCTCAGCTGGAGGGTGCTGAAGGGTAAAGGAGGAGATGCTGATAAATTCTGTCCATCTGCAGAAGAGCTGATGGACAAATCTATCTGGGGGCTGGGCCATGCCGATGAGTGACTGGCCAGCAAAAGGCAGAGCAGCTCAGCAAGTGAGGGTGGAGCTCGGTATCCCAAACTTGTGTGTGTCCCTAACGCCTCTCCCAGCTGCTCAGTGCAGCTCAGTGCTCCCTGCAGGTCTGTCTCCCCCGAAGTGCCGCAGGTGCCCTGCGGGGCAGGGTCCCAGGGCGGTGCCAGCGAGTGTCCCGGTGCCGCAGGGAGGGATGCGCCACCGCCAGGGTGTCACAGCACGGCCGCCACGGCTGCCCCGTGCCGAGAGCCTGCAACCAGCCGCCGAGTGTTGCTCAATTCTTAAACTCATGCCTGCTTTAAGCAGATTCTTTTATTCAGCCTGATGAAAAAATTCTGTTTGATGTTTTCACAAACAGCATCTTACGGCGTTACTTCGACTTCTTCTGTGGCGCTGCCCTTTCCGAAGTCATTATTACTCATTAGGTACATTGTGCGGAAAGCAAAGTAGGTCACGGATGAAAAGCCCCATCTTAGCGAGAGGCACCAGTATAGCACAAAGCTATTTTCAACTTTCATGAGATAAAAAATGTTTTCTGTAGGATGAAAGCTGTCACTGCCAGCTTACAATTGAATGCCAAGTATGTAAAAACTTCCATTTTAGATTCCCAGGCTTTCATATGTTAAATGCATTGTTTTAGAAATTCATTTCAAAGATAATTCCCGCTGTATAACCCACACTGCCTTACACATACCAGTAGGGTATGTGCTGAGGACAGGTACTCAGCTGGTATAAATCCTTGTCAGCCCCAGCAAGATGGGACCGTCTCAATGAGGATCTGTCCTTGAGAGTCCCCAGAGGGGGAGCAGTAGAGGAGGTGATCTGGGGGGGTGCCTGGGGGTAGGATGGCAGCCTGGAGCTTGGGCACTGGAAAAATCCCTCCTAGCCCTGCCTATCTGTGCTTGGCACTGAAAGAGTGAGGTGGCAGCTGCGGGCTGGGATGGCCTCTAAAGCCAAGATGACAACTTCAATTGCAGCACCCAAGTGCACATCATTCTGCCATCATTGTTGCTTTGCACTCTGACCCATTACTTAAAACAGAGACTTAATTTTTGTTTGATTGCTCCTCCAACTTTTATTTTTCATAATTACTTTATACTATAATTACTTTATACTTACTTTATACTTTTATGTGACTGTTTTCATAGTTACTTGGAGATGTCAAATAAAGGTGTCAAATACAAAATCAGACTTTCTAGAATGATCCTTAATCTCTAAATTGTTGGATGTCTCTCTTCTGGTTCCCAATTTAAAAAAACACTCAGCAAACTCTTTGCTTTATCAAATTTCTAGTAGGATTTAAACTCTGGGTTTAAGTAGGAATTAGACTGCACTCATAGTATGTCCCTTCATCAACAGAATATGTCTGAAGTACTTTCAACTGCTAGAGAGGTAATTAATATAATTATACTTTCAAGTTCTTACTGCATAAAATAAGTTGACATACATGGCAACAGAAATGTTGCTAAATATGTTTTGTTGGTGTAATCAACTTGCTCTACTGATTTGAATCTATTGATATTTTCATTAAAAATCTGTACAGTTGAAATCAAATGTTATTTTTCTCTTTAAAACAATAATTGCTTAAAACTAAAATGTAAAATATGAAAACATAAGGGAAAATCTATATTTATTATCATATGTTTGAATAACATAAGTTACAATAAAAGTAACAAACTGTATGATTGCATATGTGGTTTTAAAAAAGACATCCTTTACCTTGGGAAAGTTATTTAGTAAACACTTGGAAATAGGGTTTACTACAGTCACAGGTAATTTTTTAATCAGAGATAACTTCTACGGTAAGTACAAATGGAACATTTTCTGCTTTACATTTTTTCAAGTAGCTCTGGTCAAGGACAAGTCCTCTGGTGAAGGACTGGGTCATTTAAATTGAAAGCCAAGTACTCACTTAAAAAAACAAAAATACTACTAGTGAGTAAAAACTAATGTGAAAGGATAAAAATTACTAGTTGAAAGATAATCAAAACGCAGGTGGCCATAAACAATAAATTTAATTAGACAAACAGGAATGTTGCCTCCTCTGTTTATTAAAGGTGTTTAATTGCTTAAAATGCTATAGCACATTTACTTTGGGGAACACAGACAGTGCATCTAATTTAGCTTTGCTGAGATGATTCAAACAATAACAAAGTGTTGATTTCACATCTTTTAATTAATTCCATTTTCATTTAAATTGTAAGAAGGAATAATCATCTAATAAATAAGAGATGCTTTGTCTGGCATTTCAAAATTAAGTAACTCACAAATTAAAGATCTGAATAAATGTTTGCAAACCATAACTGCACAGATAATTTGATGTGGATTTGCTCACCTTCTAGTGTTGTACATAAAAAAAAAGCACATCAATTCTTGATTACAAACTTTTGTGTAGGGAAATATTCTGAAGGTATTAAGTTAATACAAGCAGCTAAAAATGATTTGCCATTTTCTGTTAATGATTGAAATCATAATTAGAAACAATTGTTTACTTTATTTGAATTCAAACCAGTATCTATGACATGTAGGTACCCACTAGTTTATTGTACACCTCTTTCAAGACATACAAAATCAATTACCTGCTATGAAATCCAGTGCTGAGGACCATGCATGAGTTCAGGAGGCTTGACCTCTATTCCTCCTCCTGCTATGGATGTGCTCTCATTGCCAGGTGGATTATTTAATCCTTCAGAGGATCACAAGCTGTCCTGGCCAGTACAAGACTTTCAGGTCTGTGATCTCAGTAGGCACCCAGAACCACCCTGACACTGAGTAGAGATGTTCTGCATTGCTTTAATGTGTACAGTGACCTGCTGCTGCTGCATGCACCATTTGGTTTATTATCTCATTGCCATTCCTGGAAAGTTTAAGCTAAACCAGGCAGAAAAGTTTAAGCTAAACCAAACCAGGCAGGATGTGTCTGTCTTAGTGTGAGTTTTTTTATTATGCCATATCTGCTTTTAGGTTTTCAAGATGCCCAGAAAAAATACAATGCCATACAAAAGGAGAGTTGAACAAGTGCAAGGAAATTATTCTATGAAAGATAAATAAGAAATCTTAACTTGAAATTTCTGTGCTTGCCTATATGTATTTTTGATACCTCCAACCCCCAAAGGATTTTTGTTTGTCAGATATTTCTGAGAACTAATGTATCATGAAGGATTTCCAAGTTGCAGCAGATTTCTTAACCACTGAGTGTCAATTTCCTGAAATGGGCTTTTAAAGGTGGGGTGAAATACAAAATTGATGCCAGGAAAAAAGTAAGAGAGATGGAAAAACTTGGTGCCAAAGTAAAATAGCACAAAGCAAGAAATTCTGATTAAGTTAACAATGTGAAAAAAACCCAAACAAAAAACAGACCAAAAATACCCAAGTGCTTGATTCCTTGAGCAGAAGAGAAAAATGAGTAAAACACCCAGATTTGTTTGAGGAAAAAACCTTTGGGTCTATACAAAGAAAGGTAAACTAAGTAAAAAGAAACAGATTCAGAAAGCCTGAAGGCAAAGGCTGCCATTGGTGGGTCTCCTTTGGAGTGGCTAGAGGAGGCAAAGGGACTGGACAAGCAGCAGACAGGGATGCAGGGATGCAGAAGGTTTGCCTGCAGGAGCTCAGGATGGCATCCTCCCCACATGCCCATGGGAACAGGACTCATTTTCCCTCCCCATCATGTTCCTCACCATGTATAAGGGGAAAACCACAAAGCAGCTAACAGTGCAAGGCCACAAGTGGAAATTCCCAACATTGCATCTATCATGTCTTCCTGGAAAACGAAATGTCAGAAATACTCCAGGCTTTTAGGAGGACATAGAAAAATGAAAAATATTTTAAGCAGTTATTGACTTGGTCAGTAATAGAATAAGACCATAAGAGCTTCTAAAAATTATTTACAGTAGACTCAGGCACACAGAAATTGTAATATATGTCACTCTTTGAGTGTGAAAATTCCACATCTATGTAATGTGATTTGTGATGTCCACACAATATGAGAGGATGAAGGTATTTCAGTCTCTGAGATGTCCTCAGATCTGCATTTTGGCTTGCAATGCTTGAACTCCAATGCCTATTTAGAGAAAACGATACGCACGGAGTGTATCGAATGGATGACTGTGACAAACCTCTTCCTTTTCAGCAGGTCAAGGTTTATTTCCTGTCAGGTTTGCATTAATGACCCACTGACCTACTTTTCTGATCCACCTGGCAGAACTCTGCATCCCTGAAATCTGAGACTTTGTCTGCTTCAAAGATTTGTTTTGGTTAGGTTTTGTGACAGAAACCATTAGGAGAGTGACACTGCAGATAAAAATGAAATGTGCTCTGCTCTTTGCTATCGCAAGTGTATTTTTATTTAATTGTGTAAGTGTTATCCATCATGATAGAATTGTCTGCTCCTTTTTTTTTTTTAATGGTCTGTTTTATAAGGTTTTCTTCTCCCTCCCTCATATTACAAAGAAAAATGAGCTGTGTACATTTATCCAGTGATTTCTAACCAGCGCTGTTTCTTCGCCTGCTCTAGAGTAAGAGTAAGTGAAAAGGCAGGCATAATGGATTAGTGAGGAAAAGGCATCTTCTGCCTGTCTTAAATCATCTACTTTACAGAGAATCTTAAATTGCTAGAAATAAAAAAAAACTCCTTGGCAGCGCAACAACTGCATATAAAACAAATCATATTTTTCAGTGAATCGCAAATGTCACCATCTCAGATAACATTTATGCTTTCATAGAAATAGGAACTTAATTTTCCCCATTTATATTATTAACTTACTTTGGTGAATCAGATCACCTACATTAAAACAGAAGCAGCCGGTGACTCAGAACAATGATACGTTTAAAGATCAAGCACAGCATTTGCAAGTACGAAGCAGCACGCAGATGGAACTGCTTCTTTGAACCAGCAGATAAAGATTGATCTGTTAAAATCTTGCTAAAAACGGGCACCGAATGCTTGTTGTCAGAAGTGACTGACAGTCTTTGTCCGAAGCTGAAATGAAGTTGGGTTTGCCTATTCATTCAGTGGGTGCACAGTGACAGCGCAGGAGAGAGGGAGGGCTGAGATGGGCTCTGATGTGACAAGCAGATTGCCATTGCTTTGCTGTCCTTTTATAAATTCTCCAGGCTAGAAAATAAACCCAACAAACCAAAAAAAACCCAACCAACCAAACACCTCTGTTATTGCAATACATTGTTTAACATTGCAACCTTTGTGGTTTGCTCCCTCTCCCTCTGGCTTGGTACTTGTATCATCCCTCAACACCAAACCTGTCATGACCATACAGAAAGCCAACCTTGTACAATATAAAAGCCAGAATCTTTATTTCAGCTTGTCAGAAGGGGAGTTAAAGGAAATACTAGGAAATACCAAGGCCTCACAGAAAAATGCAGATTCAGTCCAGTGCCATGACCACAACCCTCCCATCCCCTCTTCTCCATGCATGTGCAATTCATTTGTTTGAGAGCTGAGAAACAGTGACTAGACTATGTCCACAGCACTTTGTAGGCAGAAGCAGCCCTGCTTTGCCTGTGCTCTAGAGCAGCCAGGTGTGTGGTGTTGTGAATGAACACAAAAGTGTTCACCATACTCAGCCTGGCACCAAGTATGAACCCTTCAGCTTGCTGCATCCCAGGGTGCACTGAACTAAGCACCAAACTCATGCAGCTCCAAGAATGATCAGAGCCCTCTCAGGACCTGCTTGCTTTCTCCTACAGACATATCCCTAGTAGGGATATCCCTCATGGGGCAAAGACTCGTCCTACAATACTCAGTTAACTCATTTACTGTATGACAAACTCAAAAAATTAATATTCAAAACACTGTAAAAAGTAGATCTCTATCTCAGCCCTAGCAAGTAAGAGGCTGATAGTTGCATGTAAGATGGGCACTACTTCATTATAATTTAATTTTTGCTTGACTCATCTCCACTTTAGAATAAAGAGATGCTTCTGGTGACATTGCCAATCTTTTTCATGCAGTTATATATTTACTTAAAAGAAAAAGAGCTCAGAGACTGACACAAATGCTTTGAAAATATGAGCTGCAAGTCTAACTCACACAAAAATATATGTGTGAATGATGAGAGCAAATCCTGCATGCCAGCAGAAGTCTGGGTGATGGTAGTATTTCATAATTATACCCAAGTTAAAGGTTCTCAGCTAGTTTAGGGGTTGTGGCATCTAATCTGCAATTTAATGAATTAGGGGTTTTCACCAGGTGACAAAAACATCTTGATATATTAATGAAAGCAATGTAAAGCATATGTCCTATCACATTCCAAGTGAGAAAAAAGGGATTATATTTCTCACCATGTATATCCCAACCATTCCAGCTACATGCATATTCCATTTCATCCTAGCATCCCTTACTCATGAAAGCAAAATAATGAATTAGGGGTTTTCACCAGGTGACAAAAACATCTTGATATATTAATGAAAGCAATGTAAAGCATATGTCCTATCACATTCCAAGTGAGAAAAAAGGGATTATATTTCTCACCATGTATATCCCAACCATTCCAGCTACATGCATATTCCATTTCATCCTAGCATCCCTTACTCATGAAAGCAAAATGAATCAGAGGGTAGACTGTACAGCTATTTGATTCAGTCCCTGCAGATTGCATTGATTTTTGAAACACAATAAACATTCTTTTCAGCAGTATGTTTTGCTCAAAAGATGTTTATATTGCATTTATTAGACTTCAGAGCTGTTGAGTTCAGAGCTATCTTTTAAGGCAAGTCTGTAGGGGCTTATTTTTATGTTTCTGATTTTAAAGGCTGTCTTGACATGTGGCTGATTTAAGTCTCTTTTTAGGATGCTAATGTTGAATAAGACAATTTTACAGGTGTCCCTGGATTCAACCATGGCTCTTCCAGAAGCCCCTAAGGCCCCAGACTGCCCACTAGTGACATTAGAAACATGGAGACACAAATGATGGCCCTATTTATTTTTTTATTTCACTGTGGAGCATTAGAATCTGTGACCCAAGGAGCAGTCATCAAGGAAAGATATGGAGTTGTTGAATGCTTGTGAGCTGACCCAGCATGAGTATTTATCTGTATTCAAGCGTCCTGGGGCTTTAAAAAAAATGCAGTCTAATAAAAATTTCAGGCATCTGAGCTTCTTTTCACAATTTTTATTTGTTCCATCCATTTCAGTCTTCATTGCTTGCCTTCATGATCTTTGAGGTCAGTAATGGCTTGTTTTCCAAACTAAGCCATTAGCTGAGCTAAATTCTCAAATAAACACCTACATACACATGTTCATAGATGTTCCTTCATAAAAAATAGAAAAGTAGCAAATTCAAAGTTTGCACTTTTGATTTAATGTTCTTTGAATCACAGAAGATGATATTTGTAAATAAATAAATATTTCCTTTCCAAATGGGAGCTCCAACATACACACACATACACATACACATACATACACTCCAACTCAGTGCCCTCCTTTCATAGCCCTTGAGTGGAAATGGGAGCACTCATAGAATCATAAAACATCCTGAGTTGGAAGGAACCCACAAGGATCATCAAGTCCAACTCCTGGCCCTGCACAGAACCATCCCCAAGAGTCACACCATGTGCCTGAGAGCATTGTCCAAATGTTTTTTGAACTCTGTCAGGCTGGTGCAGTGACCACTTCCCTGGGGAGCCTGTTCCAGTGCCCAACCACCCTCTGGGTGAGAAACCTTTTTCTAATCTCCAACCTGAACCTCCTCTGGCACAACTTCAGGCCATTCCCTTGGGTCCTGTCACTGGGCACCACAGAGAAGAGATCAGTGCCTGTACTTCCCCCTCTCACCACCTAGGACTGTAATGAAGTCTCCCCTCAGTCTCCTCCAGACTGAACAAACAAATTGACCTCAGTGACTCCTCATGTGGCTTCCCCTCAAGGCCCTTCACCATCTCCTCAGCCCTCCTCTGACACTCTCTAATAGCCTTATATCCTTCTTACACTGTGGCACCCAGAGCTGCCCCAAGCACTCGAGGTAAGGCCTCCCCAGCTCAGAGCAGAGTGGGACAATCCCCTCCCTTGCCCAGCTGGTCATGCTGTGCCTGATGCCCCCCAGGACAGGTTTGGCCCTCCTGGCTGCCAGGGCACTGCTGGCTCATGTTCCAATTCCCACTGACCAGGGCCCTCAGGGGCCTTTCCATGGGGCTGCTCTCCAGCCTCCTGTCCCTCAGTCTGGCTGCCCCACCCTAGGAGCAGGATACAGCACTTGTCATTGCTAAACTTCATGTTGTTGGTGATTGCCCAGCCCTCTGATTTGTCGAGGTCCCTCTGCAGATTCTCTCTGCAGGGAATCGACAGCTCCTCCCAGTATAGTATCATAGGCATATTTATTCAGTAACCCTTTGAGTTCTGCATCCAAGTAATGTATGAAGATGTTGAAGACAGCTGGGCCTAAGATGGAACCCCACTTGGCTGGTCAGCATCCTGATGTAGCCACATTTACTCCAACCCTTTGCACCTGATCCATCAGCTGGCATGTCACAGCCTGTCTTGGCATTTTGCAAAAGCAAGCCCCTGGGCCTTTCTTCTCCATGCCTTTTCTTTCACATCTTCAGCCAAAGAGCTATCTATAATTTTTGTCACTTTCATTTCCAGTATGTCACTATGGATTATGAAATGTAAGCCACCGTCCGCCCATTTAATGGAGCACATCACTGTGGACAATCTCCCTGGAATGTAAATCAGTTTACTGTTACCTGGTTACTGCTGGTACATGCACAAAATGGAGAGGAAATGGCTCTAGCAGGCTGTAGCTTTAATATAGGGTCTTGAGTGTCTATCAGACTCCCCTTATTTTAATAGCTGTGCTCAGAACAACACAGAGGTGTGATGGGAATATGTCCGTCTGTATTTAGAACACCATGATGACAAGAATCATTCCCACAAGCCAGGTTTAAATGGAAGTTGCCTATCATATCTTTTTTTCTTCCAGAGAAGCAGCTCATGGTCTTTCCAGGAGGCAGCTGAGCAGACTGCCTGAAGGGCAGGAGAGGGCATCATGCTAGCTGGGAGGAAGATCAGCCTGGGTCACACACCTCCATTCCTAGCACGGGGTCCATCTCCACCAGTCTGAAGGAGCTCATGGCAAACAACTCTGTAAGCATGGCATAAACCCTCTCATCCCTGCATTTCACATCCAAATTGGAGAAAAACATTGCAGAAAGGAGCAAGATCCAAATCAAGCCTCAGTAGCAGCTCTGGGAACAGAAGGTGTGGGGCTGAGGAGAGCATTTGGTGCCACTCACTTGTCTGACAATGCTGATGCCACTGGAGCTTTAAGTCAATTGTCACTGAAGGATCCAACATCCTTTAAATCAGTTTTTCTCTTACAGGCAGACTTTCTCTAATACAATTCGAGCAAGGCTCTGCCCTTGAACTGGAGGCATTACAGTAATGATGGAGGCTTGCCTTGCTTTTGTCCTCACAAAGTGCTGAACACAGAGATAAGGGTATTCAGTTTCCCCAGTAAAGGCTTGTGAAAAAGCACACGTGCACATGCTTTCATAAATACTACACACACGTGGTCACAGAGATACTGGCACAAAAAGATGCTGAACTCTTAATGGACATGTCAGAAACTAAATCCTTTGTATTCAGAAAAGCTGTGGTGTCTTAATGGCAGTGTTCAATACACTCTCCACAGTTATCCATGTAGAGAAGTGTTTGCTGCCAGAAACAAGGGCATTTCCAAGCAACAAGTGGACTGTGTTTTGTTTTATGCTTTAGCACAGAACCCAATGATCCTTACAGGAATGACCAGCACTGACAGATGTGACCAAGTTGTGTCTGAGAGCACAGTGACAACCATGTGGCTGACCCCTAATGACACTAAGAAAAGCCCCTGCAGACATTAACCAAAACTCTTTCTGATTCTTGCAGGATGCCACTTCTTCAGCAGGTTGTATATTCACCATGCCAAAGTTTTGTATGACTGTCATTTCCTTTTGTGTTGCATTCCTAGATGTGGTCCTCAGAGCCTGCCAGGGGGAGAAATCCCTATTGCTAAGGAAGTCCCAGGCAGAGGATGAGGAGAGGGGACAGAACAAGGCTGTGAAGGTAACTAGTTTTCCTTCTTTGTTTTGGGGAGAATTCAAGGGCTATCTCACAGTGAAATCTAATTTGTCCTGATCTCTGCATAGCAATGTCCTGGACTGCTGATTTAATTAATAGGCATTTGACAGATTGAGGAGTGGCTGGTCTAACCAGTACCTAACTAGATCTTTGATTATTTAACAACATTTAAGCAACATATGAAGTCCTCTGTTCATAGTGGATCATTACTTCTAATTATGAGCCTTTACCTTATGCCATTGATCAGTGACTGATTCGTGAAACCTAATCTTCAAGTTAATTCAACCTAATCTTAAAGCAAAAACACTTTGCTTTACCTCGTTCCCCCAAGTTTTCAAATTTCCCCTTTTTCTGATAACAAAATCACTCTACAATAGTCCTGATTTTACTGCCAACATGAAAGAGTTCAGAGACTCTTTCTGAATTACACAAGACAACTCATTCAAGTTTCCTCTTGGGCCCACAGAGGATCTTTTACATTGTCGGCATGCACATTTTTCCTACAATTGTATCTAAAGATTGTGCATATTGCATTCAGGTTCCCTTCCTTGAAATTCATAAAGTTAAAAGAAGAAATGGCCTCAACATCTTATTGTGTAAATCCTTCTGACACAGTTTCCACATTTTTGTAGAAGATGAGAACTGATCAGTACAAAGTAGGTCAAGAACTCCTAAGAGACACAGTGACTGCTTTTGATTTTTCTACCTTGAAGTTCAAAGAGCATGAGTAAGTTCATTGAAAGAGGAAAAAATGAGTTATTTAAAGAAATAAGGATTCCACTTTACATGTAGTGACCAGAGAACTTAAGGAAGAGGAGCAGGTCATAAACAAGGTGGAGTGTGCATGCACATGCATGTGCCTGTATGTACTTTGCAAATATTGTTTTGAGACAACACTACCATTAATTGAGGATGAACTCCTCTTAGCATTAAAATCTGCTCTTTTAATAATGAGTTTGGTAAGAAGTTTCATTCTATATGCTCCATCAGTACACTATGCTTTATATCAACCTCAGTAGAGCAACTACATCTTCAAAAAATTTACTAGAGCTAAGGACTACATGGACTGAAATTTAGAAAAGACAGCAGCTACTCTCTCCTCCAGCTTCTGTAAGCTAAAGTAAGTAGTCTTTCAGCAAGGGAACTATATATTTTTACAGGAGCTGTACCAAATAAGCCGCTTGTCTTTAGGACCAGGCATTGATACCTTAACCTCTTTTGTGTGCAGCACAGACATTGTCTACATGTTTATGGTGTAGAGCAATAGAAATGTTAAGGAGAGTGATGGTACACACTAGTGAGGAGTTACAGAATTGGGACTTAGATCATCTGTGAGAGCACTATACCCATCAAGAAGAGTGACATTTTCACTGTTCTTCTGTTCAGGGGACAAACTAACTGGGGAGTTTCAGTCCCAGCTGCCCCATGAACGTGTGCCAAATCAGGTAATGAGGAGAGAGCTGCACCACCTCAGGCCCTCCTGGCCACGTTGTGGCTGCCTCTGATCCTGCTGAACTGACATTTAGGAGAGAAATCAGAGCAAGGTTAATGTGACAGATGGAGACAAATACCAAGAAATGATGGAGGGCTTATCCCAGAAACACTAGTGTGGTCAATTTAAAAGCTGTTACTTGGATAAATTCCCCTTTCAAGTAGTGAAAGATGTTTGATTAAAGCTGTGTAGGTGGCTAAATTCTGTTCTGTACAGCTCTATCACTATTAGAGATAAACCCTTTGTTTCATACCAGAGAGAGGGCAAGAAAACCTCTCTGCTGAATTAGAGGTAACATGAGTAAAAATTGAGAGTAAATCGCTCCAATTTACCTTGAATTTCTTTACTTTATATATTTTTGTTAAACACTGCATATTACTGCCATTTGAAAATAGGCTTTTCGTGCTCCACACCACTGAAAAGATCTGCTACAACATTACAAGGAGCACTTGCTCATTCATGTTTTCAGTGGTCCACTCAGAAAACAGTCATAGGAGATGGTCTGTCCCTCCCAGAGCTCAGAGTGGAGGTGTCTGTCTCCCAGCAAGTCCTGGATTTGCCTCAGGAAATCCCTCTTGTCCTCTTGCTTTGTGCTGTGAGTGTCCATTCACTGCCAGGCAGTGCTTGTTGTGTGGTACCTTGGGAGGAAGGGTTTGTTTTGCCCTACAGCTTTCTCAAGACAGAGAAATATTAGGAAGGAAAGGATTCTCTGAGATATAGGATAGCTTTGCTTTGATAAAACTTCACCTATGAGCCATACCTGGACCTGTTGGAGCACCCAGCTCTCCCTGAGCCCTGCAGGGGGCAAATAGGGTTTCTCTGGTGGCCCAAGGGCACATCCTGTCTCATGGCACCAGTGGCCTGGCACAAACAGGCATCACCTGTCAAACATAAGCACATAAAGCTGTTGACAAACTCAAAGGCACAAAGAGTATTTTTAGAGGCTTCCAAGCCTTGCAATTGTTGAATAATGATAGAAATTAAGGGAAAGGTTGCAATAGCTGTGATTGTCAGAGATAAATGTAAGTCATCATTAATAGTGAGGTAATATTTTTTCCTAGATTGGCTGATGTAGCTGGGGGGAAGAAAATAGCCCAGATGAACCCCAGGGAGCAGAAGCCCTTCTTCTGGTTGCCAGGTTCTGTTTCAGACCTTGATCACAGCCCAACAACTAGTCTACTCTTTTCTAACTAAATCAGTGAATGTAAGGAGAGATGCTACTTCTGCTAACAACCCTCATCTAGCTAAAGTGGAGAAATCAGATTTGCAGCTCTGGGATAGGCTGTTTGTGAATAGCTCTGATTCTTTTTCCTGCTGTGCAGTGACCTCAGCCAACACGAAGTGCATAGCTCTCCCTCACTAACCTGGGAGTCTAATTGGTATTCTGTGAAAGTCCTCACAATGCCTTTTAGTTAAAGCAAATGTCAGAAAACACAAACTCCTGTTTTCTTTGTGAAAATTCCTCCAAAGGAAACTGCAAGAACCACACAAATGCTACCTCTCAGCACAGGCTGCACATCCAAGCACTTAATTTGGACTTTTGAAAGAAGGGCTGTGCAATACAAGCTTCAAGATGTTTACTTTCCTAAGTCTCTTTCTGGCCAAGAAGAATGACTTCATTCACAGGGTGGTCCAAGCTTTGTTTTGTGTTCCTGGAGCCCAGATGCCCATTTGGAGACTCCCCTCGCGAGCCATGTGGACACAGCACCTCCCTGAGCTGAGGGTTTGGCTGCACTTAAGCACAGTAGGAACATGAGGAACTGCTGGACTTCCCCCAGGGTGCAAACAGCTGCTCCCCATCACCTCCCATCCCACCACACAGTCACGGCAGAGGCACAAATAAGACAGATGGAGTCAGCCCACAGGCTGGATTTGGCCTCCAGCTGGAGCTGTCTGACTTCATAGCTTGGAGCTAGTTAAGCTAAGGATTGATTACTTGGTGGCATTTTTTTCTCTAATGACATTAATATCATCTGTGAAAAGCATGACAGTTTTACTCTGATGGCTGCTGTGTATCTTACCTAACCTGGGATTCCTGCAAATCAGGTGTTGAAGCCTGAAGCCACCACCCAAGGCTCCTTGTACAGCTCATGCAGGGAAATGGGCATCTCCGGGGGTCAGTAGTCCTGTCTTTGCCATCTCTTCTTCTGTTTTCCTTACAAAGGGGTGAAAGTCTGGCTGGGTGAGGCTTGAACACTTTAGCCTTTAGATACCAAATTCAGGCAGATGAATCTCCCACTCATTAAGGCAGATTACCCAATTAACTAGAAAGTCTCACTAGCCCCTTTCTCAAAAAATTGCCCCCTCAGAAAGCTGGTAAATAAGTAGGATCCTCACTCAAAAAAATCCTTCTGTCCTATATGTGCAAAAATAAAGATCACAGTCTCTGGAGTATGTTGATTTTCTGGCCTGTTTCTGGGACAGCCTATTTTCCTGTACTCAAGAGCTTTCCTTTTATAAGAAAAAGTAGCGAGCCCCCACCAGATTTTCCTTTTCCATCCCCCTTAAATAAGGAAGCAGCACCTTCAGTGAGCATGGGGATCCCTAAGGCCCATGTCCCCCTCAGTTGTCCATCACTTGCCAAGCAGGTCTGCAGTGCACCCCAGCTGAGGGGCCCACTCCTCCCAAGCCTTGTCATAGAGCTTCCAAAACACAGCCCTGCTTCCCTCACCTGAGAGCTTCTTTCCAGCAATTTCAATGGAAAAAAACTGGAGAGAAACCCTGCTCACCTCATTCCTTCTGTTTCTCCCTCGTTGACAAGAGAGCTTTCAGCTGGTGGACAGGTATTGAATTTCTGTGTGCCTGAGCCATGTGCAGTGCAAAGCAAGGTTAATAGATTTTACGGCCAGAGGGAGTATTCTGATCACCTCATCCAACCTCCAGCATCACACAGGCCAGAGGCAGGAGCTGTAATTACACCAAGTTTCCAGCAGAAATGAAAGAACTCAGTCCAGACCTAATTGTCCTGCCAATCACATCAGCCCACAAGTGCCCAGATTCTCTGACCCTCAGTAATTTTGCTGAGGAGAGTTTATAATCACAAGGTGTCTCAACATGCAGCTCGCGTCGCGTGCGAGAGAAGACTGACGTGTTCGGCTTCAGAAGGGGAAGAGAAGAAATCCACGTGTATCTTCCTGCAAGCGGAGTTCTTCTTTTGCTTTTTACATTTTTTTCTCCACACAAGGCTAGAAATGCAAAAGGTAGCTTTCTCCTTTCCTGAGGGCTCTTTACAGCTGTTTACAGCTGTGCTGCACTCTCTCCATCCGAGAGAGGCTGAAGGGCAGCGTTTCTTCTCCTGCCTGGCTGCAATTAATAGTGGCTGTTGGCCCCTTGACCTCTTGTCTGGTGATGTGCTTCCAAATGCATTTGTACACAGTTCCAGGACTCTAATACCCTCTAAGACAAATTCAGAAGACCTACTTTGAAAAGTATCTAGAGGGTAAGGAAACAGTTACCAGACAGATTTATTGCTGAGTTTTCCTTCTGTTCAGATATGTTAATAAAATGCCATTCTGGTTTAAGGAAACTTGGACCAGAGAGTGTTTAGACACGACTGCAATTATTCCTTGGAGCTGGCCTCATGTAAGCTCCTGCATTAATGAGGGATCATCTCTATTTGCACCAGTTCACCAGCAGCACGACCAGCCAGCAATTAAATTCTAACAAGCACAAGGCTTGCAAGAAGACTCTCCCTGCACACAGACAAAGGTTGCTTGGGCTTGAAACCAAGCAGGAGGATGTAAGTCTCCTTTTCTCACCCAGCCAGCCCCTAATAGATATGGATTTTTTTCCCAGTTAATACAGTGGTGTGCCCTTATCAATTGCTATGTCATCAAGTCCTATGGAATGTGTAAATTCTCCCTCTGCTGGAGTGTAATCCTATTTGGCAGAACATTACAAGGGCTGTACCAAGAGTGATTGAGAGGTCGCAGCAGAGAAGCAGGAGAGGACTTTTGCCAGGGTGTTTTCAGCTGCAGGGGCCAACTTGGCAATTTTCTTATCATCTCTTTCCATTTCCATCCTCTGACATCCCAGCTCAGTGCTTAGCCACCATTCAGAGCAGGTGTACCTCTCCTTTCTGGATTGCCCCGATAATACTCCCTGAGCCACCTTTGGCAGTGCCAGGCTCCCTGAGGAAGGCAGGAAATCTGCCTTCCTCACTTGGATGATCTGGAAGGAGGTGAGCTTTCTGCAGAGCAATACTGCTCCAAGTGCCCCTGGGCACATCAGTGGCTCAAAGATGCCAAGTGCAGTCCAGTACTGAAATATACAAACTCTCCCCTTTACGTGCTGTTGTTTTTGTGTTACCTTTTAATGTTTTAGTATGATATGCCTAGTAAATCTTGAAATGATGATTTTTAAAGTTCCTAAGATATAGAAAAGCATTCATAAAAACTTTATTCTTTTCTTTTTAAACTTGCCACTTTACCAGTAGTTGAATTTCCAGGTGAATCACTTTCCTATAAAATGTCATACTAATAATAATGCCTATAACTCCCAAAGTCATCTGTTCCTTTCCTTTGTCCAAGAGGAACAGTTACTTACTTTGGTTTTAAAGACTCCCAGTGGGGTCTGTGGCATGTCTCCTCAGACGATCCTGTCCAGTGCTTCATTTTCCATCCTGTTAGAAAGCTTTTACATAATGCCTAACTTAAGTTATTCTTGCTGCAATATGAACCCATTATTTCTTTTGCTTTTCACAAGGGAGAAGAATTTTTTCCTCTTCTCTCAGCAGCAGTCTTTTGCATATTTGAGGAATATTATCATTCTCCCTTCCCCCATTTTTAATCTTCTTTCCTTGAAGAAAAGCAACCCAAATGGAGTAATTCTTTCTGGTAGGTCATGATTTCAAGCCCTCTGATCCTTCCTGCAGCTCCCTTCTGGATTCTCTCCAGCTAGGCCATATCTCTCTGGGATGCAGTGCCCAGTGCTGTACAAAGTACTCCAGCTGAGACATTATCTCTGCTGAGTAAAACAGACAAGATGGTGTATGAGTTTTCTGTGCTACATTTAGTAATTTCCAGAGAATCTACTTTTCCAAAAGAATAATAAACTATGCCTTTGATCCTGATCCAAGCAGACTTTCTTACTAAAAAACTGGGAAAGAGAAATTAATAGAAATCAAAACTTTGAATGTGTCTAGGAAAAGGAAACATTCTTAATCCCGTGCATGGTGCACTAGATACTCTTACATAAACAAATATTTGCTGAAATGTACTGGCAGAACAGGTTCAGGAAGTTAAAATAAGGAGGTTTAGCTGCTAGTGAGGAATGAGGTCTTGTGTTTTCCCAGTGATCTTTGGTAGAGAGCAGCCCTTAGTCTCAGTTTTCATGGTTCCCAAAGTCACAACTGGGATATAGCACACGGTACCAAACTAAGCAGCACATCCAAGGCAGTTGTTCCTTCTGTTTCAAAAGACTAGCTTAGGATCTAGCTTTTCTTCCCTTATACTTGAGTGCTTCTAATGACCCTCATCAACAATGAAGAGCAGTGCCATTTCAGGAGGGATGAGTTTTTACCAGAGACCCTCACACAGCAGCATAGGAAGGTGTCTCAGCTATGGTAAAAGGAAGACGAAGTTCACCCCACTTGCCCAGAGCTCCAGGGCCCTCACATAAAGCCTGCATAAGGCCAGTCTCCTTTGCTGTGGGGACAAAGGCACTGGCTCTGGCACAGTGTCAGTGATGCTGCTCAGCCCCACTGATGATACAGACAGAGCTGCTGAGCCTCGGGGCAGTGAGCAGCCCAAACCCACGCCTGCCCCACCATCCCCTGCCTCCAGCCGGGGCTGCTGGCACCCACAGCAGCCTCCTGACGTGGTCAGCCCAGAGCCTGGAGCCCTGTGTGTCCCTCTGGAGTTTGTGAATGTCACTTTTTAGCAGAGATCATTAGTAGGCTTTGTCTGACTGACAAGCACTTGTGTTTCGCCTCCAATCTTCGAAGGCAGCAGGCGAGGGGGCAAAGAGCACTAATAGAATTCTTCAATGTCATTTTAATAGGATCACTGCTTTGTGCTAGCTATTTTTTCCCCTCTTTATCTTTTCCTGTCCTCTGCAAGGCTCTGTGTTAATGCCCTCTGGTGATACTGAATTCTTTCCAAGTTTCTCAAAAAAAAAAAACCAAAAAAAAGTCCCACCAGCATTAATTATTGTTCCAGGAGGATATCTTCCCTTAAAGATGCAAGGTTTCTCTGAAGCCATCTGTCTGGATTTTCTTCCCTTGGGACAGAGAGCAGTTAGCAACTCAGTATTTCCAAAAGGAAAACTGCAGCTCATGTAGATAATACAAATGACCCAGTTGCCCCGGGAAGGGAAGCGCCGTCTCGTGTGAGGTGTGTTCCATATGCTCCCCATCCACCTTCCTCAGTTAATGAGGCTCAGGCTTCTTCATGCTGGTCAAGATAAATATAAAGCTCCCTAACCCTGAAATCACCATAGTGAGGTTGCCATGGCAAAAAAAAAAAAAAAGAAAAAAAAAAGGAAAAAAAATTCAGTCCATCACAGATTATGCTAAAACCTGATACAAAGAGGCACATTAACAGTGCATTGAGACATGGAAATATGCTTGTGATGTTCTCCAAATTACCGTGATCTTGGTACAGTTTATATCTTATAAAACATCCTGTTCTGTTCATTTTTCTAACAAGATACATTGGGATTCTGCCTTATGGGAAGATGTTCTGAGAACAGGGCTGGGATATTGGAGCTTACTAAACATCTAACTCAAGTATTGATGTTGAGACATGATAGAAGCAGAAATACTGCTCCACACTACTTGTATTAATGTTTTGTGACCTGACCTGCAAAAAAAAAAAAAGGATATCCCATCCAAAATTTAGATCCCAACTCCACATTTCAGTTCTACTGTTGATAACCAGGCAGCTTAATTACCTCCCAGAGTGATTATGAGGCTGGGTTATTTAAGATTTGAAAAGCTCTATGGAGGTTCTAATAACTGGATGTCAATCACATACAGGAATAGAGATGTATGGGGTGCTCTGCCCATGGGCACAGGCCATAGGCTTGTATGGGCACTGCACACACCCAAGCCCAGAAATGTCCTGACCCACTGCATGGGTCATGTCATGCATGTGCCCTTGGAGAGCCCTTCAGCTCCACGTGAATAGCATAAATTGTGGATTGTGCCTACTGCAGGTTAGAAACATAAACTGCAGAATCCCACTTGGGCAGGGTTCTGGAGGGGAAGTGGACAGTCCATTTCAAGGAACTTCAGTTACACCTTGGTAAAATGTTTTGTTGGGGTTTTTTTACCCTGTTCTGAGTGACAATCCAAGCAATAAACAAACAACCAAGACACAGAATCCTGAAATCTCACAGAACAACAGTAGAGCTCTGCAAAGCACAGCATTAGATCCTAAGACTTGAGAGGCCATACATCCTCCCTGGACTGTAAGATATGATGTCTACCCTGTCACTCTCATTATTAATGGGATGCTGTGTGCTCCAGCAGTTCTAGTTGGGTTCTCTTTGGCCATTTCTTAGTGTGCCCAGCCAGAGTCCAGCTCTCATTTCTAAACCATCCAGGTTTTATTTCTTCCCTCATCAACATACTTGATGGTCTTTAGCCATAAAAAATGGGGTTTGACTTCATCTGTAAACAAAGTTTCAAAGCAATACTGTTATGAAAAAATGTGTCTTCAGAAAGATCAGAGCAAAGTCAACCCATGAAGAGATGCTGAATCACCACCTATAGCAGAGAGCTGGGACAAAAACATTATAAGAGGTATCACATTAGGTCTAAAATCACTCCTGGTCTGCTCATGGGTCAGACACCGAAAAGCTCCTCAAACGATTACTCACCACTGTTCGTGCAGATGGAGGGTGCCTAACCCTCAATTACTGAGCAACACACAGGGCTGCACTTTGATGTGCCCTCACCAAGTCTAGAAATCAGTTTTTGCTGGAGGAGATTCTGGTGCTCTGCTCCTCTCCAGTGCCTCCATAGAGCTCCCAGGAGCAGAGCTGCAGTGGGATAGGCAGTGCTGGCTGCTGTGCTGCAGCATCCTCACAGGTGACCCAGCTACTGGGGACTGAGAGTGATCCTCGCAGGTGGCTCAGCTATTGGGGACTGAGAGTGATCCTCACAGGTGGCTCTGCTATGGGGACTGAGAGTGATCCTTGCAGGTGGCTCAGCTATGGGGACTGAGAGTGATCCTCACAGGTGGCTCAGCTATGGGGACTGAGAGTGATCCTTGCAGGTGGCTCAGCTATGGGGACTGAGAGTGATCCTTGCAGGTGGCTCAGCTATGGGGACTGAGAGTGATCCTCACAGGTGGCTCAGGAGTGCTGCTGCTCCTCAGCAGTGCCTGCTGCGGGGGGAAATGTCCACAGGTACTGGGAAGGTGCTGCATTCCCATGCCTCCTCCTGTCAGGGCATCTCTCCACCGGGGTGGCAGCCACCCACCCCAGCTGGTACCTGCCATGCCAAGCCAGGGACTCTTCTGAGTCTGATCAGAAAATCAAAGATCCCCGAAGGGACTCTCACATAGTTGCCTGATCAATTTGGATTGCTATTTATGAATATTGTTTACAATAAACCATTTTTCAATACAACTTTTAGTTTTGCTTTAAGTTTCTGGGTTTTTCTTAACACCACTAGCCCAAGATGGTTTTCTTAGTCTAGCGGTGTCCACTCCTGGTCCATGGTGCTCTCTACTCTGTAAATCACGTGGGTCCTAATGCATAATCCATGTAGCTCATGCAGTGAAAGTAATCTATTTTTGCAGGTGTTTCATCAGAGGAGGGTAGATGATACCAGAGAAAGGCATGGAAATGATCTTACCTCAGACAGGAACTTGCAGTCCTCGGAAGACCTTCACGTGTCTCATACATTGGGATGTGCCTGCCTTGCTATAGACAGACTAAGCTCCCACCTCAGTCTTCTGGATTTGGATCCAGGTTCTTTCTGGAGACTGATTAGATGTGATGCATTTGTGGACATCTGGATCTATGGTGATGAGTGATCAGAAGTGTTCACAGTCAGCTATTGTGAACAACATGGTGCAGATTTAATCTTCCCAAAGAACAGTCTTACAAAGTTAATTATCTAGACACTAGGTTTAAGTTCACTTTAAGGCCAGAATGCAGAAAAAACAAGCTGAAGCTTTTTGAAGGTACATTCACTGGAGCTATTAGAAATCTGTGGGGCAAGTTTACACGTGCCTGCAGTGAGACACATTTGAACATACAAATGGCATGCACATCTCACTCTCCGTAGTCACAGAGTAGATCTCAACACGTCAAGTGCCGCCACTGGTATTTTACTGAAGCCAGATCACGTCTCAAAGCACTCAGGCACTTTAGTAAGGAAGGAAGGAAGGGAAGGTCCTTTTTGTGGAGAACACTGCCATCTTGTGCACAATTGCATTTACTTAGTGCCCGGCATGATTGAGAGAGACCATACTGCAGGACTCGCTCACTCTTCCTGCCTCTCATGAAAACTCCAGCAGAGTTCAAGCCCTTGAATGGTGAAGTATCCCGAAACAGTATCAGCTGTTCCAGTCCTCAAGCAATGACAAGATCTTAACTGCTTTCTGGGCTAGCACATTTTTCATTTTTGTCTCCCCAGGACCTTCAATAAGTGTATCTAATGGAGAAAGCCAGCTGTATCACAATGAAATCAATAAAATGGAAAAGCAGGACTGACAAAGTTCTACAGAAGTTTTTGCTCTTTAACAAGTGGAATAGCAGAATTTATTCACAGACTATCTACATGTGCTGGAAGCCATGCAGACTCACTGTAAGTACAGCAACAGCAGAGAGCTCCTGTGCAGGAAAACCTGGCACAGATGGACAAATAGACAAACCAACAACTACTCTAGTTTAGCAATTGCCCTTGCACAGTGCTTCATAGCTCACTGCAGATATAAATTACAGAAAAACTTGAAATACCAATAAATGGTCAGTAAACAGGAACATGAATTCTCCTGGTGAGGAATATGAGATCCAGAGAAGCTAGGTTTTTTATGTAAGGAAGAGCTGCCACAGCTATAACAGGAGAAGCCAATCCCATTACCATGCCTCATCCATTAGTATGTCCTCCCTAAAACAGAGCAATGTACATCACAGCAGCCTGGGAGTCCAGAGGTATGTGACAGATCAGGCATCCATCATTCTCAGGATTTCCACACTATGTTGCCATCCACACTCTTAATCATCTCCTTCATGGGGGAAGGTCTGCTCCAGGTAAGTTTTTGTCTCTCTGCCAGCAAAGCTGGAGGGTGAGCCTGTTACTCCAAGCACTCCCTGGATCCTGGTGGACCTGAGCACCCCACCAGCTGCCTGCTCTCAGCCAGGGTCCCATCCTCCATCACTCTGGTCTGCACATGCTCCCCTTTTAATGGGATCATGAAGTAAAATGCACCAATACTAGATGGGGACAATGCCACTCCTCTGTCACTGCACAGAGGTGCCCCATTCCAAGGGCTCCTTTGTACCAGGGAAAACTGCTTGGGCCTTTTGAGGGGACCTCTATGGAGGAAAGTTGAGACTGCAAAAAACTCTCATTTTCCTCTTGCCTGTATCCAGCTGAGCACCTGGATCTCCACGGCACTATCTGCATTTCAGAAACAAGGTGCATGATGCACAACCCAGGGTCTGGTTTCTCGGATAACTCTGTGAGGAAATCCCACATGCTTTACACAGATTTGAGTGACAGTTGCAGCTGGTGTGGCTTTGATGATAAAGATTTTGCCCTGATTGAAGCCCAGAGTGATGGAAGCATGCTGGTATTTTAGCTGGGAGGATGTCCAGGTGCTCACTTGTTATCATACCACCACGAGAGGAGAAGGATGGGGTGTGTGTGTTTTACAGAGGGGCCACCAAAACCCTTGGTCACCATTTTGTCACCAGGAGATGCCTGAGATTCTAAAGCCTGAAGTGTCAGCTACTCATCAGTAAAAGGACAAAGAGATGTTTTTTTTCTCCTTCTCCCTTTTCTAACTGCATTCAACGTGGGACCGCTACTGATAAGTGATGAGATTGTTCCTCAACTGCATTTAAAACAAAATTGATATCTCTTTTATAATACAACACAAATGCATAGGGCAGCAGCTAACTTTGAAAATGACACTGTAGTAGTAGTTTTTAAACTGAAAATGCCATTTGACATCATAAAGTAGAGAGAAAGCCTGTATTACCCACTGGGCTGGATCTGTAACACGTGCCAGATGCTATGATGCAGCGAGTGCTTACTGTGTCTTGTAAAACTGTATATAAACAGTGCCTCTCACCTGAAAGATTCAGAGCTTTTCCTGAGCTTATGCTAAAGACAGCTTATTAGCAGGCAAATAATACAGCAATATCTTTTCCTAGCCTGAATTGTACAGGATTATTTTTTTACCAATTGATTCTACTTATTGAAAACCTGCCTGATTTCTGCTCTTAATGGTGCTCACTGGCTCACCCCCCAACATTTCTCTGTGGATCACAGCATGCATCTTTACCCTTTTTTATTCCTCTGCACTGAAGTAAGGGAAGAAGTTTTCATAGGTCTGCATGAAATTTCCTCTGTGATTTAATGCTGCCATCCACTCTGCTATCCTGCACAGTCTCCAGCTACATACACAAAGTCCATCTTTTGAGAACAGTGCTTCTCTCAGTCTACCTCAACACTAAATATTCCTGAATCCTATAATACATAATACAAGCTCTAAAATTTTTCTTTATTATCTTCACCTTTACCCTTCTTCTCTAGTAATGGTCAGACTGCTCTTCTAAGCTACCCATCTGAGCTCCTTTCATCCTGCCTGTGCCTCTTGCCCTTCCTCTCTCCCACTTTCTCAAGGGCTCTTGCCTTCACTTTAGTCTCAGAGGGAGAAGGAAGACAAGAAAAAAAAACTTCTTCAAGCTCTTCCAGGATGAGACCTTTGTTCTGGACTTGGTTCACCCCACAAGATCTAGTTCACATCTTTTTCCTCAGGACTATTAAATTTTCTAGATAGGCATAATCAGAGTGAATGCACCCCAGCTGGAGAAGTTTGGGGATGTTTACCAGACAGGAGACCCAACTCCACATCCTGCATGTTCTCCTGCTTTTGCTACATCCCACAAACCTTTGCACCCTTTTACCACCAGCACCTTCTTGTTAAAGGCTGTAGTTGATGCCTTAATGTTGCAGCAGATCTTTGCAAGTGTCTGTTACTGGGCTTCTCTGCCATGGAGGCAGCCCTCACAGTTTCTCTTCCAATCACCTCAGGCCAACATCTAAACCACAGGGAGTGAGAGCCAACTTGGAGGATCCAGGGTATCCCTACTTTTAGCTCAACAGAAATCCTCTGCATAGGGACAGATAATTAATGAAGTTTCCCAACACCCCCCAAATGGTCTGTTCTAATTCACAGAAGGACAAGCTGCAGTCATGCAAGAAGGAGTTCAGTACCTGTCTTTGTTGCCCTCCTTGTAAATGAAAGTATTCCCACAGATATTGAGGGGAGGGGGATCAGGATGACACATGCTATAGCATGAGTCAGTTTCTGAGGGTGTAGGCAATGGCTGTCTGAAAATCCAAGACTTGCCCTCACTAGCAAATGCTGTAACTTTTGCCTTTACAAGCTTTGTGTTTGATGGAATACTGGAATGACTTTTTGTGGGAGACATATTGCAGCAGAGGCTTACAAGTATGCATAATTACATACATCTCATTGTCCATTAATAACTTTTATATGGACTGTTCTTCCTTAGATCACAGTTCCTTCCTTATTTAACATTTGAAGCGTTAAATAGAACAACTTCAGAATTACCTGATATTTTCCTGACATTTTTATCAGACCTCAGCTTCTTCAAATTAATATGATGAAGTCCTGAAAAATTTGGCATGTTGTCAAGAGATGAATTTTTTAACATGGTATATGAAAACAAGTTATATTGTTCATCAGTCTCCCACAGAAGCCTGGAGAGAATCTCTTGCTGAGAGTCTCTTGCTGCTTCTTCATTTTTAATGGTTCTGCCTTCTACAGGAGGGAATGAAGCTTTTTCCTGCATCACAAGAGCCATCTGCAAGTAAAGAGACCTAAGAAGTTCAATACTTCTTTTTAATTCTGTGAAGAGCTAAATACATCAATAAAATACTTTATGCCTCCTACAACCCTTTGATGACTGAATTAGCTAAATGAGATTGAAATGAGGAGTGATTTATAATGGGCTGTAATAAGAAATGAGTTCAACTGCCTTCCAAACAATTGACAGGGAATATGTTAGTTTTAGCAATGAGAGGGAAGCATTCTCCTTTGATCTCAGTGAGAGTAAAGTTTCTTTAGACATGATCCAATCCCAATAAATATGCAGCAAAACGTTCATATAAAGGTGAGGGATTTTACCCCCTCGCAAAAGAAGAGCTACTCCAAGTTACTGATGTTTCTGTTAGAAGTTTCATTTCTCATTGCCGGTGAAGTAGATTAACTTCCCCAGATTTCCAGAGCATAAAGACAAATTATTCTGAACTTGAGTTTTTAAAACAGGAATAAAAAGTGTGTCTTAACTTTCATGAGAATCAGTGTAGATCAGAATAACTTTCTTCATGAGCTCTACAAAGACAAATACTAGTGTTCACTTGTCAGGCTAAGTTGTGGCTTAGCATTGTGTGCCCATCCTGTGCACTGATCCAACAGAGCTGGATGCACACACTCAGCTTTCTCATAGTGAGCCATCTCACCTAAGTTAAATTGCTCCCAGCAAGAAGACCAACAAAATATCCACCTGTGTTGTTCTTCTATTATTTCTAGAGTCCCATATTCTTGTCATTAGATTTCTAAAGTCCATACCTCTTTGGCATATTCTCATGGCTGCAGCTCTTCACAGACTCCTTCTGCTGCATGCTGTTCTCTCTCAGGTCAGGGCTCCTCCAAGGCTCTCCCTGACTGGCTTTCCCACCCCCTTTTATCCCAGTTATCTTCATTGGTCACAGCTGCAGCCCAATTAAGGACATCACAGCTGCAGCCCATCAAGGGCAACCGGGACCTCTGGGGCAAAGCCTCTATACAGAAATTCAAATACAATACATTTCCTCTACTCTACACCTGAGCATATTTGGGGAAGCAGGTGATAGGACAGCCACAAGGAGGAGGCAGGAGAGGCTGAGCTGAGCCCTGAGGAAGTAGGACCTGGCCAAAACAGGTACAGGACAACACAGCCATTCAAAGGACTCTCCTTAATTTCACCTTCTGCAGCCACAGTCCTGCAGGTGCCTCTACCTATGTACAGGTTCCTGACTGTGGGACCTGACTGGATTCAGTACCTGGAGAACTAGCAGCTTAACCATGGCTTTGCCTGGCTTGCACAACACCTGGCTCTCCCTCTGCAAATGAAATTGAAGTGAAACACTGTCCTGCAGGTTTGGTGAGTTCATATTGTGAATAAAAGATATGGGGAGGAAAAAATCAGGACGGCAACTTACCCAGATCGGGGCAGCCTGCCACGAACCTAATGCAACTGATCACGTGGCCTGGCTAAGCAGCAGACTTCAGACTTGCACCATGAAGAGAACTGTTTTATTACTAGTGGTGCACTTACATTTCACACAAAAAACTCCAGAGTGACTGTCCATTAATGGCAAATCATCTGCCTCCAACTACAGCCCAAGGTTACTTCTCCCCCTCCCACCACCCTCTGGCACTGCTGCAGTGTGGGATGAGTCAGGGATGCTCTCACAGCAGTGTGCAGGACAGTCACCCACACAAGGCAGGGATGCTCTCACAGCAGTGTGCAGGACAGTCACACAAGCCCCAGCACTGTTTACAGGATCACTGCCTCTGATTTCTCCCATGATAGCTGACAGAAAGACCCTTCCCTCACCGATGAAAAGTGAGCATTGATCTGACACTAACTGTTGGCAGGTTGCAAAAATATTGATAGTGCATTTAGCAACAGCGCCCCAAGCCTTGGCAAATGAGAGCTCACCCTCTCCAGTTATTTTTTTCCCATTATATTGCCCCTTTCTGCAGTGTGTAGTAATTGGCTGTTTTGGTTTGCTATTTAGCAGCCAGCTTCCTTTAAAGCTAAAGCTCATTCCCTCAAATGTGTTTCCACAGCTCCTGCTCTGCCAAAAGGTTAAACAGACCTCATTATCTGCTTCCTGCAGAGACCTAATTTCTACAAAAGGCCTTGAGCATGGCAATATGATTGGCAGGAAAAATAATAATGTTACAAAAAGCTGTTTTCACACCTAGCCAAAGAGTGAGAAGCATAGATACCATTTGAAATGATGCTCCATGTGAGTCTCATCAGCTGGGCAGAATATTCAGCCCCTTCTCGTTTGTGATGATTCTCACATCTGCCCCTTTCAGCATGGCATCCTCCAGTGGCGTCCCCCAACATATCAGCAGATTAGGCAGTTGAGGATAAAAGATGGAGGTCAAAATGTCTCCATTTCTCCTGAATTGCTGTTCAAAAATGCAGCTGCCAATGAAACTGCAAGGCAGCCCCTGCTGTAGCCCTGGCAGCAGGGAGCAGGCACTCTCCCCCTCCCCAAGGCAATCTCCTGCATAAACCTCCCAGGCAGACCAGGTCCACTTCTTTTTTAGAAAAGACAAAACTGCTACCTGGGGGTGCCACAGTTATCATTCCCAGGCACAGGATATCTGGCTCCCCACAGTGAAGCAGTCTGGGACAATCCACACAGAACCTCAGTCCGCTCGGCGGTCAAGAGCTCACAAACCCCATTAGACCACACACAGAAGGGGAAGGCAGCTATGACTTTAAGACCCTGCTGGGAGACTGTGAGGGAAACAGTCTGAAGTCCCACCTCTCCTTTTTATTCACCCCTAGCTTCTCTAGTTTCCTCCAAAAGGAATGCAATCCCTGTGATCAGAGGTCACTCAAAAACACAATTCAGAGTGAACAAGCAAAAGATAAGCAAAATATGCAGTGTAGGGTTCCACAGAGAAGAAGAGTCATCCTTTTCATAGACTGTACAAAGCTGTAGGTGAGCACAGTGAAGCATCAAGTCTGCATTTAAGATAGCCCTGTATCATGAGAAGAGTGCTGCTATGTAATAATATTCAGGATCTACCAGCTTCTATTGTGCTGCATTTGGCTCACTTGCACAAGATCAATATTTTAGCTACTCTGCCAAAAAATACCTAAAAGAAAAGGAGACAAGCAAAACTCCAATCACCATTCACATCTCAAAGAGGAAGCTCTCCATCAGGATCTTGCAACCTTGCCTGAAAGAACAGTTAGTTGCTGTTTGGATTTCACATTGATTTGTCTCAGCGTGCCAGAATCATGCTTGAAAGTCACTACAAATTAATAAAAAAATATCTTTTAAGTATCACTGCTTATTGAGTACAACATTCTGTGCCATCCATCCACAGAATCCATCAGCAATATAACAAAATATCATTGGGGCAGCCTCACTAGCCAAAGCTCTAGGAGACTGTTAGCCTGAGTGTAGACCAACTGAAAGTGCAGGTGAACATTAAATCCAACCCAAAGTAATCAAACAGCTCCAAATGTCAGCAGATCTATAATCAAGGTGGTATTTAAGTTTATGCTCTTCTAAGGCTTCAGTTATTATTACTGTATTGGGGAAATTGAAGTCTTTAATATAGCAAGATGTCAGTTCCTCAAACATCATCCTCCCTCCCATTTGGCAATGGCACTACTGTAGAACACCTGACTTCTGATATAGTTGAAGAAATCAGCAGTTTCACCCTTGAGCACCACCATCTTGAATTTTATTCTGCAATTAACAGGCAAGATGGTGCAGGAATTTCAGCCCTTGTGAAAGGCAAAATAGTGCTGCTAACTCAGAAGTGGAGTTTGGGAGTCAGCAGGTCCCAGGAGAGGCTGGCCATCCTCAAGATGCCTGGAATCCCAGCTTGCAGCCTCATGTTGTCCCTCTGGTGCCAGCACATCTCTGCAGAGGACCACACACTACCTTCAGAAGCACCTGCATCATGGGTACCACCCCCCCCAGCTCTCTGTGAAGTCCAGGCTGTCAGAGCACAGTGGGCTAAGAGATGGTCCATTTAAGTGCCATAAGCAATTATTTAAGACAGCTATTTAGATTTGATTTGTACAACTTTAGCTTGTTAAAAACAATGCACTTATGACCACTTCATATTTCAAATTTTTTTAAGAAGTAGCAGTTTACTATGAAAATAATAACAAGAGACCTGTTTCTACTCACATCTGTATTTTAAAACCTTTGAGTAAGATTTACTCAGGCTTCACTGTACAAAATGTCTTTCAGCATCTTAAGTGAAGCTGCAATTTTTAAAAAACAGAAATGTTTTTAGTTTCTAGAGGTTTCTAGAATGAATGTCTTGAAAGGCTACCCTTCTGGGGCTCAGCAAGGCCTTGAGGAGTGTCTCCAGTGCTTGAGGTGGGAGCACTGGCTGCCAGTGCACTGCATCAATCTGGCTGCAGATGCAGGAATTAGTCATCCTCTGAGTCACTCTCCCCTCTGGCTGGGACACATGCCCTGATTGAGGACATGAGCTGGTCCTGGATCTGCTTCCTGGGGTTCTCTTCAAGGTCTGTCTTGATGGCACCCGACTCAGAAATCTTCCACTCCAATTCTGTGCAGTGCAAAACAAGAGTCATGAATGCAGGGGAGCAAACTGAAGAAAAGACACCCAGGTGAGTTCCCTCATCATCCTACCACCACCCCACCACACCAGGGCCCTTCTCCTCTTCTTCTTCCATACCCAGATCCAAGCTCCTGCCCCGTTTACCACACCAGCTCCAGCCAATCCCCTCCTTTCCCAATCCCTAGTGCTGGAACAGGTCTCAGCCCAGGGCACAAAGGTCAGGGTACTCTGTACCCACCAGTGACATCCCCAGTGCCACCCTGCTCACCTTGCAACCAGGAGTGCAAAAGAGGTGATGGATGCAGAGCACCAGCTTTAGAGGCAACTCTCCCAGTGAAAGTGAATTCTACCTCCTTCTAGCCACATAAGGGCAGAAGACAAGTTTGCACATCTATTGCCAGGGAAGGAATACTGCTCATACATTACAGCTGCTCCCATCATATACTGAGCTCATCACAATCAGAAGAGGCAGGGAAAAAATTTAAGAAAGGGCAAAAAATTGTGGAAATTTCATTTACAATGAAATAATATATATAACGTATAATCTGAATGATATAAAATACCTATAATTCAGATTATAGGTATTTTATTTATTTCTATCTGAATGATATAAAATACCTATAATTCAGATTATATATTATAGATATTATTTAATTGTAAATTGTGGAAATTTCATTTACAGTGAAATAATATCTATAATATATTCATTTACAATGAAATAATATCTATAATATATAATATGAATTATAGGTATTTTCCACAGATGTACCTTGTAAATAGAATTCACCCCTTTGTCTCTACATCACACACTAAATATTAGTTCCTTTAGACAGTAAAGAGAGACTTCACCACCAGCAGTAGGCCCAAATTGGACTGGATTGCTTCCCAGAAGTGGTAGAAAGTCAATACAACACATTCAATTGAAACCATTCTCCTACTGCTGCTGACAATCCTATCATCAAATCTAATTTCTTTCAGATATTACAGAATAATGAACACAACCTCACACTTTCTTTAATCTTTAGTGGAAGGCAGATGTGCTTAGGGGAGAAGGAAGACATAAAAGAAAAGTGCAGAAATGTCAGTACACAGCTTTCTGTGATTACTGAATTAAGCTAACTTAGTCAGGGACAGCAGACAAATATATGCCATCATCTTGAAAATGAAACAAGGAGCCCTACAATCCAGTAGGTAAGTGCAGATATTACCATATCACTGCTGGCAAGGGCAGTTGTTCATGTCCAAGACACCCAGTACATGGGTACTGTTTACCTATTAAAGGGTAAACAGTACCCATGTATGTTTACATGTTTACCCATGTAAACATACATGGGTACTGTTTACCCTTTAATATATCCAGCAAAATTTGTTTTACCCAATACAGGGCATAAATACTTGCACACACAAGACAAATACCTACATGTTGGCCTATCACTGCTTTTACAAGACAGCATGTGGTTGAGCCATAGCGGGGGGAAAAAAATCTAGTATCATTTTCAGTACCTCCCTTCCCTTCCTAAGCCTCATTTCTCTCATTCCCAGCAATGCAGTTTTGCTTTTCCTTGGGAAGAGCAGAGATGCAGACACTCACCATCCCTTGTCAGGTTCATGCCACCGAACACCAAAGGCCCAATGAACTGAGCTTTGATGTCTCCCTCCAGGTACACAAATATCGTGGGCAGGTTCTTATCAGGGTAGTTGGGAATGCAGGTGGTAGAGATTGCTTTGATGAATTTCACATCTCTGAACTTCTTTGCAAGCCCACTCATATGTTGATTTATTAAGGCACAGAGTGGAATTCTGAGAAGAAGAGCAACAGACACACAAAAGGAGAAAATAAGAGACAATTTAAAAAGTAAACAGCTCCAGAAGAAAGGTCAGAAATATCACATTGATGACTTTCTGCAAAGACAAAAGTACCAGAAGCAACTTCTGTATTCCAGCATTCAAAGGAGATAGCTCCACTGGAGATTTTGGTGTGTGGTGGGCTTTTTGTCTTAATATATTAATAATGCATCCTTCCCCTCTACCCCCTTTGTATTCAGGGAAACTGGTTAATGAATTTAGGATACTTAGAAGCTGCATGAGCAAGCATAAAAGCAAAGCTGCTCCTGGAAGAAGGTATGCAAATGATGATCAACACCTATATGCAATTAGAGACAAAGAACAACAGCAAGTATTCATAACCTTTCCAAAAAAAATCTAGCAATGCTAACAGACCTTTTTGACAAGGTTTTCTATCATGGTGACAGGACTGCAAACCTTGCTCACTCCATTTGTATATCACTAGAAACCAAGCTAAATAGACATTGATCCTTCCTATTCACAGCCCCTTGCATTTGATCCAGAATAATTTCCAAAGCTTGGATATTTCAGTGGCAGCAGCTACCTCTATGGAAGCTGTATGGTTCACATCTTGCTGTGCTGTAGATATGTATAAAAAAAGCCACCTCATGGTAACATCATTCTAGAATGAAGTTCAGCAATCTGGACTCAACAGTTTAAAATTACTCATTTGTTTTTATTTCTTAAAACTCCAAAATCAGTCCTTAGTTCCACAGTAACTATACATTTACCTTGCACTTTCAGCTATTGACAGTGCAAGGTTTAATGGTTTAAAAAAAAAATCTTACCCTTGTTTGTAGAGGTGTAAGACTACCCATATACCTTTTCCAGCTTTTGTAACCTCTTGAACATAATCTTTTCCCGAAATCTCCAAGACTTCCCCGAATTTATTCTTCATTTGAGCTGCCTTCATTTCTGCTAACCTTTGCTGCCTAAATAGCCAGGAATGAAAAAGACATCTTGTGAATAGATGCATTTTTTTGACAGAACATAACTTGAAGGAGCTGGTTGAAGCCTAGACTTCAAAGATAAAATTACAAACTTCTTCTAACCCCAGAGCAATAAAAGCAAAATTACACTGTACATGCTCTGCATCATGTACATTATTTGCATCATAGGCTAAAGCCACATGCAAGAAGTAAATCTGTGTCTCATGAAATGCTTTTTTTCCTCATTTCTGGCCTCACTAGACCTTTCTTCTCCAGATAATACACGATCAAACTAAATGGCAAAAGCCATGAGAGACATTATGAGATCGACAGAAACCAACACTAATTATGCAAATCTGCAGCACCTTAATCTCATTGAGACAAAAATTAGGAACTCCTGGAGGTGATTTTTAAAGCTCTCAGGACCCCCAGCCATACACTCAGCAGGTGCACATTATCTCTGCAAAGCTAGGCCGTAGATAAAGGATACTGAATTCAAAAGCTGTTATCCTTTTAAAGACACTTAGAAGCTCCACAAGAGACCAGAAACACAACCCCCTTCTTCCATCATCCTAAAAACATCCTTTCTCTTCCACAATATCTAAAAGCATATAAAAGAAAGACCCTCCAATTATCATTAAAGCCAAATTCTGCAAGCTGCTCTGACCTGTACATTTCAATAGCTCTCTCATCTTCCTCATTAAATTCATCTTCATTCTCTTCTAGCTCTTCCAGAGTCATGTCCTCATAAGTTTTCACTAGAATAGAAGAAACATTAAATCAGCAAAAACCTCATTCCAGGATTAGCACTCATTAACTTTTATCAGTCCGACAGAATTTATTTACTCTAAAGACAGATTAATAGGAAGTATGCAGTGGATTTTTAAAAAACATTATCTTAGAATAACAGAATGGCTTGGTTGAAAGGGACCTTAAAAATCATCCAGTTCCAACCCTTTCTGCCAAGAGGGACACCTTCCACTAAACCAGGCTGCTCAAAGGCCCATGAAACCTGGCCTTGAACACTTCCAGCAATGGGACATCCAGAATTTCTCTGGGCAACCTGTTCCAGTGCTTCACAACCCTCAAAGAATTTCTTCTTAATATCTAATCTAAGCCTACTGTCCTTCACCTTAAAGCCATTTCCCCTTGTCCTATCTACCACTACATGGTCTCAAAGTTGGAACTGCCCTTAGGAGTTGGGACTTCAGTGATCCTTGTGGGTCCCTTCCAACTCAAGATATTCTATGGTTCTATTCTATGATTCTAAAAAGTCCCTCCCCAGCTCTTTTTTCAGTATCTTTGGCACTGGAAGTGGGGGCTAAAGTTCTCCCCCAAGGCTTCTCCTCTCCAGGATAAGCAGCCCCATCTTTCTCAACCTGTTATTATTATTCTTACTAGATTGTTAGGAAGTGTTATGTGCCTTAGACATACAGATGGAAAGAATATGATGGAAAAGGCCTCTGAGCTGAAGGCTGCCTAGACTAGCACCCAACTACCTGCACAAGCCGCAGCACAGACATGCACGTTCACCTGGCTGATTCCATTTGCACTCCTGTTTCAGTTTTCAAACATTTACTTCCATAAAAATACAGAGCTGACACGAAGAACAAAGCTTTCCTGTGCTGAAAGAATCCATGTGCTTAGGAATGTATTTGTGTGATAACATTAACAGCTGATCACCCTGCACAGATGAAGTTTTGGTGTACTTACAAACCTGGAAAATGACACATTACAGTCCTGTGGGGCACAAAGCTTTAAAAAAAAGAATTAAATTTATCTGAGGTAATGGAAGTCCTTGGAAATGTCTTGGTTTAGAGGCCTGTGTTTAAAAAGGAAAATGAGGACCCTCAAAAGGAGGACCCTCCCAAACTCCCACCACCTAACTTTCAAGATCAATTTTCAAATCTAGATATCACTATCTAACTCCTACTCAGAGTCCCCCAACAGCATCACATAAAACAGTCAATAAGTGTTACAAACATTATTAAGCACAAATATCTGTGCCTGTTTAAAGACTAAAATAAATAATTTAAGGACTAAAGTCAAATAATGCAGAGTATTCCTGAATAGTGCCCCATGTCCTCATGTTTCCACATGGAAATCTTCTGTAAGGTCAGACCTGTTTACAACTGTGGTGGTCAAAATGGTCCCATTCAGTATTTACTATCATGCCATCCTACTAATTACACCCTGGCTGAAGTATGCTTATTCCTAACAATAGTAGGAATATAAGTAAAATCACTTGATTATAAGGTATTTTCTTCAAGAATAACTTAGGACTCAAGACTTGTTTTTCCCCCCCCTCACAGAAGTTGAAATCACTTTGGTTGTATGGCATATAAACATTGCTGCTGGTAATTTCTTTGAGAAAACTTCCTCCAGGAGCCATTCCAAGGCTTCTTCTGCTGCTGCCTGAGTTGGCTGGTCACTCACCCAGAGATTTCTGAAGGATGGCAAACTGCTCCTCTTCCTTTGCCCGTTCCTGTTCCTCCACATTTTCCTTTGGAGGAAGGATTCCTTTCTTACGCAGAATGTCATTCCACTCCGTGTCTTTATTTGGATCCTAGAACAGAACAACAAATGGATGGTATTTCTTCAAGGTGAATTTTACCACTTGTAGAATTTAACACATTTACTAAACTGGTAACTGGATAGATGGTGCCAGAAAGCCACAGTGCAAATCCTCCTGACGCTGAGGCTTCTCTCCAGCCACACACCTGCAGTACCCTGAAGATTGACTTTGTTTTATTCCATCCCACTCACAGCACATACAGGAGGTCTTGGCTGGGTACCAAAGTCTGAAGCATTGTAACCACTTCTGCATCTCTCACAAAGAGCAACAAAAGGAGAGGGTATTAGCTGAGTGACAGAGAAGCATGCTAGCCAGAGGGCTTCCTTATAGATCCTCAGCAGGACAGGCCACCAAATCAATGGTCACTGCATCAGAAAGCAGTAGTGACAAGACACACACAGGCACAAACCTTACAGACCTAGCACTCAGTACATGGGAAGTCTCCTTATTAGATTCAAGTCAGAGTGACTATGTAAGTGCCTAGAGAAAAGCAAGCCATTTCTGTCAGCCAAGCCCACTGCTAAGGATTCAGATCCAAATCTATAGCTAGACTATTCCTGAGATTTTACTGTAAAATAATTGCAATAATCCCGCAAAACAAGGCCAATACATCTCTACGTATTGTTGAAAAGGAGAGTAGCTGAGTATGAGATTTTCCTACTTAGCAGGCAATTATATTTTTTAAAATACAAGAAATCTCAGTGATAAGCACCCATAGCTTGCTTGTGCTTCCTTGTTGTCTTGGCCTAGGTCCAGTTTAGAAATAGAACACACCTACTGCTTTGCTATAGCTCGTATCAGCACACCTTACACCAGGTCAGTTCACAGCCATACAACCATCTCTCTTCCCCGATTAAGCCCCAGTACTAATGGGCTATGGGGCACAGGAAGGGAGGGGTAGGGGGCAGAAGGGGAGAAGAAACAGAAGAAAATAAAGAAAAAGAACAGTGTAGCTCAGCAAACACAACACCAGACAGTTTTTTTCCCCCCGTCTCTGACCGCCGTCACCTTTCCCTCGACCCCGCATTTACTATCACACTGACGCAGTGCCTGATACGCCGACCCACTCACTACGGTAGTGAAGTAAGTACCGTAGCTGCAAAAAAAGCAACAAACTGCCACAAACCCAGCCGTGGAGCTGCCGAACAACGCCGCCCCGTGACAGCCACCTCTGCCCCGGGCGAGCGGCAGGAACCCGGGCCGCCCCCACCCCGGCTGCCCCGGGCCCTCGGCCGGGGAGGGCGGCCCGTGGCTGTCGGCGGGGCCCAGCCGGGGTGCGGCCCCTGGCCCTGCTGGGCTGTCCCCGCAGCACCGCCCGCACAGGCCGGAGCGGGGACACGGGGGCACCGCGGCTGCTCACCTGCATGGTGCCGGCGGGGCCGGGCCGGGCCCGGGCAGCGCTGCTGGGCAAGGCCAGGCGGGGCCGGTCCCGGCGTGCGCGGCGCGGCCGGAGGAGGCGGCGCTCCCGGCGGGCGGGCCCGGCGCCGCCGCTTCCCGCAGCGCCTAATAAGGATAGTCCCGGCCGAGGGAGGCCTCGGGCCGGTCTGGGCCGTGAGGAGGCGTCACAGAGCGCTGGGAAGGAACCCTGAAGATCGAAAATCCTCCTGCCGTGGGCAGGGACACCTGCCAGTAAATTAAGTTGCTCCAAGCCCCATCCAGGCTGACATGGAATAGCCGTGCTTGAGCAGGGAGGTTGGACAGGTGACTGACTCACTGTGGTCCCTCCCAGTCTTTTTCTGTGATTCCCCGTAACTTCTGTTTCCACTTCACTGAGCCTTTTTTATCTGTTTGGATTTCATACCCTGCTTTGTTTCCCTACTGGTTTATCTACTTATTTGCTTTCTCTGATCTGTTAAAAAATAAAATAATAAAATAAAATAAGCAATCAAACCTATATTATCCATTCTTATTAGGCATAATCAGGTGTACTTATAGTATTCTTATGATTGGATGATAGCCAACTGAAATTACCAGAAATTTGTCTCTTGATAGTTACTTTTATTTCAGTTTTGAGTCCGTGTTAAAGTATCACTCAGAAAACACTGAAAAGTGTGTGAGATGTGGTGACCCTAATCTGCTTGGGATCATACCCCATTCCAAACTGGCACCTAGGCCTGCCCTTTCAAAGAACTGAGCAGATCTTTTCAGCTTGCTTTTCAAAGACACATAGCGGAGGGAAGAGACCTATTTCTGCCTCCCTTCCCCTCCTTTTGTGTTCTAGCCCAATGGATAGCACGCTTACCCAGATCTCAGTCCCCATAAAAGAACCCTAAAGAGCCTGCCAGCCAGCCTTAAGAGTGTGTTTGGCATGTGGAGGAAGGACTGTCTCAACTCTAGCAAGGGCCTGAAATGAAAATTTAGAAGCCCCACTTCCATGTGTTAGAAGGTTTTGGGCATCCCATTAGCAGCCAGTTATTGTGAAGTGGGCTGGCCATTTTCCCTGTGCTAAATCCAGGTTACTGAAGGGAAGGCACAGCCACCTTTTCTGCCTCTGAATTAGGAGAAATGATAGCTGTGCTTTGAGAGGACATCAGTCCTCGTGGCATTTGGACATGCAGAGGGTGCCCCATACTGGTTGTTCAATGCCCTCAGGTGGCAGGAAACTCAGCCTCACTCAGCTTAGACTAAATGCTCATCCTTGTAGGAAAAGTGGGTGAGCGCCACAAATGCAGGTGCTGTGAGGCTCTGACCCACAGCAGGTGTCTGGCAGGCAGGACCAAAGGCTGAACTGTTCATGACAGTTTTGTTGTCTGAGTATTTTGCCAGAGCCTGGGCTTCTGGGAGTACCCTCTGGTAATCATCTTCTGTGGCTGCAATATCATTCACACCCACAGCTCTTGTATGCTGCTGGTTGGAAACTGCTTTGAGTGCCAGAGAACAAACACAGAAAGAGCATGAGCAAGAAGTGAGCACTCATTCTTTAAAGGCTGCTCAAAAATATTCCTTTGCCTGAGGTGAGATTTTTGCCCAGAACAAAGAGAAACTAACCAAGCACCCTCAGCACCAGAGCCACAGTAAACCCTGAGGCCCATCTGGGACAGAGTTACCAGAAGAATGGGCAGAAGCCTAAATCTTAGGAGCAGCCCTATCACATCACTTGGTGGGGCTCAGACACATTGTGAACCAAGCATGACTCTACCCAGACCACATCAAAAGCAAAACACAGTTTCCCTCTCCCACCCAAATAAAAATATATTTACAAAGCCCATTTTCCGTATGTATTTCTATCAAGTTTCAGCAGGAAGAAGAGGATTGCTTTTACACACAGCATGCAGACAGAAACACTCCAGGCAGAGTGGGTGAGAACTGGCAGTGCCATAGTGAGGCTGAAATGGAGCTTTGGCTCAGCCCCTGCAGACAGCCTGCCTTCTTCCCCCTCTCCACAGCCAACTTGCTTCTGAGCAGCTGTAATGTATTTCTTCATTTTGCCCCAAATCAGGGATTAGGTGAGGGAAGATGAAACACATGTGTAAATGACTCATTAATTACCCAGGTGACCCACTGGTGAGGAGAAAAAGTTGCTAATAAAAAGGTTTTGGGCCCATAGTAGAGGTGTTATGTGACTTGTTTGTGCTTGGGTGTAGATTGCAGTAAGGCACAGACTAGGGGAAAAAAAAAAAAGCATTTTTGAAGGTAATGTGATGTACTTTTCATTTATAACGTATTGTAGAAGATTTGGGGTTATGTGCCTTGTGTTATTTTGTAAGTTAGCTGCCTCTATTACACAGCATGACTGTACTGTGAATAATTTGGGAAAAGTATTGTCTGGTAATAGGGATAAGGAGTTATAAGCGCTTAGTTTGCTTGGATTTTATTAGGAGCTGGGGTTTTTTTTAAGTTTTACTATTTTTTCCACCTTCTTTTTAAAGCTTATTCTGATTTTTTTAAAATAGTTAAATCTTTCAGTAAAAACCCTAAGTATTAATGTAGTGATGGGTGTTTTTGTATGTTGTCAACAGCTGTGCTGGAAGTTAACTGTCCTGTTTACTGGTAGACTAGAAATGTTATTTAAATGAGTAGTTTTGCTACTCCAGTTGTAAGAGTATTCTAGCTGGGCTGGATTTCCTTCATCACGAGATACTAATTTATATACTTCAGTCTGCACTGTGCTGTCCAAATCAATTTATCCTTTTCCTGGTACAGAAGACTTCCAGTAGTATTCTCATAGAAGCCAGAGAATACAGCTTAGGGGATTATTTAAAGCTGTGTATGAAAATGTCCTGGAGTATTTTGGGTATAACCAGCTGTAGGCTGCAAGAATTTTTCCATTTTTAGATTTGAACTGGAGGGAAGTTGTAACTTGATAGTAGAAGTTATATTGCAGATTGCTCTTGAAAGAAGAGACAGGCCTCAAGTTAGCTTTGAGGTAACAGTTGTGGTGTTTAAAAAAAATCTTGCTGAAGAAGACCCACCGTGCCTCAATCCTCAATACATTCCAAGTAGCAGGGGAAAGCCTCTCTCCTTTTGAGCCCCTCATAGCTAACTTCAATAACGCTTGATAAGTTTTGCAATGAGATCCTTCTCCTAAAAGTCAGGCTGGAAAAGGGCAATAACTGTTAAAATTTTAGCTCTGCTGTTGATGAACTGTGGTGTGTGGTGAGCTCTTTCCTCAAGAAAAGAATGAGCTTTCCCTTAGATGTGGAAGAGCAGAACTGACCTTGCTGTTGCCTCTTCTTGCTGTCCATTAGCTGTAGCACCCAAGTGCTTTGAAGACCTCCAGCCCTCTGTGTGTCCTTGCCTGTCAGAATGTCTGGACGTGGAAAGAAACAAGCAGTGGCTGGCAGCCCTAGAAGTGCATCCAACAAGAGCAAATCAGCCAGGGCAGGTCTGCAGTTCCCTGTGGGCCGTGTCTATAGGCTCCTGCGGAGAGGGAACTACGCTGGCAGGATTGGCTCTGGCGCTGCCATCTACCTGGCTGCAGTGATGGAGTACGTGACAGCAGAGGTCCTGGAGCTGGCAGGGAATGCTGCTCATGAAAACAAGAAGACAAGGATCCTGCCCAGGCACATTCAGCTGGCTGTGAGGAATGATGATGAGCTGAACAAGCTCTTTGCCTGTGTGACCATCCCTCAAGGCGGGGTTATGCCGAATATCCTTTCTCAGCTCCTTCCGAAGAAAACTAGTGGAAATGTTGCTTCTCAAAAATATGGTGGTAGCCAGTGAAACTTGCTTTTCCTGGTCTGGTTTGTGCACTTATGGATGCTGGGGCTCAATACCACTAATTTACTTCTTTGTCAAGTATTTTGCTGCTCATTTTAAGGCATTTTTAAAGTGTGTAATAAAGTTTCTAGAATGTATCACTGGTCTCCTTTTCTCATAGATGGAAGAACAGAAAATGAAAATCTAAAAAATAGCCTAGCATAGCACCTGATTAACTTTTTAGAAAGTCCAGGACATGCTTACTTTTGAAAATATGTTGCAGGGAAGTGTTGTGAAGCAGGGAGAGGAGTCAAGACACATGCTGCTGTTCCTGTGAACTTTTCTTCCATCTAGCACAGATTCATCGTGCAATTAGTTCAGTGTCTCAGAGGATAAGTCTACTTTAGAGGTTAGTACCCTGTGTCTTTAAAGTCTTATTGCTCATAAAACTGTAGTGAGTATCTGCTCCATCATTACAGTAAGTCTCTATCAGGGCAAAGCATGCAGAAAGTGGTGGAGCTATGTCTTCTCTCTTAACACAGATGACAAATTCAGTGTTTTTCTATTGTACAAAGGTATCAAGAACTTGAGAAGGGGTCTACTCCTTCTTCTTCCCTCCAAACTCTGTTGGTTTTCCTCTATGGATTGATAATTTTTTTTAAATAGTAATTTTTGCATCTTTAAAAAATAAAATGACCCTTCTACATTCAGGGGCATTTAATTTACTTTGGCTGTCATTAACAAGCAACAGTTCCTCTCAAAGGAAACTTGCTCTGGTGTCTGCTTTATAGCATATTCTTCCTCACAACATAGTCACTGCCTTTTTCCTCTGTATCAGGATGCTCTGTGCTGGTGCAGCAGACAGAGAAAAGGATCAAGCAGAAGTTGTTGTTGAGAGAAATAGTTCTGAAGTGGTGAGAAACTGAGATGTGGGAATGGAGATGAAAATGCTGTAAATATAGACTAAGAGATACATGAAGGAAAGAGCAGCCTAAGTGTCAGCAGGAAGTGAATGTAAATTTTGTTTGAGGTAGCATTTCACAATAGAATAAAGCAAAGAGTAATTCCCTTTTTGGCAGGAAGAACTGGGTGATACTCTTTTGTTTACACTATAAAGCTTGTCAAGCAAGAAGAATGTCAGGATACTTTCTGGCTGTTCTGGCTCTGTGTTTACACCTGCTGTCCTGTTACTTACACAACAGCACTCCTGATATTTTTTAGACATATTCTTTCTTCCACAACACTTGTTAAAAGTTAATGCAGCTCATTAAGCTTTGAACCAGCCCTTGCAGGGGCCACCAACAGATCAAATGTTCTGCTGCTGAAGAAGAAATAAACACAGTTATAGCTCTTCACTCTTGATGGGTTGTAAGGCAGCAGTAAAGTTATAGATCCTCAGAAACCTGGGGCTAGAACAATGAGAAAAGTTGGTTTGTTGTGGGTTTGTTTTGGTTTTTTTCTTGGAGATGTTGCCCCTTTGAGAGGGGAAAAATGCAGAACTCAGCACCTGATTTTGCAAAACATATGCTGAGGAGTACTTAGATATTTACTGGAGTAGCACTAATTACACTGATAAATAATGATGCATGCATGTAATCATAAAACAAGTTTTCTTCAATGATAAAGTATCTCATTTGGTTACAAGGTAAACTGTCAACAAATATTACTGGTTTATTATGGTCATCTATGTCTTTATTTGTTCTAAACATAGGCATTGGGAACAAGTTCAGACAAATACCCAAATAATGAACACTTGGCTTCCTTGGAAAGTTGGGGTTGTGTCCAGGTTGATTAATAGGCACTCTGGATGATTTTGAACAGAAATGCACAGAGTATCATAGCAAAATGTTGAGGCTAAGTAACCATACCCTTTTTTTCACAAAGGGGAAGATAGAAAGCTGTTATCTTAGTAGTGAAGATGCTTAGCTTCATACCCACAAGTAGGCCTCTGTTCAATAAAGTGCTTGGTAAGTATGGAAATCATACTCCTAGGTCTTTCTAATGAAATTGTGATAAAAACTTTCTTTCATGTAATGCAGTATAGGAGAGCCTCTTCAAACTTCAAATACAATAGCAAGAATTTTGCTTGTTCTCTTGATCACCAAAGTTTGCATTTACTTTGATGAAACAAAGCATTAATTGCATGGTACTTTTGCACGTGACTAGTTCTCATGTCTTATGCTATAGGTTTCAACTTAGCTCAGTGACCTGTAGCTGAGGCTGGTCTGTGACTTGGTTACAAATCAAAGCAAAAATACTCATTCAAAACACAGCTCCTCTGGCATCTCTCTTGTTACTGATGCTGCAAAACACATTTATCTTGATGTGGTGTTACTTCCTAACTCAGTTATGCCATGGCTCCAGGGTGTCAAGGAAAATAGATGTCTTCAATAACACCCATTAGAGAATGTGTGTACGTGGTGCTCCACAATTCAATGAAGTGGTGAGCAGATGGAAGCATGGGGGTGAAATGATGCCTGGAAAAGCTCTTCTGCTTTTACCTGTCTAGAAGAGAAGACTGAATGCTGTTGACAGATGTTTTGGTTGTGCAGGGTGATTGTAGTTCGCTCTGCACTGAGATTTGTGTGTTTATAAGCTTGATATCTTCTGTCACTTTCACGTTCTCTGTAAGGAGAGGAAACAGCCCAAGTTGTGGCCTCAGAGAGGCTTGTCTTGGTGAGCACAAGGGATGCACAAGGTCTGAACCCATTTACTACCAGAGCTGGTCAAGCCCAGCACACCGTGGAGAGGGGTAGGGCCCAAAGTGCCTCTACTTTGAACATCCCAAATTTGATGCTGGCCTTGCCCTCTGCTGACCGATCCCAATATTGCAATTCCTAAACACCTTTGCCCTCTTGGAAGTCAGGTGTTGCTCTTTTGAAAGAGTAGTGAATTTGTGTTATAATCTGAGATTATCCATAGTCTGTGGAACTATGCAGACTACACAGAGCTGGGAAAATGAAGGAAATGATGTCATATAAGACTACTGATAATTAAAGGCAATTTTTGGTGTTTTTCATGTTCTCTGGTGGTGTTCCTGGAGAGGCCATGCTGCCCAGCAGGGTAGGTGGCTGTGGCACCTGGTGCTATGCTGACTGAGGCTCCTGAAATTTGCTTCTTTTTGGATGGATCACACATGATTGCCTCTGGTGCTCTGAGGTCAGTTCACACACCTTCTATATTTTGGCATTATCTGCTGGAAGTTCTAGTCCATGTTTAGGTATTTTTCTGGTGGATGTTTAGACAGCTGTACTCCAGAAGCCTGTATTTATGTGTAGGCATCTTTCAGTGCCACAATCCAGCAGGTACTATCTGAATGGCTGTTTAGTAATCCCTGGGTGAAGAAGCTTTGTAGTAAATATATCCAGAATTCTTTCCTTTCAAGGTTGCCTTATGTTCTCATTCAGACTTCCTCTATTGATCTTTCAGCAGGTTGAAGGCTAATAGGGAGATGGTGTTTGGTGTACAAGGCTCTTTGCACCAGAGAAATGTCAAAACTTTAGGTGGTGAATCATAACCTGCTATAAGATCAGTCACAGTTTTGGTTTTGTACACTGGAAAAGTTGATCCAGAAATGACTGAAGGAGACTTAGTAGCTCCTTCTAGTTGTTCAGTGCAGAAATCTATCAGAGCAATAAAGACAGTTTATGCAGTCCAGCTCAGTCAAAGATATGTTTCTACCCTGTTTAATAAGGTAGAGGAATAGCAATTGCAATGTGGGAGTTGTCTGGAGCAAGTAAGTTTTAAGAGTGATTGCCCTATAAGCAAGTGCTAGATATCCTGGGATCACTGCTCAACTCTAAAATCCCAGCAAATAAGTAAACACAGGCATTGATGAATGGTGGCAGGAATGGTGAGTTTAAAATTAAGCATTTTATCATTCCTCACCTCACACTTTCCTTCTTGCAAATCAACCCCACTTCATTCAGGGTTTGAACTTTCCTTGACCTCTGCCTTTCCTCTTTGCTGGTTGTTCCCCTCTTTCTTCTCCTGTATTACTCTGTACATGAAGCCTCACCCATATTCAGCAATGCAACCCCTCCCGTGTAACAATCTCTACAGTTTCTTATTAATTTCACATTGTATTTTGTGTTGTCTTCAACATTATATTTGACTGTCTGCAGTTACCCATCCCCTTTGCTGCAAAGCTGCAACTGATTATTCTTCACTATGTGCAATCACTTCCTTTCATCCTCAGTGAGCTGTACATATTTTTTCCCATATATATCTTTGCCAGGGTCATTCTGAATGCTGACTCTGTCCTGCAGCACTGCCATCCCTCGCAGCTTGCAGTCACCTCAAGATTTGCTAAGTGAGCTCTTCCCTGTGGGAGCTGAGCAGGGAGCGAGGCTGTCCAAGGCACAGGATCACGAAGGGAGCAGAGAGAGGGAACTAAACCACTGAGAAGGTTTTCCCCTTGTGCTTCATGCTCTGTCTCTGGTGAGCAAAATGTCGTGAGGCTGGGCAGCACTTGCTCCCCCACACATGAGTGCATTTCCAGGTCCCTCGCTGTGTGCTCTGCTGAGCAGTGCCTGGCTGAGCCCAGCTCCTGCAGGCCAGGCTTTTAAGGTCCTAGGCCAGCCCGAAGGGATTTTTGAGTCAAGTTAGGTGGCACAAAGATGTGCACTCCTGAATATTCCTGCCTTTCCAAGAGTCCACCAAGCTGTTCTTAACCACATGCTCTAAGCTGTGGCAACTGGTTTCAGGAGTTAAGTCCTACCAAAAAATTTCCTCTTTGCAGCTGAAACATGTTGCTTCTCAGTGTAATTGTGTGTCCCTCCTTTCTGCTTTTTATGACGAGAGGATGGATGGATTTCCCAATTTACTCTTCTAAACACACTTAGTACTTTCAATATCTAGATTTGTTTCTTCTCTGCCTGACAGTGAGAACTGAGTTTTCACCTCTTTTTCTTGCAGAAATGCTTCTGTGCTTCTGATTGTTGTCACCTGTGTCTGTGCTCCTGAATTTCTGCTGTGAGTTTTGCAGTAGGATATTCAGAAAGAATTTCAGGCCAGAGATGACCTTTGCATTTCTATATTATTAATTTCTCCTGTTTTGCAGATGACATTTGAATTGCTCCAGGAAGCAAAGATTTCCAATGAGCAGTGAACAAGAGCTCTTCTGTGCTTCTTACAGAGGAGCCACAGTTACTACAGATATATGACCAAGAAACCTAAGATAGGCTCTCACCTGCAAATTACCACCAATTTATCAACCTTATTTAAGTTTCAAGGCTCAAGCAGGTGTTATTCTTGAAACCTGTTGTGGGTGATGGAAGCCTTTGCTGACTGCAAGAGGACAGCATGGGTTGCCTGTGGTACAGTACTGCTTCAGTTTCACCTCAGCCATCTTGTTTACTTTCCCCAGCAGGATGGGGAGAGAATTGAAGGGGTAAAAGTGAGCAAAGCCATGGGCTGAGATAAAGACAGTTTAATAGGTAAAGCGAACCAGAACAAGGAATTCATTCACTGCTTTACATCAGCAGGCAGGTGTCCAGCTATCTCCAGGAAAGCCAGGCTCCATCACATAGCTGTGACTTGGGAAGACTAACACCATCATTCTGCAGGTGTGTCCCTTTCTCCTCCCCAGCTTTTGTGGCAGAGCATGACAGCATACAGTGGGAGATATCCCTTTGGCAGTTGTGTCAGCTATCCCAGCTGTGTCACCTCCCAACTCCTTGTGCACCCCCAGCTGCCTCACTGGTGGGGTGGGAAACAGGAATGAGATTGTGCAAGCCCTGCTCAGCAATAGCTGAGATATCCCTGTGTTATCAACATTGTTTTGGTCAAAAATCTAAAACAGCACCATAAAAGCTGCTATGAAGACAATTAACTCTATCCCAGCCAAGACCAGTACAAATACTTATGTAGAACTGAGCAAAATTTGATACTTTTCAGCTTTGGTCTCAGATGAAACAAGCCAGAAGTGCCATTGCAGTGCTTTTGAAATCATTATCTCTTATTTATTTGCATTGCCAGAGTGCATCCCCACCACTTGTATTTGGCTTAGTTGTTCCTTCCAGAAGAACATCCTAACTACTTACAGATATTTGAGAAGCCAGAGGAGCCAGCATCCCTTTGGTAGTTTTTCCAAGGGCTTTTAATTTTCCTACAGGATTTGACAATACACTGAACAACAGCTGTCTCCTTGATGACCCTCCTATTCACTGGAGGGTCTATTGGATTCCCCTGAGGGCATCCCTCCTCTAGGCTGAACCAGACCAGTTGCCCTTGCATCTCCTCAGAGGCAAGTGATAGAGTTCTCACCCCTTGAAGGCCCTCACTCCAATTTTACCATGGCCTTCCTGTATTCTGAGCTTCCAGACTGAATACTCTGCCTTACATGCAGTCAACAATTCCCCAACAACTCATCCCTTCCCTCTAATTGCCAGCCAAACTTCTTTTAACACAGCCCAAACTGGGAACTTATCCACATAAAACCCCACCAAAAACAACCCCACAAAATGACAAAACACAGGTATCTCAGGGTTTGTTTTCAAAGACAAAGGTGTCTCCAAAGCTGGTTCACATGCAGCTGTGCCACCATTACTGGAACAGTACTATACCACAGTAGCCAAAGAGAAGGAGTGATAACAAAGGGCTTGAGGAAATCAGTGCTCTGTTCAGGAGTTGCAGCCTCATTTGTATCTCCAGCCCCCCAGTTTTACTATGCTCTTTTCTTTCTAAGGAAGTAACTGCTTAGTACCTAAAGTTTCGTGCCCATAAATGTCTCCACATACCAAAACACTCCATACAGTGCAAGCACATCAGCTGCACTACATTTTCAAATGCATGATTTTAGAAAAAAAGGGCAGATGTTCAGAATATTTCCCAAAAGTGCCTCATTTGTGCTTTTTGATAGCCAGTAAGGCAAGGCTGAAAAAAATACATCATCTGATCAAATAATATTTGTATGTAGCTGCAGTACTTGTTCCTCTTATTTCAAAGTGCCTTGGATTCATCAATTATCACACTTGAGCACTTAGTTACTCAAAATAAATCATTAAAATGTCCATGATGATTTTAGTATAGTGTTGTTCAGGATGCCTATTCTGAAATAACAGGGAAATATATTATCTAGTCAAAAGGACAAGCTTATAATTTATGACCCTATTAAAAATGATGTTATAAATTTCACTGTTGCATTTGAAAATTGTCAATATTGAGATGATGGATTTTCTTTGATTACAGCTGGCAGCAGGCAGTGCTAGACTATAGCCCAAGGAAGCCTAGTATGTGTTTCAATAAAAAAAAGGACAACAAAAAGAATTACTGATTGCAAATTTATTACATGGAACAGCAAATTCCAGACAACTGAGTAACATAATAGACAACCAGTGCAATGGGAAGTCTCTTTCCTTTATGTAAACCAAGTCATCAAGCTGGTAAATGAATCCATGAACTTCATATTCCACGATATTCTGAAACAAATTAACACAGTATCAGATTTTATGTTGAGATGTTGATCTGGATATGACTTAGTACTCAATTCTGTACATCTGGTTCTTTTCAAAGTTAGAAATTAAATAGCTTCAGATTCTAAAACCAGAAGATTTTGATATTTGAAGGCCTAGAAAACCACCCAAATCTGTTATTTTTACTCAAACATGAATCCCTTTCTTCTCACACAGTTCCCTTTGTACCATGTTTTAACCATGCTGACCTTATTTTAGAGTATGGAAGCATGACAAAGAAAACCATCCCTCTGTCAAGGGTGTGCACTCTAAGTCTCTGAGCATGAAAAAGCCCTACATTTCTGTCAAGACAGCTCTTAGTGGCCATATGAAATGTGTGTATCTAGGTTTGTACTAGGTTTGTATTGCTTCTCAGTACCTTCTTTTCTCATGAGGGTCATCATTGGTGAAACATCAGAAGAAATTCTTGACACTTTTGGTTGCCTACTTACCACTGCCTTCAATAGTTCTTCCATTTCGAGGCTGTAAAACATAATTAGATGATTGTAAAGAAGCAATGGACTACAGACTTATAAGCACACCAAAATACCTCCCCATCATGCAGATAGGGTGCTATATAAAACTGCAGTGAGATTTTCTTTAAAACAACATATCAAATACAAGGGAGATCCATGCAGGGTGAGTTATGCTTTCGAATATGAGAAATTTTCATTCAGCCTCTGCCCAAAAAGCTGAACATTCTGACCTTAATTATTCTCATTCAGGATTTGGGTTTAAATTCATAAGGGTAGTAAAGGCACATGCCTAAGAAAGAGCATGTAAATACCAGCACTGAAAGAACCTAGATGAACACACTTGAAACAACAAATAACTTGAAATTAAACATAAATGACAGCTGAATTGGTACTCTGGTTACCTGATGTGACCTACTTTACAGTATTTTAATTTTTTTTAAATGTGTTGAAGATATTCCTAAAAATTAGTTTGGTGTTAATCAGAGTGTATCCAAAGCAGCACACTGGGCATCTGACCATGTCATAGCTCAGCAAGCCAATGGGTGAAAAATGTGAGAGAAATTATGATAGTTTTGCTTTGGCTTTTTACCATTATGCAGTGTGACTTTGCTTCCTGGGCAGACCTTTCAGACCAGGTGGGCACTCAGCTCAGGCACATGTTTGATCTAATTTATTTAGCATCAGTGCACCTTGACAGTCTCACAGATACAAGCCACATGGATGATTTGGCTCAAGATAAAACATTAGCAGAGGCAGATCTTCAAACAAAAAGAAGTGTTTAATCTACCAGTACCCCAGATCTCATTATCTTGTCATCTTTTAGTCAAACCAGAGCTTTTTGAGCAAATGGCTCCCTAAGCTTTCAAGCATAGGGATATTTGGCCTCTACTCAAAACAACTGCAGCTAGAACTTGTGAAACAGCTGCTCATCTGTGAACATATAACAATGTCTGAGATTTACAATCTTTAAAACAAAGAGATTCAGATACCCTGAAAAGGAAGAAAGGCCGCCCCAGAGTTCCATGACTGTCCTATAAAATCAAACACAAACAATAACAAAATACTTTAAACTCAATTCCATAGATCTGTTACCAAATTTTACTATTCTATCAGAATATTGGTAATGTGGGGCCTTTTTCAGCAGCATGCAAACAAGATGTTGATAGTCCCCAATGCCCATTCATCTGGAATGCTGATTAAAAACTAATGCCTGAAGGACATGGTGTCTAATGTAAATAAACTAGATTAACATAATTAAAGATTCACAGGGTTTAGAAGAAATATAAAAGGAAGCTTTACACGTAGGGTATGAGCAGGGTCAGCACAGATCACTTCCCAACCACTGGAAAAACCCAGGCTGACTTGAAAAGGAACAAGGAAAGGGACATACTTCCCTATCCACTGCTACTGCCACTGCTTGTCTTCATATTTACATACCTTCTTTGCAAATTTTGCAGAAGCAATCTGTGATTCCTGCAAGTGGACACTGTAGGTTAATCAAGGTGCTGGCACGTTTTGGTTTGTTACAGTGACCCTCTGTTACTGATGAGCTTGGAACACTCCATGTGAGAAGAGAGAGAACCTTACACTTATCACAGACAGATGTAAGAACAGCAGCAAATGGATCTTTTAAAAGACTGATGTGAAGCCTTGCCTGGAAGTTACTCAGTTCATTTCCATCATTCAACAGGCTTCCCCTGCTGTACAGCAAAGTGCAGCTGTGCTCTGGGGGGTGAGGCAGAGCTCAGCCTGGAGCTCCACTCCTCAGGCTTGAATTGTACTGATAGCTCTTATCTTGTTAAAATGGGGCTGCTCTTCACCTTTCAGACTGCCCTTGGTTTTAACCCAGGAAAGACTGCTGGGTTTAAGCCTTCCCCTGCACTCTTTATTTTTCAGAAAATTGCTCATTTTTCTACTCACACTTACTTTAAGGAATAGAAACTTTCCCCATGACTTTATGTGAGCAGACTGAGTTCAACACATGATGCAGCCCTGAACCTGCAGCCTGGTTTGGGAGCCCTCCTGCCCATGACACAGCAGCCAGGCTGTATGCTCCCAGCCAGCCAGGAATGGGATGGCTGTGTGCCATCAGTCACCCATCAATGACTGGGTTGAGTTACCTGGAGTGGGCTTGAGAAACAAACACGTGTCATGGGCAAGAATGTGAAAATGGGTGAGAATGCAGGAAAGCATGTGGGTGGGAAACTGCAGAGAAGGAGTTTTAAAAGACAAAATACACAAGCAAGAAACAGGGAATCATGGTTCAGGGTATGAGAAGAGGATTTCTTTGGTTCAAGCTGCAAGACAACAATTTATAGAGCGACTGACATCAACTTACAGGGCTATGAAATATTAGGGAAACAAAAAATGCTTGCTCAACCAAGGTGCTGTAAAAGATGCAAAGAAGGAGACTACCACAGAGAGACAATATGAGTGCTACCTTTGTTCTGATTTGATTATTACACACCAAGCAAAGATAGAGACTGGCTCATGACTCAGCCTGCAGTTTCAACTATCCTAATTTATAACAGGTGAGAGATTACTATGTGGAAGAAATATGGTAAAAACTGAGCTTTTAAATATCTTTGGGCTGGAAATCTCAAATACACAGGGAAGTGACTGGACATTGATGTTAAATATTCTTAGTTCTCACAAAACATTTTAAATTCCCCAGGTGGGGTTCAAGTCCCATTCATACACAAATTGCCATGGACTTTGCCTTTCACAGTGCTGAGGCTTCATGCCTTCTCTTAAAACCCCATCTACCTTCTCTGTAAGATCTGTAACTGACTAATTTTTTTTTTATTCACAGAAATATAGAATAATGTAGAAAGTTACATTCAGCTGACATTAGTAAGATTTCATGACTCTTTCATTGGGTTCACTACATACAGACTCATGTTTGTAGAGTCTTCTGAAGATTCCTTGTGGGCTAAGAAAGTAGGACTTAATGTAATATGAGATTTGATCAGCTGGGTAAAACTTCACATGGTTCTTTTTCCATATTTCACATGTTTTATCTGCTGCTTTACTCAGACCACACCTAGAAATCATATTGCAGATGTGTAGCTCATGTTTTTTGAAAGGCTATTGTATGAGATTCAGCTTCCAATCTTGAGAAAACATAATTTTTTTGCAAAGTTAGTAATTAAAATAGTAACTAGGAATAAGACTCTGTTCAAAGTTACCAGATGATTCTGGACATTCCCTCATTGGCTAAGCTGTGGAAGCATAAGAGTAGATAGTGAACTCAGAAACATTTATTAGACTTTATGACTAAAATGCTATCATTTTTTATACAATCAGCTTCAGTATTGTAGACTTTAGTGACTGCTTCAGGAAAGCATGCTTGGAATTATAATAAGCTAAAGACACTGGCAAGAAGAGATACTGAAATGCATTTCAAAATATTGTTGTTTTGAAGGCTCTACTCCTGTTTTGAAACAGCAGAGGACTCAGCCTCTACAAGTAAATTGGCCTTTTTAGCACATAGCCGGGGCTGAGTGAATTTTATGGAAAAGGTTCTTAATGAAATGGTGCTAATAAAAAAGTGATATAAATCAGAACTGATACTGAGGTGGGTCCTTATATGACTGCACCAACAAAAAAAAAGCTATACTCAATAACTCCTCAACCTAATCTCCTTACTCTGAATCAGAAACACAAAAAACCCCAAACACAAATAGAGTATTAAAATCAGTAAATCAACTCATACACCTCCATGTTCAGCATAATCTAAGGTTTGCTATTGAGCCAATGTTATGTATATTTTTAGTGTATTTAACCCTGTGTTATTCAAAACTGAGGGTCAGCTTAAAATACTGACTGTAAGTGAATGTTTTGGTTCTTCAGCTCTGAATTGGTGAAAAAAACATCAGTTTCATATAAATAATGTAAAGTAACTAAGAATTACATGCAAACTACTGACAAGAAGAAAATCTTTTATACGTTTATATACCCTCCTACATCTCTTAAACTGTTACAATATTAGATTATACATTATTGTTTAGAGAGAAATGTCAGAAAGTTGGTTGTGGAGTGGTTGCTTTTTAAGTTTAAGAAGCGGGTGCTTTGGAACAAAGCAAGCAATTACATCTTACCTCATTTTTATGCATGCTGTTAAATATGGAATAACAGAGATCCAAAACAGTGCTGGAGATCTGAAAAAAAACAACCATACTTTAATACATTTACTGGGAGAACATGGTGTACATGGTTTGATTAAAAACAAGGCTTGATTCTGATCCCAGATCAATTTAGATTGAGCACACTTCACCAAAAACACTCAGAGTATGGGAAAACTTACTGATGCTATTATGAGATGAAAAATTACTCTTTTATTTGAGGAGAATACACACAATACAATTGTTGTCAATACAGTCTGGTGCTATAAAGAGATCAAAATCAGCCTCTTGTATTTAAAATGCATTTCTTGTATTTAAAATGCTAGTTCTAGGGGTAGCTTTGGTTTTTGGCATGTTTAATCTATGCTCATTTTTAACTACAAGCCTTTTGGTCAATCAGTATTATAGTCTTTAATCATATACTGAAATAGACTGTCCCATACTCATTGTCACTGGACAGGGATTTGCTTATGCATGCAATCACATTAGATGAGAGCTACAGGTTCAAAGGAAGTGAGGTGTAAGACACCTGAAAAACAGGCTCTGGGAACTGTTTTCTACAAGTTTTGGTTCACAAAACTGTAACATTTCAGAAAGAAAAAATATCAGAACAAAATGTTCAAAATTTCCAAATACTTCCCGATCCTGCAAATATTTTTCACCCTGCTTTGAAAATGAACCTTGGGCTCGATATTAAATGCGGTGCAGCTGATCTTCCACTTTAAAGTGTTTGTGAGCCTTGGGCCAGCAGAAATTATCTGTGAAAACTTCCCCTTGCTCCCCCTCTCCTCTGAGCACCCCAGAAAAACCCATCCACCCATGAAGGGCCGAGCCAGGACCAAACAGGACCTTTAAATCCTGCAGAACTGTCTGGCACTTATTACTACAGTGTTAGCTGCTATTGGCATAATATTGGCATGGCAAGAATGGGGGAAAAAAGTGCTTTTCTTTAGGTCTGCATTAGCTTCACAAGGAGGAGAGCACACACACCAACAAACTTGCCCTGCTCTCCAGAGCTGCTGGCTCTCTGGCGGAGACTCTGCCGCCTGCAGACATCGATGCTCCAGGTTATACAGGACAATTAGTGTGTCTGGAAGAGAGAGTCTCAGCACATCAAACACATTACACAGGAGTCAACTTACCTGGGGTTGATCGGACATTTCCATCCATTGACTGAAACACAGTGCCAGTTGCTTTAAAAAGTAAAGAATAGACATTAACAGTGTGTCCATTATACCTTCGGACCTGTGTTTCTGCTCGGGAAGTCGGAGCTGGTTTGTTATTAGCCTGTCCGTCTTTGGCTGACCCAGGTGTCCCATTCTGCACCCTGCTGCACTCCACACCCCTGCCCATACCTGTTCCACCAGGGCGCCAGCCTCCCTCCTCTCTTTACCGACCCCCAGGGTACTCAATAAGGTGTTCAATAAGGTGTTGCCAGTCCGTTGCCGATTTCCTACCTCATTTCCCTGCCACAGAGCCTCGTTTCCCACCTTCCCCGTGTCTTCCCTACCTCTGCCCGTCGCATCGCTGCCGGACGCCAGTGCCAGACGTACCTGGTTCGGGGGCAGCTCCAGACCGTCCCGGTAGCGCGAGAAAGGCTGCGGGAACCCTGCGGGAGGGACACGGCTGCGTTGGGATGCCGCGGAGCCCAGCAAGGACGTGGCTCCTGTAGAGGAGCCGATCCTTCCCGGGTTCTCCCGCGTTCCCCCGGTGCCGGACGTACCTGAGCCCCGCGGGAGGGCGCAGAGGCAGCAGGCGGCCAGGAGCCAGGGCAGGGCGGGCGGCGGCGGGGGCATGGCCGGGCGGGGATGGACGGACAGATGAGCGGACCGGCGCCTTTATGGGGCCTCGCCGAGCCCCATATGGAGCCGCCGAGCCAATGGGCGCCGGGGCGGTCCCAAGCACCGCTCCCACTGTCGCTGCCGGACCAGCATTGCCGCCCCCGCCGCGACGAGAAACCCCCGCCCCAGCATTAGGGACCCCACTCTCCACCCCCTAAAACCCTCCGTCAAAACTGCTTCTCCAGAAGAAGTGACCGAGAGGAAAGAGTGAGGGATAAGAAGAAGATGCTGTGCTTGGTCAAGTGACAGAGCAACAGAAAATTCAGTTTTGTAGTAGGGCTTGCTGAGTGTTTGGAAATTATTTCTCTTCATGGCAGCTTAGGAAATAAAGTTTGTCTTCTAATTAGAAGGGTTGTGAACTTTCATATTGAACAAGTTCCATTTTACTACATTTACCTTCACATGAAATAAAGAAAGCCATCCACCTTTTAATTCATTTCATAGTGGGTATGGCTGTAAAAAAGATACAGATCTACTATCAGCAGAAAGCTATTCTTCTTTCTTCCTGATTTAATCACTGGGTTTGATTATGGAAAACTCTTCCTGGTTTTCTCTGTGCGAGTTCTAAGAGCAATGCTTTCTAATCAGATCACAGACTTAGAAAGGCAGAGTCCTCCCAAACTCTTTTATTTAATAGACTTTGGGCCTGCTGAAGCAAATATATATTCAGTTGTCCGACTTCTAACATGGTAGGGTTGGAACTACATGATCCCTTCCTATCCCTAACTATTCTATGATTCTATGTATTAGACCTGCTTGGGAGGCAATGGCTCCAGTGTGGGATATGAGATACAAAAAGCTGCAGAAGGTATTATTGTCACAGCATCCCACCTCATCTCATAATGTCCCTCAATGGCTGTGCTGCACACTAAAAGGATGATGGCAGGACTGGTCCTGGTGAGAACATCTCAGAACAGTCAGGGAGGAGACACACCTGCTTTCTCACAAAGGAAAGGGGAGCCAGACTGGATTGACTTTTGTCAGCTACACAGCTGTGTGTCCTGAACACCTAAAGAGGCACAGGAGCAGCTGAGTGACCCCATTAGTTCACCTTTTTTTCCTTCCCCTGGGAAAGATGGCTGCCTTTGCCTCATCACAGCCTTTTGGGGGCAATAATCTGAGTGAGGAGGTGTCAGGAGAGGTCAGACATTGCTGGAGCAGACACTCAGTTGTCAGATTCTCACTGTCTTAAGTGGAATGGGAGATTCAAGACAGGGTAGAATTCAAAGAGATTAGTCCCTCTGACTGTATAATTTTTATCCTCTGTGGGAGCTAAAGCAGATTGCAGCAGGTTTTGTGATGATGGTTTCTCACAGCAAATCTGCCCAGGATTTCATTAACAAGGAGATGCAGCATTCCAGGAAACCCATGGCCCCTTTTTGCAGAGACCCTGCTTTCTACGCAAACCCATGAAATCTTGGAATGAAAGCATTCTCTGAATTTGTTAAATTTGTTCATAAAAGGAGGATGGTGTTTTATTTTTGGTGGCAGCAAGAAGCAGGTTTGTGTTTGGTGTAATTTATTTAAGCCGATATAGTCACAGAAATGTGAGAGCAGAGCCCCACTAAGTGTGAGCTGGGTTCATCAGAGGTAGACAGTAAAATGAGAGAAGGTAAAGATACTCTGAAAGATTCCACATTTTCATATTAACTATCTTCTTCCTGTCTTTCAACACTTTAACCAAACTGAAAATTATTGTGAACCAGCAGTGTTTCTCTTGCCCTGCTTATCACAGATCTTGCATCCAAATCACTCCCATGCTGCAGAAACACAGGATCTTAGACAGCCATTATAGATTCACTATTTGCTATTATTTTTTTAATATTTACATATGAGATACCAATCCTTTTAAATCCGAATAATTTGCTATCTTTTTACAGGAGAATAATATTAAATTTTGACCAGATTGTTAGTGATAGTTCATTGTAATGGGATGTGCTTCTCTGACTTTCCCTATTTGGTGATAAAAGCACAATCTTCTGCTTTCTGCCAGTTATATGGTAGCCTCTTTCCACTTTTTAAAACACATTTGGGTTTAGGAGTGGGATTTTTTTTGTAATAGCATGTGGTGGGTAGGTAAAATCTACTTCTAGATCTTCTTACATAAAATACTGGATGCTACCTGGACCTTTCCTTCCTCCTTCTCATGCACAATAAACCATCTGCTGCTCTATTTCACCATTTACCAGGGAGTAGCCTAAGTGTACTCTGTGCCTTCTTTCAGCAAATTTTGCCTACAGTGAAGCCCATGGAGCTATCCATTTGCATCAAGTGAGGCTTAATACTTGAAGATGAGAAAAAATTAACTCATTCAAGCTCCACTAAAAAAAAAATCACAACTTATCTCCTAACTGAAAATTGTATTTTATCACAGCTATGCAGTATGAGAGAAGAATGAGGAAAGTGTTGAAAACTAAAATTTCAAATATATGAGGGTGTTATATTGTGAACACATTCAGCTTCCTTAAATCAGAACTCTCTTTGCTGCTGGATGTTTCATTTCAAAAGTGTAAGCCAAATGATATATCAACACCAAGCCATATTAATGAGCCATACTTTCACTGCATAAACAAAATTCCTCTTTTAATGTCTTGGGCTCTCTGCACAAAGAGAGAAAAATAGGGTGGCTTTCAGTGTCCTCAGTGATTCACAAGGGAGTTGAAATGAAGCTTTAGCAGGGGGTTGATGAGAAACAAGAGGATTTTTTATTGTGAGTAGGAGTCTTGGCCTATATTTAGCAACAGCAATATGACGACATAATTTTAGAATAAAACATGCTGTGATTGATAAATGAATAAATGAATGAAAAAAAATTGGCATCAATTGAATCAATGATGAAATGAATGAAAAAAATTTGGCAAAAAAGGGTGAAGGGCTGGTTTCCTTTTTGTAAATGATTTCTGTGATGAAATCAGTAGTTATTGCAGGCAGCAAGGACAGAGTGCACAATGTCACGATTGAGCAGCTCTTGAGTGCATCCCAGCTCACCCAAGCTGCTTCTGCTGGCTCATGCCTCCTCCCCTCTGCAGCTCAGCTTTGTACAAAGCCTTATCCTGCTCTCAGGGCTTTCAATACCTCACCCACGACCTGTTTGGAAAGATGAGGAAAGCTGCAGAAAAGGGAGGGTATTTATTAGGCAAAGCTGCCACAGAACCAGCAGGCAGCTGCCATTACTCATCTTCTATTACATATGACAATGCTTACTTATGTTGAATACAAGGCTATGTTTGATGTGGTTTTGGTTAATACTCATTTACCTTTCCAGCACAGACAAGTGGTCCAAACTGTGGGAGCTTGTCTCATTCTTGTTTTCACAAGGGCAAGGCTCTACTTGGCACTCAGACTTGTGTGCCCAAACTTTTGCTTTACCAGCACATATCACACTTTTATAAAACTGGCATCTGCTACAGGTGCTGATTTGGTTGTCAGAATGTCAACTAAGTACAATATGATCAAGTAGTACAATCTTAAGCTTTTGTTTGTGGTTGGTTGCTATACTTTACAGTTATGAAGCCACATTCAAAAAGTTGAGTAGGCCAGCAAGTAAATATTTCAAGGGGATCAGTTAAAAGCATGTCCCAATGGACAGTTCAAAGAGTTAACCAAGAACATCAAAATGGAGGACAGATGCTAATGGTGAAGTTAGGAAAATAGACCAGGAATGTGAATATTTGCATTCTTTTGTATAGTTTATTGGCTAATTTTTTTTGAGAAATGTGATTTTATATCTGCTACACTCTGCCAGAGAAGTGTAAATTCCTCTGAAATAGAGCAATTTGCACCTACCATGTTGTGCTGTATGGAAACAGTGCTGTAGCAATGGGCTGTATTTGGCAACAGTGGGATAAAGGATCAGTGTAATTTCTAGATTTTGAGACATTTGAAAAGATCTTTAACCTGGAGCTCTGACTTGGCTTAATTTTATTTGGTGTTGTCCCAGCTGGACAGGGAAGCAGTATGTTCTTCTGCTTAGGCAACTGGTGGGATAACTCAATCAATATCTGCAGTTTAGCTTTCACCAAGGATTTGTCCAGAATGATTCATTCCTGGCATCTTAGGCCTGCCATAAATTTCCAGGTGGTCTCTGAGTCAAATGCTGGAATGGCTGACACATACTTCACACCACCAGCTGAACAAATTTGATTTTAATAGCTGAATTATAATGCTGACAATAATTCATCCATGCCTCCTAAATCTGAATTATTTAATCTGTAGCTCTAATTCTCTTTGGGTATAGCTGTATATAAATCATAATTTTGTGTTTATAGAGGGATCACCACAGTCTATTGATACCTTACACTGATTAATAAAGGATTTAGATTAACATGCATACCATACATCTCAGATTTCTGGCAAATACTTAAATCCTACATCTTCATTGCTATATAAGAACAAAGTAGCTGAAAATAAATGTTTTTCTCACCAGGAACTGACTACAGGGAGAGTCAATCCCAGACAATTTTTACTACCTGACCATGCTTCCTCGAAGATCATTCACTCTAAACTCACCAGCCAGAGAGAAGAAATCACCTGACTATTTTAAACCATTTCAGTATCATATGACCCATCAACCCTGTGCTGGTGATATGACCCATCATCTGCCTGACTTTAACATGATACACAAAAACCAGCTCATCTGGGAAGCTGAGTGCTTCAATAACTGGAGCTCAGGCCTTGGACACTCCAACTTATGTGTCACATATCATTGAGTGAGGAGCAAAGAGTTTAATCCAAAACTCTGCTTCCCTTAGCCATACTTACCAGCACTTAATCCTGTCAGACATCTGAGTTGAGTGCTATTCAAAATGAGTAAGTACTCAAACACTGTCACATACAGTTATTGCTGAAAGTATCTGTATTTTTCTTCTTAAGTAATTTTACTTACTTAATATGACAGCATTCTGTTTCAAGTAAACTATATCTTTACAGAGTATTGCTGGTATTCAAAATGAAGTGATTGCTTCTTTGACATATTAAATGTCATTTGTATGAACTATTGCATGCCTTCTGGCTCCTGACTTCAGCTGTTAGATTTAAGCTAACTTTTATGCTGCCCTTTGGCCAAAGCAGTTATGCCTTGATGCTCACTGGCCTTTTGGCCTTTTTTTTTTATGTTATTAGATTATATCAATCAACAAAAGCTTTACAGTAGCAAAATACAAAACTTTTCAGCTGTTAGAGCATTTTTTTTGGCTGAAAATATTGGAATTGTAAGTTTCATGGAAATGGCCACTCCTGGGTCTAGCAATCAGACTGTAAACCAACAATAAACTAAGAGCCATTAATACTAATTCTACTACTTGGATTAGGGTCCAAACCTGTCTGTCAGTAGTGATGCCTTGTCCATAACTTCTACTGAGAATTGCTCAGAAGCTATTTCTCTCCACACCTGAGTCCTAGAGCTCTTTGTGCACAGAACACATACATCTTTTCTCTATGGCAAAAGATCTGCCTTGTCTGCCTGTAAGCAGCTGTCCAGAAGAACTACAGGCAAACAAAAGGCAGGTTTTCCTTTGAAGGAACCATTTTACAGTTGAATGTCTTTTAAAAGCCTTTAATCTCCTTCTCAAATAAATTTGAGTGAGGGTTTTTTTTTAAATTGTTATCCTTTCCCAAAGGTCTGTTTGCAGAAGCACTGTGGCATTTGTTATAGATGCAGAATTAATTTGTATCCATTAACACCCTATTTACATATTATCTTCTTGAGTTTAGCTGCTCCATGTGGGCCAAACCTTGAATTAAAAAAGCTCTCCCTGCTTGGGGGAGGACCCCATGAATAAGCCATTCTGCTCACTTGATCTCTGCTCTGGGATCTGTGTGTTGCTCAGCCCTTTCCAGCCCAACAGGGGCCAAAGTTCCAGTTCAAGATCTAGACACACTGTTAGGCATAAATGTTTAGAAAAAGACCTCCCATAATATCATGCACCATCTAGACAAGACAAATGAGGGAAAATGATAGTGTGGTGGCAGGAATACAGACATTTGGAATTCTTATCCTCCATCTGTATTAACTTTATCTCCTTAATAAATATTTCTTGACAGCAAAATATTGGGTGGGGGACTGCTTTTGTGGACCACCCTCAACAAAATAGCCTGGTCAGACAGGATGTTGAGTGTCAACAAAGCACATGAGTGGAACACCAGAAACTGGTTGAGAAGGTGTTTGCCCAAACTGGTGCTGCTTATAGAGGAAGAAGACCATCACCAGGATTTAACAGTAACCAGGAAATTGAAGTCTTTAGAAACAAACTGAACTTGAAAAGAACTGCAAAAGATGCACCAAAATTTGCAATAGCGGGTAGGTCCCTGGTGATGGTAACAGAGCAGGGTTTGACAGTGACAGGGGCCCTGCTCAGCACCAGCACTGCAGTGCCCATGTGCATTGGGGGACACAGAAGGCACCCAGGAGGGGTGACCCAGTGGATGTAGTGCAGATTCTGCACCTGTGCTCCAACAGAGCTAACTTGGTGGCATGAGGGTTCAGGGAGTGTGGGAGCAGTGGGGGATCACACATAGCCAGAGCACACACTTCCCTCAAAGGAGAAGTGGGGAGGAGGGGAGCCCCTTACCCTAGAGAAAGAGGCAGGCACTTGTCCCTCCCTGTGCAGAATTTGAGCATTTGGGGATTAGTTATACAAGGGTGTTCAAAAATTTCTGGTTCAGTAACAGTTGGTGAGTGTCTAATGTTGAGATTTATCTGTTGGTATAGCTCTTGAATATATTTTTCACAAATTCCTGGTCAATTACGTGTTGTTAATAATTCAATAAACTACTTCAGTCTTGAGTTGGTTTAAACTATGAGCAGTTTTTCCCTGTGATAATTATGCACCTGAACATCCCTCAATGCTAGCAACATTGTGCACGAAATGCAATAAGGCCAGCTTCCTTTTCCCCTTTATAGCAATGCATCCTGAGAATGCATCTTGTCTGTCTTCAATGGCAACTGCTGCACTATCTTCTCACTCTGAAGGCTCCAAGATAAAGAAGGAATTACTCCAAAGCAAAAAAAAGAAGGGGAAAAAACTGAGAGAGAATTTGAGAGAAATAATGGCAAAAAGCGGAGCGGAGAGCTTATCCACACAGAAAACTACTTTCTGACTCGGCAGAATGCAGCCCCTGCCTCTCCCAGCCCTACTACACAAAAATGTGGAGGCTGGAGCCTCTCTAGCATGTAAGTGAAGAACACAGACATTTTTCTGCAGTATAATTTGCTGTGAGGCATCCCACTCAGAAGTGAGCAGAGAACTTAGATTTTTTTACCTGACTTAATTGTTAAAGAAGGAGGAAAAGCCAAAACAGGCAGCTGCATCAATGGTTATACCTGATGGTACCTTTCTCCTAAGTACATGTCACTGGGGAGAGGTTTAGCAGAGATGACACATTGGGACCACATCTCATAATTTGTTAATATAATAAGATGCAGTGCAATAACTGGCAAATCCTGTTTGGTTTATCACTGTAAACCTCAGAGATTTATGATGGCCAGAGGTATATGACTATCATGAAGTCACATGAAACTGGAGATTATGTTTATTTTGCTGGAGGAATAGTCCTGAGACAGGAGAATTAATTGCATCCAGTTCCAATTTTCTTTTTCTTTCTGTTGAAAGTGTTATCATATTCCTAGTTGGTAATAGACTGTCTAAAGAAGATGGTGTTTAATGGAATAGCAAGCAATGAAGTAAAGTTAAAATCAATTCATCTGTGATGATCTACAGTAAGATAAATGAGTACAACATTAAAGAAGCCAATAAAGACCATGATAAAGCTTCAGGAGGCATAATAAAGTTATTTACAAAACCCAATTTCTAGAGAGTATATTAAATATATTTCCAAAATCCAGGCTGTCATTTGAAAAATATTTTAAATGTCCTTTGTTCTACATGAGAAACATATTTGTGTATCCAGTTTCTGCTGGTTTTACATAAAAAAAACCCCACATTCACTTTACAGTGTAGTCTGGCAGGTTCTAGCAATTTGCTGAGTTACTGGCATAAAGCAGAGAGGCTGCTGCAGTTCCCAGTCTTCCTTGCAACTCTGAAAGGCAGTCTTGGAGTAACTTCTGTATCAAACTACCATTATCAAACACTTTTTGAAAGCAGCTTTGTTTTTGCCATGGAATCAATAATGTTCTTCACTTCACTTATCCAGTTGTAAAATCCTGTTGAAGAAAAGAGATTTTTCCTGCATGAAGGAGTTGGATAAGATGAAATCTGTGTGCAATGGCTTAAGGATAATCTCGTAATGACTACAGTGTGACAATAAAATAAATAAAAAAATAAAGAAAAAAAAAGAAAAGAAAAAAAGAAAAAAAGAAGAAAAAAGAAAAAAGGAAAAAAAATAAAAAAGAAAAAAGAAAAAAAGAAAAAAGAAAAAAAGAAAAAAAGAAAAAAAGAAAAAAAGAAAAAAAGAAAAAAAGAAAAAAAGAAAAAAAGAAAAATCAATCAGAATTCCCTGCCTTCTGTTTGGAGAAAACATAGCCAAAATGAATCCTAACTCCAGCAATATCAAGAGAACAGCAGAAGCTGATATGACCCAATAACTTCTGTAACAGGAGCACATTTAGACAACAACACTGCAAGGCACAATGTGGCACCATGAGTTATCCAAGAGAATGAGGCTCAGTGTGTTGCTGTTGTTTTTCATTCCTGAAGGACAAAATAATCTGCCCTCTTTGCAGTGGCTGGATCAATGGGTCACTGCTCAGTGACACGGTTTCCTTAATGAAGTGAGGGCTCAACGAAGATGTGTAAATTAAGAAATAAGGATGTCACAGCAAAGTACATGCTAACTGATCTGGTAGGGTTTTTTCCAAACCAGGAAAGCCCACTAGTAAAATGATGTGAAATATAAAAAGACAGAATGTCTAGAGGGAATTGGTAAGTGGGTGGATGGATGGCAGCCTCCTTCTTTTCTGGGGATACAACTTAAAACAAAGATAGCGTTGCTGTGGAAATATGTCTTCCTAAGTGGTGTGATGCTTCCAAATGCAGGGCTGGGGTGTTCCTTATACTAAAAAAAGAAATAGTTGTAATTGTCAAAGATTATTGTGAGCAGAGCCTGAAGGTGAACAGAGGATCTAGTGCCCTTCAGCAAGAGCTGATAGCCTAAGTGAAAGGTTTGGCTCTGAATGGCCAAAAAATATTGTATTTAATAAGAATTTATGATGTTATGTGGTAAGAGAGGAATGCTTAATACAGCTGATATGGGCTACTCACAATATTTTTAAAGGAACTAAGAAAAGAATCCGTAGGATCTGTGCTACAAGATGGTGTCTTGTACTATTGAACCAATGTACTTTTTATGATAACACTTAGTTCACACTTGAAAACCACATCTTGGCTTGGCTTACTCTTTTTTTTATTTAATATCGTAATTTTGAGCTCAGAGTAGATTTTGCAACTTAGAGCAACATGACTTGAAAAAACACATCATGATACTTTCTTAAACACTACAGTGATGGATAAAAGCATTAAACAATGATGTTTTTCTTTGGTTGAAGTATAAAGCTGTCAACTTCAATATTGCCTTTATCAAATACCAATTGCAACAGAAACAGGTGACATTAATTTAACTGTTATTTGTAACTGAGAATCTTAAAATACTTGTCAGAGACTGTGAAGGTCAATTTCATCTGTTAACCTTCTTTCATTTAAGTTGAATACATAGCAAGAAGATGTAAAATCATTCTCCCTCTTTTTAGATGAAGAAATTCCAGAGATAAAACAATGCTTTTCATGGTTGATCTATCATGGCTGGTCCTGACACAAGGTTTGATGAATGACTGGTGGTCACACAATTCCAAAACATCAAATGCTCTTTGGGTGAGCTAAATAAATGGAGAGGCTAGTTGGTAACCATCAGTTATACTTTGGGAGATGTCAAAGCTTAATATTAAATGTTGAAATCATCTTATATTCTCAATCCTTTTCCTTGTAGTGAAGCTGAAAGTAATGTCACTAAAACTTTCCATATTTACCCTACCCCTCATATTTTCAGGGTTCTTTTTGGTCATGGCTGCCATGAGTGGTTAAACTACACTTATTTTAGAAATGGGCATTTTCAAATAACAATCTTCCATATGTTCTCACCTAGGTAAGAATAAGTTTTTATCGTTGCAGTGCAAGACTGACTGTGCCCTAATATCTTGGGAAACATTATGTTGAAAGAAATAAAATTGCCACAGCCAGAGAATCAAGGTAAGTCTAAGTCTTGTGAGCCTGATGTTTTTGTATTTCAAGGGCAAGAACCTTTAACATAAGTTTCAGTGACTGAAGAATTTATCTCACCTCAGGGTTGCAAATCCAAAGGTCATGTTCTTCAAAACAATCCAACTTCTCCCTCTTATTCTTTCTCCCATCCCTATTTCTGTCTACATGGTGACTGGGGAAGTTCCTTGTCCCTTTTTATCTTTTTGCTATTGTAGCATGTGAACATGCATGGTAAGTTCAAGGACATATGGTAACACAGTTAACAGCTCATATTCAGAAAGGCAGCAAAAAAATATCCCCTAAAAACACAAAGAATCTTCAGCCTGTGTTTCTCTTCCTTTCTGGGGGTGAGGGGATTTTCTTGGTTTTTTTTTGGCTTTTTGTTTGTTTGTTTTTAAAGAGTCAAAGAAACTATGGAATAGGCTCCAGACTCTGCAAAATGATGGGCTCTTAGCTTCCACTGGAAACAGTCACACATAAATAGCTCAAAAACTATCCTTGGATGAAGACCATGCCCCCAGAGGAGCACACTCTGAGGTATGGTACAGGGGCCACACCATGCAGGAGGACATGGGCCCTCCCTGGGGAGTCACTCCCTGTGCCAGAGCACAGCCTGCCTCTGCAGTGCCTTGGGCAGGAGGATGTGCCAAGAGCTGTGAAATCCCACCTCTCCCAGACTTGCCCTCCTGAGTCTGGATTGTAGCACAGTGCCTGTCATTTTAGGATAACCCTTTTAGACTTACATCTCCTTGAATTTCTGGCACAAACACTTTTTTCTTGCCTTCACAAGAGTGGTGCAGTTCCTAGTTAATTATTAAGCTATAAGGATATGGGAAACAAATGTTCAGATTCCTCCTGATAGATACCACATCTGCCATCTCCCAAGAGCCAGCCCTAAGCAGCAAGTTATAAATTATTTGAAGCACTCAATGTCCCTGTGAAAGCTGTTCCACCTAATGCAAAACATTCTAATCCTACATACATTCATTAGGAAATGGGACCCAGGTTCTGTACCTGCCTCCACCTCTTTTTTTTTAATCTCACACCCCCATGACCTAAGTGACCGTCAGCCTCCCTCAGGTGTTTCTGCTTGCCCCAAAACGGGTCAGTTTTCTAACCTGGGGATAATCAAGCAGAAGATAACAGCTCTCCCTTGATACAGCAGCACTACTGGTATCAGATACTTCAGGAACTGTGTTTTCTGCTTAGCATGCTGTCCTTAGTTGTTTTTTCAATATTTCAGAGTGTAATCTCAAACACTGATTGAGAGAAGTATTAGTTCAGAGTAGCACAGCTGCCTCCACTCAATGATCTTTTTTAAGAAACAATGACCAGAAAAAAAAAACCCACCTAAAAATCTGCCTTACTTCTTTATGTGAGCCTAGAGCAGCTCTGGTGCTCTCTATCTGTGCAATGCCACTCTTGCAGCTCCTCTCGAGTCAAGGACAGCACTGGCAGGTGCATGGGTATCTGCAGCTTACCCACACTGGAGCCTAAGTCACAATGCAACCATGAGCATTGTACCTGCAGGGTCACAGCAACTTTGTCACCTGGAAATAGCCTGGAAATAATTTGTCCCTTGGAGAATGCAGCAGGTAAATTTAAGGCTCAGCTGCTTGCCAGTTTGACTCTGCTAGCTGAATCCAGCTGTCTGATTTGAGCCGTGGGGAAAGGGGAGGGTTGAAAGAAGGGAGCAGTCACTTTGCAATACAGTAACTTGTTTTGAACACTAAGTGATTCAGTCAATTGTCTTAATTTCACTACTTTGGAAAACACCCATAACTGGGACTTCATATTCAATTGTTGTTTCTGATTTTTATTTAAAGAATTGACTTATCTTGCTACATTGACATGATAATTTGATGGTTGGCTGCACTCATTTTATGACCCATATAATTAATTTTGAATAATTAGGTTCAATTTTAATTGACATTGATTTGATAATTAAATGTAGTTCTTTGCTACTCTAGTCCAGTCCTAGCAGAACGTTTGGTTCTTTGCTATTAATAAACTTCACAAATCTGTTTTCATTTTTCAGACTACCAACTCAGACTAAATGTCTGAAGAACATAAGATAAATTAGATGGTTCAGCTAATGACCTACTTACTTCAATCTAAACTTTTTGTCTCCTTCTTAAAGGGCAATGAAATGGTTTAATGATATGCAAAATTTAAGAATTCCAAGGCACACAACATGAGGTAAAACTTGCTTTTAACCCAAAATAAAAAGTTAACTTAATCTTCGAATGAACACATCTCATTTGCTGCTTACAGATCTAATTTTACCCTTACTACAGCCAGTATGATTTTGCTACTGATATTAGCCCTAAGTCCCCCCAGTCCCTCAACACACCTCAATCTTTCCTATGCAAGGAAATACATACTACTTTAGATACATTATATTTATGCTGTATTAGTAAATTCTGCATTTGTATGAGGCTGTACCTCTCTGAATTAATTGATTCATTGGCCTGCCGTTTTGTTTTGTTTTGTTTTGTTTTTTTTCTTTCCACAGTGTCTCTTAATAATGTAGAGGCCAGAAAGTATTCTATATGTTCTATCTTGTGTCAACCCAAACCACATTTAAATAAGGTCCCTTAAGTTCCAGAAAGGGACAGAATCTGATGATGACGATCACACCCTAATAAATGCATTACATACCAAAGATGCCATGTCTGACCTGTAAATCAAGGTACTTGTACCCAAGAGATCTCCTCTGGTGATCAGCCATACCTCAGAAATGCAGTCATGAAGCAGATAGATGATTTCACTAGTAATGCACTAGGAGAAGCATGCCTTCCTGCTGATTTAAATAAGATTTATTTAAATCCTCATGAGTATTTGATGCTGAGCAGGTGACTTGTCTTAAGGTCAGTTCTTATGGAAACAAAGCATGACTAAAAAGGGCTACCAAGACTAATCCTAGTGACTGGCATTGGATTAAATCCTGAAATAACAGCAAAAAGCACAAAATAAACATAGCATAAGTTTAACAATATGGGCAAGCCTAGGCTTCTGCTAAATAGGATGAACTTGGAAGGTCAAGGAAAATGAAAGTTCTGTCAGTGTGATTAGGTTGGATGTGTTCAAATGTAAACTGCAGTATGGATGATTACTTATCTTGTCCAAGACAGGGGCTCATTAAAAAATTTTGGTATGCTTAAATGCCATTTAGAATTAACTTATACTAAGAGCAGTCAAGACAGCCTGCCACTGACAGATAACAACTTCTTAAAATGCTTGAATGAGCTACACCTGGTCTTCCCTGACTGGCCAAGCTGCAAATGTGGATCTTCTGTAAGACCCTTCCAGGAGAAATGTGAAACCTGGAATAAAGATACACAGGAGTCATTATTCCCCTTTTTTAGTGGAATAAACATTGAACAGGTTATTAAGACTAATTTTTTAGGTTTAGGCCCATGTCGTTACAGAAAAAAATGGGTACATCACTTCCATTGGCTTTGGCATCATCTATCTGAGAAAGACACTCCAGAATATTCCAGAGAGAGCAGGGTGACTTTTCACGAGCTTTATCCTTCACATTGCTCTGGCAATGTAAAAATTCTCTAGTATTAAAAAGAACCCAGACTCACACATTGATTTTGCTGCCTATTTAAAGCACTAAACCCTACTAAGGCTTAGCATTATTCGTAGCAAGAATCCTGTTGGCCTGAACTAGCAACTGTATAATCCAACAGTACAGTTGCCTATGCAACACATTCTTCAACTTCATCAGACACTTTCAGGCCCGATTACTGACAACAAAGCTTATTAACTGGGCTTAATTTGGAAAAATGGTCTCTTTTGTGCTGGATTAATTATTATACATGTCAGTAACAACATACTTGAAAGGTTAAAATTCCTAAGTTGAGTCTGATAATCTGGCAGGAATTGGTTCCACAGCTGGAGACTGCTTATTAATAAATCCATGCCTAGCTGCAACTGTAGTCACGACTGAAACCTGGGGAAAGGAGCAGCTTTCTAGCCTATGCAAGACTCAGACTGGTGACAGCCACAGATTGCCAATGTGCTTTGCTTAAAAAGTAACAGTCACAATCATCATTTCTACTTCACAGGCAGAGAGGAATGGATGCACAAGGATGTGGTGTCCCAAGGTGCTGATACAAACAAACACAGTCAGGCAGAGAATTGGGTTTCTGATTACTGGCTTTTGACCACTAGTTCCCAGTGATATCTCTGTTTCTGCTGCTCTACTGAGACCAGCAGCCATCAGCATAGCACTGAACACCCTAGGACACTGCTAACACATTTGCATTACTGTGTTCTACTCCATAGGGTGGCCATGGTATCTGTACCAATGACAGAATCCTTGGACTTCCTTGGTCAGGCTTCAGCAAAGTGCACCACAGTAGTCAAGTCTGAAAATGCACGGATCAGGTCATGGTCTAAATAATGGTCTAAACAGGGACAAGTGCACTGTAAGACTGCAATATGTCCTCAAGAGGACCTGTTTAAAATAGATATTAAAAAGAGACACATCACCAGCACCTGGTTTTGATGGGGTTTGTGGGTATCAGAATCCTGTAGGCGAGCATTTTGCTTGTCCAGTGGGCAGAGCACTGAGTGCACAGCTGTGTGCACAGCTATGTGCACTACACAGTGCCTATGGGGGAAAAGGAGCCTGGGCTGGCCTGCAGCAGCATTCAGAGAACACCTGCCATCACACTACAGCTGCTCTTCACAGGGCTTTAGGACAGCTTTCTTCTCCTGGAGCCTGCACCCAGCCTGTGTCTGCCATGGCAGGGTGAGGGCTTGGGGAATGCCTGGCTCTAAAAAGATTGTTTCAATTGTTTCATTCCTGCCTGACCAAGGACAACTTTCCTGCCTGATGATGGGCTTCAGAAAATGGAACAGTAAGAGGTGTTTGGAGAAACATGAGGGAGGAAGAATCACATGGAAAGGGATCCTATTGATCTCTTCAAGTCCCTAACAGGAGGTTGTAGCCGGGCGAGGACCGATTTCATGTCCCAAGTAGCAAGTGATGGGACCAGAGGAAAGAGCCTCAAGTTGCGCCAAAGGAGATCTAGGTCAGGTTTTTGGGAAAATTTCTTCATGAAAAGTTTGTCAAGCATTGGCACAGGCTGCCAAGGACAACGGTGGAATCACCTTCCTGAAGGGTTCAAAAACCACATGGATGTGACCCCTGGGGACATGGTTTAGTGGTGCCCTTGGCAGCGCTGGGGGAGCGGTTGGACTCAAAGATCCTAGAGGTCTTTTCCAACATAAATGATTCTGTAATTTCCAGATGCATATATTTTTCTTAAACACGAGCGTTAGTGACCTACGAAGATATTTGAACAGTTAAAAAACCCAAACGTAACAACCCAAACACACGTACACAAGTGCATACTCGCGAGTCCGGCTGGAAAGCCCCGCTCGAGGGGAAGGAGGGGAGAGGCGGGGCGGGGAGGGGAGGGCAGAGCTGCCCAGCCCGCCCTCGGTTCCTCCCTCCCTCCCGCCTTCGGGCGGCCGGGTGCGGCGCTGCGTCTTCCCGCAGCCGAACCGGGCCGTCCCCGCGGCGGCCTTCACCTTCCTCCCCTTCCCGGCGGCGGGGCTGGGGCCTGCCCGCGGCCCCGGGAGGAGATGGAGGCGGCGGCGGCAGGGCCGGGCGGCGGCGGCAGGGGTTGAGCGGGGCCGGGGAGGCGCCGCCGCCGCCCGCAGCCGGGCGGGGGGGATGCGCCGGCAGCCGGGGCCGCCCGAGCGGGCCGGCCGTGCCGCCGAGTGAGGCGGGAGCCCGCCGCCGCGGGCCGGGGCTGTGGGCAGCGGCGCTGGAGGGCCGGTAAGCGGGGAGGGGCCGGGCCGGGCCGCGGGGGGAGGCCTGGCGGCCGCCGGCCCAGGACAGAGGCTCCTCCGGCACCCCGGGTCGGGCGGGGATGCCAGCGGGCGCTGCGGGCATGGGTTGTACGTCTCTGCCGGGTGAGGGGAAGCCCGCCCAGCTTCCCTCCAGAACGGGAAAAGTTTATGTCGGTTCATCCAAGGTCCCTGCGCCCGGAGCAGGGCTGGGACTGGGGCTGGGCATTGCCTCGGCTCGTCCCCTGCCGGTCAGAGCACGGCCATGTCCCCTGTTCTTGGCCGGGACCGCTCTGGGCTTTCGGAATGAATGGAGCACCCAGGAAGCCTGGACGCTGCCGTTCCCAGCAGCGAGGAGCGTGGGGTGCCCGCTGGAGCGGAGCTGCTGTCTGTCAGACCGGGCACGGAGGGCACGCAGGGTCCCGGCCCAGCCCGGCGCCGCGGGACGGGTGCACGCGGGGCCTGCCCCGGGCCCAGGCGGGTCACGCAGCGGTGCCGGCGCTGCTGCTGCCCTGGTTCGGGGCGCACATCCCGCTGACAGGTGAACTGCGTGCGCAGGGAGCGCCCCGGGCCCCAGCGGGAGCTGGAGGAGCAGACACGCAGGCCTGCTAGTGCCCTCGGGAGGAGGCAAGCCTTATGAGAGAACCAGCCTGTTACGATGTGTGCTAGAGCATTTGGTAGCGCCACGCAACTTGCCAAAGGAGCGTCTGTGATATATGTTAGTCTGAATTTTTTTAAAGCAGAACAAATTGGCCAGATTTTCTTACCTGTAAAATAACACAAAGAAAGCATTGGTGAAAATGAAGTAGGTTGTCCCACTTAGCTGTTGCTTTGCCTTCCTTACCAGTTCCATTTCCAGTGATGTGAGTCATCATGTGCTGATGGGCAAGCACTTGGGAGTTGGAGCCTCCTGGCGTGTCACTGCCATTGAGGATGCGTGCAGGGACTGTCCTGCCAAAGAGCCCCTGTGCAGGCAGCATAAGCTGCAGAGCCAGAGACTGTGCACTGAGTTTTAATGCTGCTTACATTGTTTGCCCTTTGTCCCATCATTCACTTGAAGACAGCAGTCTTCTGCAAAGAGTGAGTGTTTATTCGAGGTAGCAGGTTACTTGTGGGCTTCGGGTCAAGCCTGCTATGCTGTGTCTTGATCTTTGGTTCATGTTTGTGTTGTGTGTTGGTGATCCCCTTTTTTCTCATGCAAAACCCTACATCTGGCTAATCTGAGGGATATGTGACAGTTTGCCTTTGTGGTAGCACTGAGAGGGAAGGACAGAGGAATGGGTGGGGACAGGAGTTTTGAGATCTCTTGCTTCTAAAAAGTGTAGAATTGCAATAAGAGGGAGAAACTAACCAGAGAGCTATTTCATTGTGAGAAAATTGACTAAACCTTCAACATACTTCTTGCTTTTGTCTACTTGTAAAGAAAAATTGTGTTTTAGACAACCAGAAATAGAAGACTCTTTTGGGAGCTGAAGGAGCCTTTTAAAGAGAAAAACCAGAAGCTATTACATGTATTTACTAGAAAATAAGTGCAGGAGAGGCAACAGAAATGCAGCAAGGTTAGAGATGAAACATGAAATGCAATTGCCCTATGTGAAAACAACAAAAATATTAAGGTAGAGTCAGAGAAAGAACATAAACACATTACTTTTTTAAAAAGTACTGATTGTTGCATTTGAGCATAATGGTTGAGGTATTCCTGTCTGTAACTTTGAACAGCTTTGCTTCTTGAGATCAGTGATGAGCTGCTGATGCAGATGTACTTTAGGATGCTGGAAGTAACAGTGTAGTAATATCATAATTACATTATGACAGATCCTCTGACAAGACTCTTACATTCATGAGTATGGTTGCAGATTTCATGTGCACATTAAAAAAAGAAGAGTGTACAAAACTGCTAATGTTTTCCTCTCAGCTTCCACGTCTTTAAGGGTAAAAGAGGTGCTTCTTATGGATGGGGCTGCAGTTCTGACCCCTTCCTGCTCTCTAAGCCTTTCCTTAAGGTGAGAATTGCTTGTAGGTGACTGGCTGAAATGTTCTCCTGTCCCTACAGCACAGGACCTGGCAGCAGGGTCCTCTCTCCACTAACTGCATTCAGGTCAGAGCACAAAGCAACTGCATTTCCCATGGGATTTAACACAATTTCTTAGAAATCCAATACATGAATTACATAAGGGGATATAGATCAATAGTCCTTACTGAATGGTGTGCATCCATCACTGTTATGGAAGTGAGCAGACTAGCAGGGATGCTATGAATGTTGGAGGCCTTTCTACCCTGCTTTATGTAGGACAAATATACTGAGTTGGGCAGAGAGGTTTGGCCCAGACTTTTCATTATACCTCTGAAAAGCCCATAGCTGATTGTTAGAGATTTTCCTCCTGCAGAGTGTTCTCTGCAAGCTTCTGTCAGTCTGCTGCATTCAGCGCTTTGGATGTTGAACAGGTCTCATGGTTTTAGCAGAGCTACCTAAAAAGTAAAAAATGTCATTGCTACAGTTCTATGTCTTGATATCAGATCTGATTTTTTGTCTTCTGTGGGAGCTGGAAATAAATGCAGTGTCTGAGAGTAAAGGTAACAAATCTCAGTGCTTAAGTGGAATACGATGCATTTCATGGCAGACTGAAAAATGAGGACCTTTGAGACCTGGTGCTTTTCAGCATGTATCTTAGGGCAGGCTTGCACTAGTGTAGTGATACACTAGAGTGGGAATAACTTTTCAAGTACTTAGCTGAAAAGAGGCCAGTCTGATGGAATTCCTATGATATTTGTATTTTCTGGTCAACAGCTTTCCAGAACATGAAGAATAAACATGTTTGGGATGTTCCATGATCAGTTGTCAGCCAGGGAATTGCAGCAAAAACCAGATGAGAAACATTGTCTTGATGGAGGTCACAGCACCCATAGTTGTTCAAAAGACAGTTGATGCCTAGGTGTGGTGTTTTTAGAAGTACTTAAAAATGGACTTATGAAAGAAGAGGGGGGAAAGAAAGAAACTTTCAGAAACCAAACTGAAAAATGAGGAAATAGATAGAAATAGGCCTGAACACTGCCATCCTAGCTAATTTTTTTTCCCTTTAACTGGAGAAATTCAGTTCTTTTTGTCCTCTTACCCATTTTTGCATACATAATTTGGGTCCCAAGTCTGTTTTGAACTGTTTGACTGCCTGCACAGGTTTTCAGCATATCCTGAAGATGGTTCACTGCTGTCAGCTTTAGAGAGAATTCTTCCTGGAAACATTTGCATTGCTGGAAGGCAAAGGCTAGTTGGAAAAGCATTGGCACCTGTAGCAGTAGTAGTGATGTTGCAGGTGGACATGCTGAAACAACATCAAAACCAGGCTTACTTCTGTTACTGAAATTTTATGAGAATGAAGAAAGTGGAATACCGGTATATGACTGAGAAACTTAATAAACACTCCCTTAGAAGTGTTAACTAACATTTTTTTGCATCATAACTGGGAATGAGGGCATTTCTTGTATTCCTTGGCAATTCACTTAAATGCCAGCATAGAAATTGTGATCACAAACCATGCAGATGTGACTCTCATTGAAGTTGCATGTGGCTACTTTAGGACTGAGTTTGATCCTATTGCTAATTACAGGATTGTTGTGAGGATGTCATTGTATGAGATTTTTGTATTAGATCCTCTTTGGTTAAATGCTTGAATGTTGTGCTGCATGTGTTCTCAAAAGGAAGCATTCACTCTTTTCAGCACCTGTGTTCAGCCCCTCAGGTGTCTTATCTGTCCAGCACCAGTAGAGATAATAGTGCTGTACTTTTGTAGGTTTTGGATGTGGGTTATTTTTTTATTTGCAATGGAGCTTTCATAGATACCTGGTGTCTACCTCCATGTGTATTGCCCATCAGAAGTTGGAAATTCAGCTAAAGATACAGCCTAAAATTTTCCATTTCTCTTAGTGGCTGGGAACTTCAATCTCTTTTATTATTGGTTTCCTTATATTTAATCTTACAGCCATAGAAAAAAAATTATTAGGATAGCAGTTTCAAAAATCAGGACAGAACTGCGTGTATTGAGTCAGTTGCTGTGGGTGGTTTCTCTGCACATTAAAACTGCAATCTCAATTGTTTGGGTAACCCTTCTTGCACTCCTGAGGAAGTTCTCTTTGAGGCTTACCTGCAGGGATAGAGCTACAAGTAGTAGGCAATGCTGCAAGGAAACTGAAAAATATTTGGTCAGTTTAAGCTTAGTGTTCCAGCTTGGTAGCTTCCAGCCTGTAATTTCTGTGGGCTGGGCAGGGGAAGAGTCCATGTTATATGTCATAAGCTGGCTTGGGATAACCAAGTATAGTGTTAATGGTACACCACTGAGAGCACAGCTTTCTTCAGTATCTCTTCCTCTCCTACAATGGGTTGTCTTGCTAAGCTGAATCAAAAAATAAACCCTTTTTTTTAAAAATGGGGGTTTTGATCTATCTCCCCAAGCAGTCAGACAGACAGTGCTATTCCCAGCACAAGCAGAAGGGGGGAATGTTCACACGGGTGAAGGAGTGAAGCCTCACTTTGACAGCAGCCAGTAGTTACATTGTCTCAGCCTTAATGTTGCTTAAAAATACAGCTGAATGGACAAAAAGTTAAACGTGGAATCTACTGCTATGTTTTATGACACACATACATATTAAAGTTTCTTATTTTTGGTAATGGAAAGTATTTTTTCTAAACTGTAACAAAAATAATTAATGTGTCAATGTTTTCTCTTTCAAACAGGAAGTGCCAACTTTATATGGCTCACATGCATGCTGACAACATGCACCACCAGTGGCTGCTGCTAGCTGCATGCTTTTGGGTGATATTCATGTTCATGGTTGCTAGCAAGTTTATCACATTGACTTTTAAAGACCCAGATGGTAAGTTCAGCTTTAATGTTTGATGTGAAACAGAAAATTGAATAGTGCTTCACAAAAATATTCTTTTCTATGAAAGTAGCTCTTGGCATGTTATCTCTTCTTCAGTAGGACTGAGAACAGAACAACTAAATGTCTGGAAGTGACAGTGCTGATAGTTCCATTTCTTGCTAGAAATCTGCAAATCTAACATCACAGGAGATTTTTTTGGTGGTTAAGAACAGAAGGGATCGTGTTTGGCAGTACTGTCTTGGCAGGTCTGCTTTTTCAATTATGTTTAGTTTCAGTATCGTTATGTGCAAAAACAACAGAGCACTATTACCTGTTTAAAGTCAGAAGAGACTCAGAGGGTACTGAAGAGTTCATTTCACATGATACTAGTTTCTGTCTTTTTGTCACTGCTTGTCTTGTGGCTGGGGCATTATGTAAAACTTGTGGAAAGTTTTATTTCATTTGCAATGCACTGTGCCTAGCCACCTCTGGCCTGCTTCTTGCAATCAGTTTTATCCCCTGCTATTTGACTTGTAAACAGCTTATAGGCTTTTGCTCAGCTTAAGTAGCCGAGATGTTATTAAGATGATGAGGAATTTAAGCCATTTGATGACACCACACAGCATGTTACTTTTGTGTCTGCTGGGAAGCTGCTCTTACAAAGCCACCCTACAGAGAGCTTTGGGTGAAGGTGATTATGTGACTTTGAGTCTCATGAGATCTGTTTCTGCATCTTCCTAAGACATGCAAAAAATATGTAACTTTTGAAGCATTGACACTTGTGCTGTGTTTTTCAATAATTAGATAATGGATAAATACATTAGGTGTACCTTTATAAATAATATGCATCTATGTGAAGATTTATTCAGCAAGTCTTACAGAGGAGAAATGTGGACTAACTTAGCTTTCCTTGGACCCAGCTGTTCTGTCCTGGTGCATCTGCAAATCAGCTAGTCTTATGTTATTAGTTATATCTTCCAGTATTTCACTTTATGCCAACTCTTGTTTCCCAGCTCAGGTATTGTTTGGGTGTTTCTTTTCATCAGAATTTCTCAGGAAAATTAAAATGTAGTTAAAAATAATAATTGCTAGAGCATAGCCTTTGCATTTATTTGCTTTTTATTATCTTGGCTTGCCAAGTTTTTTCTTTTTATTTTCAATGCTGAATCTTCCAGTCCTTTTGAATAGTTCTCTGAGCAGATGATACATAAATTCTTAAGCTTTTCCTGCAAAGGCATGACTATAGTTAAGTGTAATATGTGTTGGAGTGTTTGTAATAAAACTGATTGAGGGAAATACTTTGACTATACCAACAGAATTTTGGAGGAAGTCCAAACAGGATGGCAAATCCTGGAGAAGCTCTTCTAGACTTAATAAAATATAACTTGTCAGAAATTTTTCTTCTTTGGATGTGTCTTCCTAGCAGATGGAATAAAACCAGCAGATGCTCAATGAATCAATATTCTTTTGTTTAAGCCTTTTACTGATGTCTTGGGTGCATGAGCAATAGGAACTTCTTAAGGAGCAAGTTTCTGTCCATCATTCCTAGTAGCATCTACAGGCATGCTTTTACACAATGATAGTGAAAAAATAGTTTAGCTGCTCTTGCACTGAATCAGATTACTTGTATTTTACAGAACACCATGAAGCAAGTCTGTGCACAGCAACAGTTACAGTTTCTGAATGCTTGAATGCTTCCATTGCTTTCAGTTTTAACTTGCTTTTCCATGCGTGCCCTTTGTTAAAATCCAGTGTAGGCAGAGTAGAGTACTCCCTGAAGAAAAGGGCATAGGCAGTGCTCACATTTTCTCAACCATGAAACAGTAAGCCCCTGTGGATACAGATGAGGAAACATTATTCATAGAAGAATCTATATGAAGGGAAAAGTAATCCAATATGGATGGAAATAAATTTTCAGGGAGAAAACATGTTCTTTTTGCTTTGTAGTTAGGGAAAGCTGCTTCAAATTATTTTTGATTTTTCTGCACTGTGTAGACTAAAGCTAAAACCATGTGCTATTTTTTGGGTTTTTTTGTACCATACTAAATGCAAAAGATGAAAAGGGTTCTTTCTTACATGCTTTAATTTGGTCTCAAACTACTAGCTGTCCTAAAATCACAAAAAAAAAAGCAGAATTTGTTGTTATGAGAATCTCTAAAGAAGGCTATCGGTCCAGTAATAAAGGAAGAAGGGGATCTTTATTTATTGTTGATTATAGGTGCTTACTTAGAGTACCACAGAAATAAAAGGATGTCCATAATGACACTTCTTCTTGTAAGTTTAATAGTCTACAAAAGAAGAAACATTTTTACTAGTATAAAGGGAGAGAGGAACCTGATAGATTTAAGTTTTTTATTTGGACATGCTTTGGCAAGTTCATTGAAAAATAAAAATCTCCTATGCACAAGTCCATATAGTTATACCAAATTATCTATCAATTGAGGTATTTGGATTCAAGACTTTGATATCTCTGCACACTTTTTAGAAAAAAGCAAAGAAAACAAACAAAAAAGCCAAGTAAAATATAATGGGTATGTTTCTTTGATAAAACTCAAATGAAGTTGCATCCAAAATTCCCAGAGTACATCCTTTAAAATATTCATTGTCTGTATCTGTCTTGTCTAGTACCTTTCCATGTGGAAACAAATCCTAGTGTTTTGTAAGGTTAATACAGAAAGTAAAGTTCATGTGTTTTAGTTGTAAAGCAGAAATAGTTTCTTTCCCCTCACCTTCTGTAATGCTGTTATCTCTCTCCCTTCTTCAGGCTATGGTTCCAAGCAAGAGCCATTGATTCTGACAGCTGTGACAAAAGTGGAGGAGGTACATGTGCCACAGGAAAAACATTGGCCTCAAGAATTCCAGGTGCATACTCTTGAGATAAAGGTTATGTGTATTAAAAAGTAGAAGAAAAGAAGAGATTAAGGAAGGGCTTCCTGTTGTTCAGATGAATTGCTAGACAGGAATTATTTATTCAGACTGTTCTATTTAGATAGAGGCGACAGAATTCATTTTAACTTCACAAAGCTGGTTTGTTACGGTAATCTGCTGTCTTGTTTCATCTGAATGATTCAACTTAATGTGTTTCCATTTCTAGGAGAAAATTGTTACAGTGCTCCTTTATCAAGTCAGGACAGTCGTTTTTGTTAGCCTTTTTAATGTAATGGCCCAGTTTTGGATTACTTGTGTTCTGTCTTGCCATAGTGATCAGGTTTGTGCTTGTTGAGGGCAAGCCTGTGTCTGTGCTATTCTCTTAGATTTCTGCCCAATCTCTCTGTTTCTTTTTATCACTGTCAATTTCTTCTTCGTATTTTGTGCTCTTTGTGTTTCACATTTCAGCATTTTTCCAAAGTAGAACATGAACACAATAGTAGTCAATACCAGTTGATCTTTTAGATGCATAGCTCTGTGCTTTCAACAAATCGACTACGGAACTCTGAAAATCCTTTATACAAATGTAAATTTGAGAGCAGTTGCAGAGTGCGATAAATCAAATTCTTTTTTTTTTTGCATTAGTACATAACTCATCTTGTCTTTAAAGTATTTTTGTGATGCAGCATGGAAGGTAGGTTAGCTGTATAAGCATGATTCTTTTTGGTGTCATTTTTCAAAAGCATAAAATTTAAGTTACCTTCAAAATACTTGGGAAAAACACTTTGTTAAATGGAAGGTAGATCTATATAGAGATAATTTTATTAGCTTTCTTTACTAGTATGGAAGAGGATAATAAGGTTTCTGGATCTAAAACAATTCCCTCTTGACTTCCTGACAGCATGAAATGTAGAGTAACAACATTAATTTTGGTTACATGTAGAAAGAATTGTTTGGACAAATAAAATAATCTGACAGACTGTTCAGATTACATTCTGAGCAGGGGGTATTGGAGAAGAATAAGAAACAGAAAAAGCAGATTTTTTTTTTTTCCTTAGAAAGGTTGGGACAAAAGTAAAATAATTCCTTTTCCATCTGTAGCTTGGACACTGTACCTAAAATCATAGAATCACAGAATGGTTTGAGTTGGAAGGGACTGTTGAAGATGGTCTAGTTCCAAGCCCTCTGCCATGGACAGGGACACCTTTGATTAGCCCAGGTTGCTCAGAGCCCCATCCAACCTGGCATTGAACATTTCTGGGGTGGGCCATCCACAGCTTCTCTGGGTAACATGTTCCAGTGCCTGACCACCCTCATAGGAAAAAATTCCTTCCTAATGTCTAAACCTATTTTTTTTCAGTTGAAAACCATTACCCCTGTCTTGTCACTCCAGGCCCTGGTAAAAAGTCTGTCCTTCTTACAAACCCCTTGTGAGTATTGAAAGGCTGCAGTGAGTTTTCCTGGAGCCTTTTCTTCTCCAGGCTGAACAGCCACAGCTGTCTCAGCCTGTCTTCATAGGAGAGGTGCTCCATCTTGGACCATCTTCATGGCCTCCTCTGGACCTTCCCTTAACAGGTCTCTGTCTTTCCTGTGCTGGGCCCCAGGGATGTGTGCAGCACTCCAGGTGGCAGTAGAGCAGAGTACAGAGGGAGAATCCCTTCCTTTCACCTGCTGGCCACTGTGCTTTTTTTATGCAGTCCAGGGTGCAGTTGGCTTTCTGGGCTGCAAGTACACACTGCCAGCACAAATCCAATTCACTCATCAGTATCCCCAGGTCCTTGGCAGGGCTGGTCTCAATCAGTTCATCCCCTAGTCTGTATTGATATTGGGGATTGCCATTCAGTTATTGAAAAGGTGAAAATTTGTCAGTAGAAATTTAAACTTTCCTATCACCCCTTAACTAGAGAATCTCCTTTTTCCTCTCACTCCACTAGTTGTGAGGCAGGTGGTTGTGGTTCCTTTCTTAGTCTCAGAAAAATGAGACATGTGAAACAGCTCATTCATTTTTGGGGAGAGGTATCCTGATACTTCTTTTGTTTGTCACACTGATGCTCAATGTTCACATTTTTATTTACCTGATTTTATTTCAACTTGGATAAATGGAAACACTGGATGCCTACAGGTGCTAGAGAACAACACAACAACACAGAACTTTGATCCTAAATTTTTTCCCAGCCAGATGGGTCACAAAATATTTTGAGTTGGAAAGGATCCACAAGGATCATAAAGTCCAACTCTTAGCCTGCACAGGACGTTCCCAAGAATCACACCATGGGTCAGCCCCATCTTCTCAGAGCTTAAAGCATAATTTATGTTGGAATTCCTGTCCTAACCTCTCAGAAGCTTTGATTACAGGTTGTTGAAATTCTTTGGGAGTTCCAGTATTTGATCAAGGCATGCTTTATCCACACAGATAAGGCTCTGCTGCTGTGCAACAGACTTAAATTGTTGTATAGAAAAGCTCTTACTACTGTACGTACTACCATGTAATGTCTTAAGAGCTGAACCAAAGTACAGCAGCAGCACAGGAAGCAAACTGTTGGCTACTCCTTTAGTTAATACATAGCAATGTTTTAATCTGGGAGTCATTAGGGTGCATAGTTTGGGGATTTTTCTACTTCATAATTTGATCTGAGAACTAAAGTCTTTAACTTTTGTTTTTTCTTTCTCCTCTGCATTTCATAAAGCCAACTGGAAAAGCATTTTCAGGAAATCTGATCCGCCAACCCCTGGTTCATATGGAAAGACTTGAGCTTCTCAGGAATGTCTGCAAAGACACTGCATTGAGAGATCTCTCTCATACTGCAGTTTCCAAATTCGTCTTGGACCGAATATTTGTGTGTGACAAGCACAAGATCCTGTTTTGTCAGACGCCAAAAGTGGGCAACACTCAGTGGAAAAAAGTCTTGATCGTTTTAAATGGTATCTGCTTTTCTGTGGGTGTGTGGGTTTCTTTGAGGAGGAGGAGGAGAAGGAAATGGAATTGTTCTAACTGGGGTAACTGAAATGGATTCTTTCTGCATTTCTGTACACTGATACTTAATTTCAGCTTTTCACTTATCACAGTTGTTTCTTGTCCTTTCAAAACATCCCCTTAAAATGAGATCTGTTCTTTCTGTAAAAATAAGTATTGTTATTACTTGGCTCTAAAGATGAGTCATGACAGAGTACCCATATGCATGTAGTAGGTAGGTTTCTTATCTTTGAAAGGGTGAACTAAATTATAGAATTTGAAAGTGTATGAAAAGGTATTATAATTGCTAAGTAATAATAATATTATAGTTCTGGCTCAAGGCCAGTGACTTAACTAGAGATTTTAGCCATGAAGAAAGCCAGTTAAAACTTGGCAGCTACTCTTGGCCTTGCTGAAATCTTGTGTGTGTTCTGTCAGTGAACCATCTTAAGAGTTACAAAGATTCTGAGGTGCTTAACACTATAGTTTGGTCACCAAAGGTATGTTATAAAAGATGGTGAAAGAAGGAACAAAGAGACAAGTGTGTTTGAAAAAGTAGCAAATGAGCTGTGTCCCTCAGCAAAGCTTTTCTAGCAAGCAGTACTAACATTAAAAACTTTAATGTTAATTTCATCCTTGATCTATGGATGTGAGCTAAAAATCCAGCAAAGATACACACATACCTATGTGTATGCATGTTTCTCAATACCTATGAAAGCAACACTCAAAGTACTAAATATGGAACTGCATGAGGGCATTGGAAGTACCTGCTCTTAGCAGCATTTGAGAGATAATATGCAAAGAATGCCTCAGAATGGGCAGGCATGTATTGGCTATGCTGAGTGGAGGATAACTCATGTCTTAGCAGCAGAGAACTTTTCACCTTGAGTTTCCTGGTTCTGTCATCTTGGATAATGATAGAAAATTGCTTCCACATAAATATGGTCTTTTTTTCCTTAAGCTGCCAGTGCACTGGTGTCTGCTGATGAAGGCTCCTGCTGTGGTTGACCTAACTTTCTCCTCTTTGGGTAGTTTCAGAAGGCAGGGCTGATACATGAGGGGAATAATTTATGCCCAAATACCTAAGTGGTATTTGGAGGTTCAGGAGGGGGAAATGCAGCTATGGCACTGTGGGGGAGCTAACTCTGCTACTGCTTGTACTGTCTATGTCCTGTGAGGTGTCTCATCTGACATCTGTTGTCCACATGTGATTCACCTATGGTACCAAAAAATACAATTGAAAACCTGAAACTGATAAAATACAACCCCAGTCCCCACCCCTCACCCCTGCCCCCTCCAGGAAAAAGAAAATTGAAAAACTGAGCAGCTGAGTGGTGTGTATTATTCACTTGAGTTCTGGAAATGAGAAGGCTGTAGAGGCTTTCACTTAACAGGCTTGTTTTGTAGCACCCTGTGCTTGTTGCAGGTTGATGTTCTGAAACGATGCTGTTGTGTGAAGGCTTATGCCTAAAGCCCAGGGGGCCACATGAGATGTTTCTCAAGGTCATAAAACCTTCCAGGATCAGGATACTAAAATGAATGCAGCAGAGTTAAGTGACGTTATTTTTCTCGTCAGCTCATGTGCTTTCAGAAATGAGTGTCTGGAGACTTATGTTGTTAATTTTAGTGCCTTTTAATCTGTGGAGTATTCTCTGATTGGAATTTTTGTTTCAGCACAGCATACTTGTTAAAAAAACTTTATGGATCCTGAAAGCAAAGTACTTTTGCATTGAACCAGTTCCAAAAGCAGCTCATAGCATTTATTTTTGTTGGTGGTTGAAGCTCAGCCAAAAAAAACTGGTTCCTTCTTCTGAGTTAATCCTGAAAGTCTTCCTCCATTTGTGTGTGCAGGCAGAGGGAAAGAGAATGGGGACACTGACATGTGAGGAGTTACAGGCTTAGACATAATTGCTGATTAAATTTGCATAATATGCTTTTCTGAGAATTTTGTGGCCGTTTGGTCTTGGACCTTGATGTCACATACCCTGAAGAATTTTAACAGTTTTCAGCTTTGCAGTCAGAATCTCTCATAATTTAACAGTTTTGAACATAGTAACTTTAAATGGTAAAAATAAAGAAAAGACAAAGACATAAAACTGTCAGCCATACATGCTTGCTCATACTCACTGTTTTTTTTCCCCTTGAATGAATCACTTGCTCTCTCATTTTGATTTGTCCAGGAGCATTTTCTTCCATAGAAGAGATCCCAGAAAACATTGTACATGATCATGAGAAGAATGGCCTTCCACGCTTGTCCTCTTTCAGTGACTCTGAAATTAAAAAACGGTAAGTGGCCCTGCCAGTGAGTGTGGGAGGGGTTTGAGGTCAGTGGTGTTATGAGCAATCAAGGGCACAGCTGAAGTCTGTGTCTGAAACTGAGGGCAGCAGGGTTTCTGCTCCACCATTTGTATTGTGGCACTATTCTGTTATCCTCACAGATGTTGCTGTATCTGCCTTCCTACTGGCTTTGAAGGAGAGCACCAGTGTCATTTGTGATATAGTTAGGTGAGCCAACCAACTCCTTGGCACATAAGGTTTCAGTAATTCAATGCCTACCTAGTTGTTAGATAGCTGACCTTCAGAACAGAAGGTTTAGTTGGACAGCCCATCCTGATGTCTCATAGGGTAAACCTTACTGCCTACAGGTAAGATTGTCGTTGCAGCAGACTGACTTACTGGGACTGAGCTGGTTAGATTTAAATTGTTAGTGCTTCTTAGCCCCAGAATATTTTCCATTCAGCTGAACCACTTTGTTTTCCTGTTTAAGTGCTTCTGGTTATTTTCAGAGCCAAAAAATATTCTGCAATAGAACTTCTACATTACTTTGGCTAGATTTTTAACTGTGCCTGCTCTCATCTCTATGAGAGCCTATGCCATATATAATCCCTGTAAGGTGTGGCAGCATGGAGAGAACAGGACATAGGATGACAGTGGACACTTGTAAGCCTGTTCTTGCATGGATTTGTGTGCATTGCACCATTCTGATGAATCAGTCCTTTATACATGTGTCACGTGTTGGTAGAGCTCAGCCCAAGGGTTTTTGTTGCATGCAGTGGCACAAGGACATTTATCACAGCTGTGCCTGGAGAATTGGGGTCACTTGATTGTGTTGATATTGTGCAAAGGAAAATATGGTCACTGCATTCTTGAGAACATGGATCTGTTTCCCGCCCTCTGAGTTGCCCTGCAGAAAGGAACTGTTCACCTGGGGGTAAGCCCTAGTTAGGATATATGAAGTTGAATCCATTATTGTTTGGGTTGCTGTGTTCTGCTCAGCATGGAAGCAATGCTGGAGGTGTGTAACATGGGTTTGGTTTGGATCTGAAATTACCAGAGTTTTAGGTGTGGAAAGCAGGATGGTGTGGATCTGTTGACTCAGTTTGCTGACCTCTACCTAGCCCTGCCTGGCTAGGAGTAAGTCTGGAGTATCTGAAGTATGATGCAAGTGGTGTACAGGCTGAAGAGTCTATCCATGTCCAGTCCATCCATCCTTATTTCAGTGAAGACTGGGCTCTCAATATCTTTTTTTAGCTATTGATTGAAATAGATTTTGTTTTCAATTTATTCCTCCTACAGATAATCTGACTACAGAATATTACATATTACTGTATCACAGTAGTACATTAAATTCTGTTGAAAACTGTGGTCTCATGTTTCAGTGGTACTCTCAGCCGTTATTTGAAAGCATGACAAAACATCAAAATAAAATACTATTCTTAACCTCTTTGTACTTAAGCAGCAATTTATCTAACTGCCTGCCAGTGAAAAATGAAGCCTTCTATATACATTTAGCTGCACCAATGCACTTTTCTCCATGTCCATATATGGAGAACTTCTCCATGTTATGTATTTTGGTTTTTTGAGCTTGATCACATGACAATACAAATATCTTTAATTTCAGTGTCTTTTGTCTCCTGTTTATTATGGATTGAGATAAGCTAAACTCCTCCAGTTTGAATAAAATGTGAAAACTAGTATTAACTATTTCTTCTTTGTCCTGTATGTAAAAACTGCTAGTAAGAAGACAGAAATTGTATTTAGTCCCATTGATTATAATATTGATACAAGTGCTCTAAGATTCATGTTGCTGTGTTGGTGGTCAGAGTTCATGTACATTTTGTAAGTATATGCTAAACACTTTCCTTAATTATTTAATTTTTTTCTTCCTCTGTTTAGACTGAATTTATACTTCAAGTTTTTTATTGTTAGAGATCCATTTGAAAGACTTATTTCTGCGTTTAAGGACAAGTTTGTGCACAATCCTCGATTTGAACCTTGGTACCGGCATGAAATTGCTCCCGGCATCATCCGTAAGTACAGGAAGAACCGCACAGAGACCAAAGGGCTGCAGTTTGAGGATTTTGTGCGCTACCTGGGGGACCCTAATCACCGATGGCTGGATCTTCAGTTTGGTGACCACATCATTCACTGGGTAACATACGTGGAACTTTGTGCTCCCTGTGAAATCACATACAGTGTGATCGGACACCACGAGACCCTGGAGGACGATGCTCCATATATCTTGAAAGCAGCTGGCATAGACCACTTGGTATCATACCCCACAATCCCCCCAGGCATAACAGTGTACAACAGAACAAAAGTAGAGCGGTATTTTTCAGGAATTAGCAAGAGAGACATAAGACGCCTCTATGCACGATTTGAAGGCGATTTTAAACTCTTCGGTTATCGTGAGCCTGATTTCTTGCTTAACTGACACCTGGGATAAGATCTGAAAAAGTGTCTCATGGATTAATCTAATCCTGTGTGAATACCAGCTGCAACACTGGCAGAGCTGAGAATGACCATTTGTTTTCTAGCTTTTTGATGTTGCTCCACTTTTCAGTGAAATATTTGTCATATGAACAACTAGGGGCTTACAGTTGTTGTTTCCTGATCATGTTTTCAGTACATTATTGCAATCTGTTAGGAATTATGTCTCTGTTATCTAAAATACAGAATTTGACTTCTCCCCTCCTCCCTTCAGGAAAAAGGAGGAAGAACAAATGGGCTAGGATCTTCCTCTCCTCCCAGACAGAATGCCATTTTTGAAATGTTAAGTATTTATAAAGGTGACAATTTCACTGTAGGTTAACCCTGACATGGGTAAACATAATGATTCCTGCTCATGAGATAGTCATGTAGTCTCTCATGAGCTTTGTAAATGAGAGGCCAGTACAAGACTAGAAATTAATTAAATGCTTGACAAATATAACCATCTAGGTTCTGTCATGTGGCTGCTACAATAATGCTGATCTAATCCCATTCTTGTCTGTCAAAAAATGAACCTAATTAGACAGATGCTTTTAGGGATGTACAAAAATGAACTGGTTCCACATCCCAATTGTCTCTGTATTTTTGTCAAGTGTTTACTGTATTTACTACTGGTGTATTGAGCCTCATAATTCTACTTTTGATTTTCAAGAGATTATTTAACTCCTGGCTATGTAAGTTATGTGAGAACACCAGCTGCAAGTGGAGCATAGAAGAAATATGAAACTGCTAAGGAAACTGTTAAGGAAAATTAATTTAAAGTATCAGTTGTATTTGTGGGAGCACATATAATAATAAGATGCTCTCACGCAACTTAACTTGTCTTTTCTTCTAACAGTTAAGATTAATAAAGAAGTTACAAAAGCAAGATGTCATAATAAAGAGCTGCTTACTTGGATTAAAGATCCACCTTTTCCTTATATCCAGCCTTGCTCAGTTCAGTACCTCAGAGAACAGAAAGTTTATCCCCCTCTGAATATTGATCTCCATACTACTAAAGGAGAGAAGGAGACAAGATGAATCCCTGATTTTTCTGGTGATTCACTGCCACAGTGTCCCAAGTCAAAAATTACTGACATTTATGTTACTGATGTGGTAAATTAGCTATTTGCCAAAAGTTTAAATGTTGCCTAAATTTGTGTACCCATTTAATGCATTAAAAAAAAAGGAATGAATTGAGTGGATGCAGCCATCGTATTTGCTTGTGCTTGTATTTTGTCTTATAAAGAGCAGTCCCTTGTCTGAGTTCACCAGCAATAAAAATCAGTGTGCTGCCAGAAGAGAGATAGACCAAATATCTGAAATACAGGAATTGCTCTGTCACAGTGAGCATGTGAACTGTATTTTTGAAATCATTGTCCCAAAAGATTTATTTTCAGATCAGCATAATGTTGCTGGCTAGAAATGCTAATGATGGCCAGTGCTATGGAATCTGTTTTTAAATCCAGCCACTGTATGTTTTTGATAGCTTTCTGTATTAACACAAGGAAGCATCTTGCACTTGTGTGAAAGGAAAGCTGTGCCAAGCTGACATGTGCTGCTACCCACAAACAAGAAGCCCTGTTGTAGGTGAAAATTATTTCAGAAAGATCTCAACAGATGACCTGAAATAAAGTAGAAGAATCATTAACTGGGCATTGTTAGCAAGAGAATAATCCAGGGTGGCAAAGTTGGAAGGTAGGATATTTTTTCAGGTTGGTTTGTTTTGGTTTTTTTAACAATTACAGTGCCCTAACTTGGTAGTTCTTAACCAATGATAAAAAGATGTTAACAGCTCCAAGTTTTTCTGTAGTTTTCTTAATATGGAAACTTAGCAAAATGCACTGATAAATGCATTTTGGAGCTAATAACTTGATTGATTACCTTGCTGCCAATTTGAAATGTAACAGTGAATAATGTATAGTAAATTCAGGCCTTAAAGTTTAATAAAGTAGAATTGTTTTCCTCTGAAAGTATAAGCTGCTGATCCCACAGAAGGCCAATGTATGTTTTTCTTTTTCTTGGTAAATTACTTAATGTATTGCTTGCTTAAAAATTGCCAGATGAAAAGTGCTACATAAATATTAAGTAATAATATTTTTTTTCTGATAGCTTTCTCTGCATTGAGTTCTGAGCTCTGAACAGAGTTATGGACTGACCTAGGCAGAGGTGTATAATCCTCTCCCATCTCTGCATTCCCATCTTTTCAGGCTGGAACTGGAATGCATGTTATCATTTCTTCAATTCAAATGTGAAGTTTCTCCATTCAGTTATATGTTCCTGAACTATATTTTCTTTCTAGAAGCGTGGGTTTGTTTTTTTTTCCTTACATGAAAGTAACAACAGTGCAATTTTGGCACATCTTTTGAGGAAACTTGTATACCATGATGGTCCTTGGCAGATGTAGTAGGACTCTCCTAAAATTGGTGCAGTGCAGGCAGGACAGTCAGAGTGTGCTGTGTTAGGGAGGAGACTCTTGCCACGCCAGTTATGATAAATTAAATGCTTGTGGTTTGTTTCAGCTTGATTGTACTCTGCACAAGGCTTTTACAAATGTAGTCTCAGTGGCACGCACAAACATCATTTGGCTGTTCAGATGTTATTTGCATACCACTTTCAAACTGCAGATGATATTTATGTCATATTTTTGGAACTGCTGGCCCAGATTATTCTTTCTCTTTTCTTTTTATTGTTACAGCTTCAGAAAACAAATTCACATCCTTACTTTGTGCATCTGTGTCTCTTTGTTGTCTCTCCTCAGCAGCTTTTGAATCCTTTGGCCCATTTTAACCACATTTTGCAAAGAAAACTCAAGGGGTAGTGAGTTGAAGTAATTTTCTTGAAAATAGGAGGAAAAACACTCCTTGTACATCAGAGAATCCATACTGTATGTTGACTTTAGCAAAAGTGCAGACAGGAAACAGTTTTACTGTATCTGCTCATATGGAGCTCCTGATTTTTGATGGACTCCCTTCCCTACAGTCTGGCCTCTTATCTCAGCTAAGACAAAAATTAAATTGATTGTGTTGCATGGGTCTGTTATCTTCATGTTCCTAATAAAATTGAGCTGACTGGGTTTTTTGAGATCTTGGGAGTAAGAGGGTTTGTCTTGTTAAAATGGATTCAGAAATCACTTGCTTGTGAAACAACTTTTATAGGGTAATGCCTATCCCCTTTTAACTTCAGCACGCAGTGCATTGTCACTGCTGTGCTTTCTGATTGCGTGCCATGAAGATGTTTTTCTGTAGTTAAAAATACATGTGCTTTTTTTTTTTATTTTGGGAACTGTTCTGTCAAAGAAAATGTCTCGAAATTATGTATTCTTCCCAAAAAAACATGTTGTTTTCTGATTCATGCGCAAACGCTGCCCTGTTTGTACTGGGGGTAAGGCTCCCTGCTGCTCTGTTGTGTCTCCATCCTCAGATTAGGGAAGCCATCAGACAGCTCTGGCTTTTGTGCAACATCACTTTTTCCTTGAGGTGTTAATAACTTTGTTGGCTGGGAAAGCAGCCTTTGATCTTATCTGTGCTCCAGAAAGTTTGCTGAGAAAAAGAGTGATTATATAGGGATTGCTTAGGCTTATTTTCTCAGATGAAAAAGGATGTCTTGTCAGTGTATCTGCCTGTATCTGATATCTCTTAATTGACAAAGTGGGAATGATCTTTCAGCTTAATGGCCTTGTAGTGATTTATGCTAAGCCCCCATCCTAGTTTTTGTTATAGCAACATGAAGGGGACCTGGAAGGAGGTGTGAAGTCAACGTGTGCTTATTTGAAATGTGAGGGTGCAGAGGAAACTTGACATGGGAGTTGGTTGCTGGAGATTTATTGTGTCCAATTACTTGTTACATGTCATCTGCAGATCTGGTGTGGATTCTTTGTGGCCTGTGCTTGAGAAGATTTATGCAAGGTAGAAGGAGGCTTGTGGCTGGTGGAAAATTCCCTTTCAGCCTGAGTTATCTGTGCGTGTTCCTGGGCTGCTGCCGTGGGGAGGTTTTAGAAGGAAATGATCCTATTAGCAGCAAAGCCTGCAGTGCTTGGGCTGGTGAACGGAGTGCCTCCCTCCTGGAGGAGGAGTGACTTTGCTCTCACTGATGTGTGCAGCCAGCTTTGGTGCTGCCTTGTATAAATCTCTATTTTTGTGCGTTTAATGCAGTTGTGTGCAGCTGAGTTGTCAGCTTGGTTTCCTGCGCGTGGCAGCAGCCTGAGGTGACTCATCTCTTTGCCACCAGAGCAGCTTTGAGAGGCCTGCAGCCTGTTTTGCTATGCAGTAGGAGACATTTCCCTTATGAAGAGAGCAGCATTAAGCCTGCAGCCATGCAGCTGTTGGCAAGTGGCTGGTGAAAGCACAAAAATGGTGCTGTTTGGTACTTCCTGACGAAAAATCATCATTTTCCCTTCTAATCCGGGCAGGAGTGAAAGGGAACAAAGATGTGTGTTTGCTTAGAGTCATGAAAAGAAGCCATGCTGTTAGAAATTCCACACTGGTAAACCCAAGGAGGGCAAAGTGGGAAGGCAATGCTGAAAAAAGGCATGGTCAGTTTTTTGAATGCTTCCAGAGATGCTGAACATGTCAAAGGAGAGTTGCTGAAGCTTCCTGGGAGGTGTCAGAGGAGCAGATGCTGATGGTACAGCATGCACATGGCAGCCTGAAAGTGTGAAGCCTCTACTGTGGGTATCTGTATTTAAAACCACAGAAAGGAGGAAAGAAAAAGAAAAGGTGGGAAGGAGATAGTGAAAAAATAATCCTGGAGGCAGCACCCCTGGAAATAAAGTACTCAGTCTTACTGCCAGAAACATGGCAACTGCTGCTGTCATCTTATTGCAGGGGTTCCATACTGCTGTCTCCTTATTGCAAAAGTGTCATACCCACTTGGTGTTTTCTCATGAGCAGCTCCTCAGAGCACTGGCTCTTTCTGCTCCACAAAGTAGCCAACTGACTCCAGGTCCTCTTCACCTAACCAACCCACCCACTCTTATATAGCACTCTTCTTCTCATTGCTTACAGCTGTGGCCTGTTCAAGTCAGGCCTGTTCCTAATCTTTGCTAATTGGCCCAGCTGCAACTACTTATGGGTCAGATTACTTTCTACACTATTTGTTATATTCTATCCCCCTACAAACTGCCTTGGATGTGCACAAATAATTTCTGAGCAGTTTGCAGGACCAAAGCAAATCTGCAATTGTGAAGGTAAGCCATGATCATAGGGTATCTATGGGTGCTCTGGAAAGTGATTTAATACTGAGAAGTTAGCCAAGGCTCTCAATTGTGCCTAAGTGGATCTCATCTAGGAAAAATGCATAGCTATAGTGAAAGCATACAAGTAGAAAAAGCTCTTGGGGGATAATTAGCTCTCTCAACAACCAAGTGTTAGGCAACTGCTGTGATTTAAGAAATAGGAATATTTCCCCTGAACATCTTTTTTTCCTGTTCTCTGCAGCCTGTCTGTTTTCTTCAGTTTTCTTTCCTGTGTCCTGAGAGGTCTTTGGATGATACACCACAGTAGGACACATCATTCTTCTCTTGTCAGAAGTGTGGAAGAGGCTGTAGGAAATACAAAATGTTCTCCATAATTTTGAGAAACACAAGAAAAATACAGGCACTACAGGCAGTTTTTATCAATCATGAATGAACTTCAGTGGTGACTGAAATATTAAGATTGCATGAGTTGCTTCTTAGATGTTTCATGTGTTGGGCAGAAATCCACTTAGGGAAAAATTATCACTCTTCTGTTTTTGGCATCTTTGTTCTTATGTTTTGAATAACTCCCAGTAAGGTTCTACAGCAAGTAAAATTTGAAATTTGCCCTATCATAAAGCTTCAATTTGGATCTACTTATTTTGCTCTCATTCCCCTGTAAGGATTTTGTTAAGAGTACAGACTCTGCCCTTCCTCAGTTTCTTTGATTTCTGACTGTTCTTTGCAATGCTGTAGCACTTGTACCTGTGAAAAGGGAATGATCAAGAAGAGCAAATACTCTGGAGAGAACAGGACTCCAAAGCAGACCTTTATTTATATGCTGCTTCCATCAACAGCATCTGCTTTCATTATCTTTTCAGTCTAGTTCTTTGCTGTAAAACCCATTGGGGTACATATTTGTGGTTAAAGTTACAGATTTCAAAATGTGTAAGCTGAAAGGAATTAGGAACAGTTGCAGCAGGAAAGGAAGAAACAGCATGAGGAAAGGGCTTCTACACCCCCTTTCACAGTTCCAAACCTTTGGTTCATCTTGTATACTGTTGTTTGACAGCTCTTAGGACATAGGTTCTTGGCCTTACAGGAAGGTGGTGTGTAGCGTAGCTGCCTTTCTCAGTGTCTTGGTCGCATGCTTGCACACACTTGCTCTTCCCTGATGGAATCAGGGAACATTCTCATAGGTGAGACCTTTGTTCCATCAAGTGTTACAGTACTGCATAGCAAAGATAGAGCAAAGGCGTTATTTCCCCTTTCTGAGCAGTAACAGTGTGTTCCTGAATTCTCTTGACTACCAGAGAGTATAAACATGTTTTCACCTTTCTGGAAGATGACCAGTGATAACAGCAGTGTTTTTAGTCTTAGAATGCTGTTTAAATGCATCTCTGTGTGACAGCAAGGTACTGCAGTAAATTGTAATTGGTTTTTGTGGGTTTAGAGTTGACTTAATAGATCATTGGAAACGCCATTCTGATGGAAAACAACTTAGGTGCATTGCTTCTGTCTCCATGTAAGTATCTGTCATATGATTGCTTACCAGTCAGAGGAAAATAACTTCATTAGATAGCAATGCTTTTTTATTGTAATCCTCTTACTTGTGGATTTGGATCTTAAAATACAGCATGGTAGATTTGTCTTGTGTACTCCCCTCCTGTTCTAAAGTAGTATTGGCAGCAATTTCATACCTCTGTTATTTTGGGAACTCTTTTCTGCAGCTTCTAGTTGAAACTGTTTCAGGTTTAAGCACTTTGCATTGGAAAGTGTGTAATTGGACTGTGGGTACCCCAGAAGGACAGTGTGAAGGCTTTCATGAAGAACTACCAGGCAGCAGTGTAACATGGCTCTGAGAAAGCTACCACCTGATTCTGCATGCATCCAGGGAAGTGCTTCTGGTAAGTATTATTGGCCACACTACTGAGTGGCCAATTAATTTGAACATTGTGACTAAGGCTGTGGAGAGGCCTTGCCTTGACCCCATTTCCAGTTCTTGTCAGCTGTGACTCTGGGGAGCTGGCAGAATTGCAGAGCTGCTGGTGTTTGAATGTCCAGAACTTGTTCAGCCTAGGAAAGGAGAAGGGGGTGTAATAGGTATCCAAACCCCTACTGGGACAAATGAAGTAGCAAGAGAATCTCACATCCAGAGAAGGAGGGGAGCCAGAAGACAATGCAGTCACAAAGACAAATCAGTATGAGTTGGCCAGGAGCCAGCTGAGACTGGAAAATAGGAGGAGGTTTCCTACCCTGAGGCCGTGTGTTGTCGTTTTGGTATATACAAAAGGAGCAAAATAATAACAGGCTGCTGTGCCACTGCCTGTTCAAGCAGCAGAGGCCTTGACTTTGAGACCTGTTTAGGTTGGAAAAGACCTCTAAGGTCATGGAGTCCAACCATTGACCTAACACTGCCAGGTCACCACTAAACCATGTTTATGAGTGCCACAGCTACACAGCTTTTAAATACTTCCAGGGATGGTGACTAATGTTTTCTTGGGCAGCCTGTTCCAGTGCTTGACAACCATTTCAGTGAAGATTTTTTTTCCTAAAATTTATTCTAAACCTGCTCTGTCACGACTTGAGACCATTTTCTCTTGTTCTGTCACTTGTTGCATGGGAGAAGAGACCAACTCCCAGCCGGCTACAACCTCCTTTCAGCAGGTGTAGAGAGCAAGATGGTCTCCCCGACAATCCCAGCTCCCAGCAACCCTCCAGGTCCCATCTCCTCTCAGCCCAGCGAGCTGTGGCTGTGAAAACAGCAGGGCAGGGGCTGGTGCCTGAGTGCTGGGTGGTCTGAGTGGGAGAAGAAGGATCCACAGAGGCAAGTGAGGCCAATTTTGCAAACCACATAGATTCAGCTCAGTTTTGTATGCCATAGCATGGGTTATATATATCTGGGGAGATGTTGCCATCTCCTGCCCCCTTTTCTTCTTTAGCACATCTTAATCACATTTGGAGATGGTAAGAGAAATGTCAAATTTTGAAAGAAGCCAAGAGCAATGTCAATTCCTTGACATTTTCTTTAATGGAAGATTTATAGTTCCTGTGGAAAGCTCATGCTGCTTACCCCGTCCGTGTTTGAATTGATGTTTGATACAAACAGAAGCAACTTGGTAGAAAACAAGATGGGAGGTAAAAAGTCTCATGGAGTAAATTCTTTATTTAAAGCTTTTGGGATCCCTGGCCTCTCTCCCTTCCTAATCCAAGGGAGAGGTTGGACAGCATGCTGCAACCAGACTCCAAATCCAGATATTCCATCTCTAACTGGCCAGACCAACTTGACTGTCAGCATGGCAGAGTGCACATAGATGTCATTGCTCAGAAGGACCTCTGCAAGGCATCACTGCTGCAGGCTCTGCTGATCTCACTCCAACAGGTATCTCCTCTAGAAAATGAACCATGAATCTTCAATCCACCTCCTCTTTCCTGTCCCTGGAGAGGAGATTAAAGAGCACTTTTCTGCAGTGGGGATCTGCCATCGTTATACATGAAGCTGTTGCTGGAGGGGCAGCACACCAAATAAGCTTTATTGATGACTGAGCCCTATAAACAAAGCTTTTGGTATGAGGCAAAGTCCTGAAGGTATTAGTAACATGTTTAGAAAATGTGAAAAGTTCCTGTAGGAGACAGAGCAGAACAAAAATATTTATGGCTTTATTATCAGCAAACACCTGTAAAGAAAATTGTAACCTCTGAGTTCAATCATGCAGAGTGAACTTAGCATGTAGGCTGCCAGTGCTTACAGCTAAAACAGGGTACACAGAATACTGTCAAGAGCTTATTTTGATGCATGATTTTAATTTTTCCCTGACACACAAATCATCAGGGATGTACCTGCAATCTGGAGCAACCTAATGCTCCAGACTGCGGGCAGTATTTTGATTTGCCATCTGAAACTTTAACATGTATTTGAGGGCTTTCTTTGTAATATATTATTCTGAAACATACTAAGTCTGCTAGGCATTCCACTTGAGCTAAAGGCACAGAAAGATCTAGTGTAGTCTCTGCTCCACCTGAGAGGGCAGAGTGTTAGGGACTTGGACTTCCATACAGTTACCTGAGTTTTGCTTTGTTTAACATCTGTTACTTGAGGTGAGTTCTGCAAGGGCGGATCACCCCATCTTCTACTTGGAGGAGCTTACAAGCGTTTTAGGCCATTTGGCTGACGTAGTTAGTTTTACAGGCTATAGAGCTGATACTGCAAGGTGCAATTAGGTTTCTGAAATGCTTTTTTAATAAACCTCTGGCTTTGATTACTTCTAATTTTGCTGACAGTATCTAAGAGCTAAAGTGGTTATGTGATTTCTGAGAAAACTCTTAAGTAAAGTTACTTGGGTTGTGTTGTTCCCTTGATGGAAAAAAAATCTTGTGCTACCCTGGTCTCTTGCAAGGGATGAAGGATTTAAAATTCAGTGAGAAGGTGAAGTCACTCTGGTGTTTGAAATGTCCCCTTGCTGTCTGTGGGATAGAACCCCTGGAAAATGGCAAACTTTTGAAGAATACAGGCCATGCAACCCAGTAAAGTCCTAGAGCTGGGTGGCTAAATCCTTTATAGAGGGTATGTCCTGTCCTGGCCTGCCCATGGTGAAGAGAACTCTTCCATCAATCACTGCTCCTCACTTCAGCAGCCTACTGCAGCCTCACATGCTACACCCACTGAGCCACTGGAGAGGTAAGGATAATTCAGGGGAGTTCAGCACATAAGCTTGAATAAGGAGAATGAACACTTAAGGAAGCTTTGGGAGGTGGAGTAGAAGCAAAGGACTAACTGTGCAGGAAGTCTTGCAATATAAGAACTTGCAAAGGATCCTGAGGGTGATGGGACTTTCTTTGCTTTTTCCTTTTTTTTTTTTTTTTTTTTTTGGCCAGTGTCTAGAAATTTACATTCAGTAATTGCTGAGTTTGCAACAGTTGGTACAAAAGGCCAGGAAATACCAATATTAGGGAGTTCCCCCATTCTCTTCTCACCCACACTTCTTAGCATAGAAGTTAATCTCATGACATTGTCACATGCTATTTTTTCCACAGAATTCATGTCTAATTCATTGTACTGGAGAAATGAGGCTCCTGGCTTGAGCAGGTCTTGAAGATGAGAAAAATGGTTCTGCTTTCTTACCTCTTGCAGAAAACAGGAGGTGGGTACTGAGAGAAGGGAGAACTGCATAAAGAAAAAGAATAATCTTGTAATCTGCAAGCAGTTGCCACAGAAGTTTTGCATAATGTCAATTATGTGACCAAACTACGAGTCTCACAAATCCTGTCACTGGTTACAGGTTCCTCGTTCTTTAACTGCAGACCTTCAGCTATGACTTGTGGAAGTCCTGTTTGCTCACAGCTGCAACTGAAGTCTGAAAAGGCTGGAGCCTCAGCTGGGTGCTTGGGTTTAGGTACCTCAGCTGACAGTCCAAAATGGATTTGTATTTTTTCTTTAGGCTGCTGTACAGTAGCTCTCCACTTATAAACCCAGATTGCTCCATCTCACAGGCTTATTTTTTGAGAAAGTAATTACTGGCTAGAAAAAGAAAACATGGGGAGTTTTTCAGTCTTTCTCTGGGTAGTGTCATATAAACATGCTCTGAAGGACAAAACTAAGCAGAGAAAAGCTGCTCAGCCATGAAGGACGAGAGCCAGGCACAAAACAGATATGAGGGGACAAGTTAGGGAGCCAGGATTAGCAAGCACATTTCCCTAAAGACCAGGGTTTCTGGTATTAATGTTGGCTATGAAATCATAGACTGTCCAGAGCATGCCTTCATAGAAGTTATGAGGGGGGGTCAGGAGCATTTCTGTGAAATAAAGCTGTTACTGGCCATTCCTTTGATGCTGTTGTTTAAATGTCTTGTTCATGCAGCATGAAAACTGGGCTCCTCACAGGAGTGTGAACACCTAATGAGTCCTGCTGAATAGAAACCCCTCAAGTGTGGATGCAGCATCCCCATTTAGTGATCCTGTCTTCTGCTAGACTTTTTTGTCCATCTGATTAACATTACTTTCTTCAACCCCTTGGCATGCAAGCAAGACACCTCACAGAATTCCTTGCATTCCAAATCCCCTCTTTGATACACAAAGTTAGCTTGGTTGTACTCTTGACCTCCTTACCTTGTTTTCCACCAGCACCTTCATACCCAGGCAATGTGATCTCCTGCTCACACGCTGTTTTCCAAGTAGCATAGACTGGGTGTGACATGCAGGGCAGAACACAAACAGCAATTTCACTTGTCAGGGAATTCCTCTGGCTTGACAGCTCGTGCTGTTGACTCACCAGGAGGCTTTTAACCTGGAGCACTACAGCTGTGGGACCCAGTTTTACTGGAGGGCAGTTCCTCTGGCACACCTGAGTGGCTCTGTGCATGTACTGTGCCTTTCCAAGATACACAGTAAGTGTTTGATGGATGCTACGCATTGCCTTGATTGAAGCCTGACACCCACGTAGCAACTGGGATGTTCAGTGTGTGCTGGGAAGGGAAACTACTGTTAGTAATCCTTCTACAGCTGTAGAAGCCATAAGGTATTTGTGTGAAGGTAATGAAATGTACATGGAGAAAATCCTTATAAATGAGTAATGATTAGTTTACATCATTATTGCTTATTTGGCCTATCATGAGGGGTTTTGGTCATTTTATGGTTTGGGGGGAGGCCAGGGTCAGACTTTAGAAACAAAGAGAGTATTTTCTGTTAATTAAGAAAAATATGCTTGAGTTCTAAATTAAATCAGAATACTCTTAAGCTGCCCTGCTGCGAATGCTTCTATGCAGATCTTCTGGCACCAAGTTAAACATTGTCACCACTCATGTGCCTACTATTTGTTATTTAGGCATGTGTGTGGGGATTTCTGGTGAAGACAGGACAATATTAATGCTGCTGTGCAAGCCCTGGGTGAAACTTCATCCAAACATGGGCAAACAACTCCAAGAGAGACTTCTGAACCAGAATGAGTGCAGAGAAGCTTGGAAAAAGATGTATTAAGGATCTGTGGCCTAGACTGATTCATAGGTTGTACAGAGACTTTGTAGTCATCTTTTCTGACTTTCTGTATTACACAGCCATTAAACTGCACTCCTGGATTGACTCTGTTTTGACCACAGGTGCGTGTTTATGAAATGGGAGGAGGAAGGAATTTGACCTGAATTTACAAAAGTTCATTGACAGAGAAGTCATCACAGCTCTTGGTAAAAGGTCTTAGTCTTTATAACCTTCACAGGTAATTACCTTCCATTATCATCACCACAGTTAAATGCTTATTATTCATTTCTACTCTAAACTTTCTTCAGGCTCCATATGTTCAGGCTTGGGATGCTGTAGTTCACTACAGCCAGGAGATTGGATGTGATGTCTGTTCTGGCACAGATGCCAGTGGAGGATCCAGCACCTTACTGGAAGAATCAGTAGAGGTGGGAAGAAATGGGACTTCACTTCTAGCAGTGGGGTTTATAGCCTAGTATTCTCATGTATGTCACCACTCCAGTAACCCTCATGGAACAAGGCTCTGTTCCTGGCATGCACTGCAGAAGCATGGTCGGCTTTTCAACTTCTTTGACCTTGTATGTCAGCCCCATGATATGTGGGATCAAGAGAAATTTGCTTTAAGAATCAAATCAAGCTGATGGAGCCAGGAATTAACAAGAGAGGCATTAGGAGCTCATTTATTTCCTCGTAGTGTAAATCTAAACCCCTGGCATGGTATCCAGAAGACATTTAATTTTGTAGGTGAATAGCACCTACATTTAATTTTGTAGGTGAATAGCAGTAGTCTGTGTCCTTTTGCAAATCATCTCTTCACACTTAACAGCACTGTTGTTTGTTCTCTCTGACCTGACACACCAGAGATGAGAGGATTAGGTTTCCAGACACTGTGAGTGTTAGGGACCAATTTGAATTTCAGGCTCAAGTGAGCCAATCGACTGCCTGGTGAGATACGGCACACCTTGGAACTAATGAGCCTTGACTTTAGTTGTAATTCATCAGTGACACCTGCCTGTACTACTTTACGTGGTTAGCTGGCATTGACTCTGCAGTGTGTGAAATCTGCTGGCTTTGTTGAGGGATTGGGCAGGCTGCCCCACTTAGGAAACTAAAGACACTGAAAGACACCATCTAAATAAGGTTTACAGAGGATCTAAGCCAAGCAGACTGGAAAGAAGAGACTGCTGGAAGAGATCACTGGTGTGTAGTCTGCTGATTACTAGTTTAATAAAACCAGAGAATAGGTGTGTGTATGTATGCAGGGAGAATTAAGGTAGACTGTGTAGACTATGTAATGTGCACAGCTTGTTTGAGAGTAAGCTGGAAAAAGATCCATTCATGTAATAATCAGTGAATTAATGGTTGGCTTTAGAGGTCAGCTGTGGCTATCTCACAACAGTAATTTATAGGGATGACCATTTAAAATAAACCTCCCTATAGGTCTTAAAAGTAAGTACCATGTATTTCTATGATTGGAAACTACATGTGTTTGTTTATGTCATATGGATAGAAAAATGTGCTTTATGTATAAGCTTCACAAGCACTTGAAAGCCATATCTGGTTCTGCATGATTCTGCTAGCTGTTCCAAGTACAACTGGAACAATTGTAACAATTTTCAGAGACCTCATTCTAAATATCTTGATGGAAGATATTCTTAATATGTTCTTACTCATTCTAATCATGGCTGCTTTTATTTAAAAATATTTTGAATGAAAATGGCTACAAACTCCCTACACCTATTTTTGTACTCTTGAACAAAATATTTTCTTGCATGCCAGCTAACAAACTGCAATTGCAATTAATCACAGAATTATTTTTCCCTTCTTGTCTTATTTCTTTCCAAATAATTAGTTTTAACTTGAAAGATGGTGATTATTACACAAGCACTCACTTTCCCGTGTTCTTTAGGTCCTGGACAGTGATTCACAAAATATACATTTGTTTGTGATGGAGCCAATACCTACATGTTGCTTCTGCAGTTCTTTTGATAGACAGGGATGTGTTCAGCTATTTCATTAAAAGGGCTGATCCTTTAAGTTTTACTATTGGCTTCCTTAGATCTGGATCAGTCTTAAAACTAATCAGTTCTTAGCTGGGTAACACCCAATGAATCTGGATGGTGAATAAAGCAGCATAAAGGGTATCATTTTCGCAACTGAGACAACCTACATGCACATAAGCTTATTTTTGGCTGCCAGCTCCTTAAGTGATTTTGTTTTCTTCAGTATTAATGATCATCAATTAATGATTAATTCCATTGACATAGGTTAAAAAAAATCTAAGCAAGCATTTTATCTTTTCCTCCTCTATTTTTTCCATCCTCCTGGTCCTGTGGCTGAATCCAGTCTTTTTTGCTCAAAATGCTCTCCACTTGGAATCTTGCTTATTTCTTCAAGGCTAAAAAACATTTGAGAAGACATCCCCAGCTTTTTGAAAGAGTCTGTTCTCTTTCATCCCCCCCCTACAGCACTGCTGCTGTAGAAGCTTAAAACTTCTTGCCTTCCTCAGCCTCTCCTTCCCTGGAGACTGGAGCCTCTAATCTCCTGCCTCCAGTTTCTTACCAGCCTCTGTGGAAAACATCATTTCTTGCAGCTGTCACACAACATAGTGCTGCCCTTACTGCCTGCCATCTCTCACCTCCAGATGCCATCAATTTGCCACTCTAATTCTGCTTTAGGTCACTCCAGTATTTTTTTGTGTCCTACCCAATGTGTTTTTCAGCAACATCCTGTCCTGTGTGGAACCTTGGGACCATTGCCTTCTGATTCCCTTTCTTTCAGATCTTAAGGCAGAACAGTGCTGTCCCTAAGAGCTTTCCTCTCCAGCACCCCTCTGAGTGATGGGAGCCCCAAACACAGCTTCAGCTGTTAGCTTTGTTCTGCCCACAGCTAACTCCCACAAACAGGATTCATGCTTCTTGGTGGGTACCTAGCCCTTGGCTAGCCCACTTGGTCACAATCATCAGTATCATTGTACTTCTTAATCATCAGACCTGGAATCTTGGTTTCCTATGGTTAGATCCTAATGTTCTGGTTTTGTCTCAATATTTTTATTCTGGTCTGCCCTGTGTTTTCCAAACAAGATCTCATGTCTCTTCACACTCCTGTAATGTTTTCCTGGTCTCAGCCACGCTGTTCCCCTATGACTGCATAGCCTGCTCTCTGTCTCTGGCTTCTTTTCAGATGATGCCCATTTATTAGTCAACTGTTCAAATCTCCTCCCCTTCCTGTTTGTTATTCTCTTATTTCTCCTTCAGGTTATCTTACTGCCTCACCTAGTCTAGAGAAGGAAACCCCTCAGACTTCTCCATAGCTTTGTTCAGCCCCACTTGCCTGGCTTTTTGGCTTCTGAAGCAGTCTGCTCTGCTATGCTGACCCAAAATCAGCTTTTAATTAAAATATAAGAAACCACTATACTCCTCCAATCCTTGCCTCTCACCCAAGAAAATCAATGCCATTGAGAGGTTTCTAGTGCTTGAATTGATGAGAGTAATGTGGCTCAAGGTGATGGGTCCTCTGTGAGGGATCCACACTGAACTCTTTACCAGGAATCACTGGTAGCTGCAGCAGGGACTTCCAGAGCATTCCTTGAGTGAAGACAGCAATTAGCTGTCCCCTAGTTTCCAGGGGTGCTGCATGGTGCTGCTCCCCACCTGTAAGAACATGATCTCTCCTCTGCCTTAACACTGTCAGCTCTTCACAATGTTTTTCCCATCTGACCCAGATTTAATTTTGCTAGCATAATGTCTGGGAGTTTTCATGAAAATGTGTCATAGGCTGACTCACAGTAAAGAAGCAATCAAAACAGGACAAGAAAATCTCTTTCAGGCAAAATAGTATCTCATGTATGCATCTAACTGATGTTCTTTGCTTTTTTCACACTAGATTGCGACTGAACAAGAATTTCAAAGTTGGGAAAGAAATGTGTGCTTGAGGCTCAGCTTTCCCTTCAGTGAATCCCAGGCAGCACTCCCTAAATGAAAGCTGTCACACCTGTGTTAATAAGGGTAGTACCTGGGCCTCAGCACACAGAGCATGGGAAACTGTGACCACAGACAGGATGCTCAAGCACAACAGCAGAATGTCCTCCAGTCTCCTAGAAAACTCATTCCAGAGTATAGTCTCAGAGAAGACTTGCTGGCATGTGCTGTCATGCCAATACTGTAGAACTATAGGGAATTGCTTATTAAATGGATTAAAAGTGCTTCATTTCAATGGATACTTTTCCAACTAACAGTAGTAGCCAAAGTACACGATGAAAAACATGCCATTTGAAAAGAGAGATGTAAGATTATATGTACTCAAAAGTCAAGTGTGATATGGATGAGAGAAAACATCTGAGAACATAATGGTGTCCTAGCAGCACTGGGGAGAGAAGCTTGAGAAAATTTCTCCCCAGCCACATTTGTCTCCCTTGAGAAAAGCTTCTCCCCAACCACATTTCCAGGGGATGCCATCTCCCTGAAAAATGTTAGGGCAGGGCTGCAGGAATGGAAGAGGCCCCCAGATGCCAATAGATGTCTCTTGTGCCCATGGAGATGACACCTGTGGTGCCTACCATCACTGTATGACCCCCCTTATGGATGGCTGGCACCAGAGGGGACTTGGGATGCCATGAACTGCAACATGCTATCCTGCTTTTCAAAATGAGCTCAGTGCCAGATGCCAGAAGAGTCCCTTGCCAGGGTATGTGTCATCTCTCTGAACTCTGGGGTGCCCTGGTGCAACATGAGGCAGGGTGACAGTGCTTTCCACCCATACAGGGTAAATGAAGCTGGCTGTTGCCTTTCAGCCTTGGCCAGGTGCTGCTGCACTTCAGCATCTGCAGCAGCTCAGAGGAGTGTGAGATGTGCTTTCCTAAGCCACAGCTCAAACAGGGATTGCAAACAAGTGTAACTTCACCCAATTTCATCATGGATTTGTTTGCAGAACCCTCTCCCCTCAGCAGGCAAACTGACCCCGGGTATCAAAAGCTGGACGGAGATCAGTCATCAAGGGGATATCCTGCTTCAACCCTGTGCCTGACAAAGGCCCTGATGGTGCCAGCCACAGAGGGAAACACAGGTCTTGATGTTTCTTCAGGTATGTGAACCAGCACAGTGGAAAATATCTGTGTATTATCCTGAAAATCCAAACTGATGTTTACTGAGCAAGACCAAAAAAATCCCTGATTCTGTGCTGGGAGAAAGCAAAGCAGCTGGGACTGGGCTGTCCTTCAGGTTTTTTACTTAAGCATGAACAATACCACCTCATTAGAATACAGTGTATAATGTGAACTAATACATAAATTGAAAAATTAATCCATTTTCATTCTATAAAGACTGATTCCTATCATAGCTAGGGAAGGGGGTTTTCTTAGAAGTGCTTATCTCAGAAGCTATTGGAAGGGAATCCGGTAGTACACTTTAATTGGCTGCTTTTGCATCATAAGATGTGTTAATGATTTGTTGGACAATTATTAAGCTGTTTAATCTTCCCATCAGCCCATGCAGGATGTAGTTACGAATAACATCTCTTGTACAGAACACATGTGTGACTCTGGCAAGATGAGATCCGTCTCCCTCTTTAGGATCTTGCAAAGAAAAATGAGAATCTCTAGAAACAGCCCTAGCTCCTGCAATTCACAGCAGCTGCATTAATGTATTACGTGTCTTCTGGGGGGAAAAAAAAGACCTTTGCTATGTTTAACATCAATAGATTTTAGCTAACACCTTTTTCATCACTGGCACTTCCCTGCAACTTTCTTACAAAAATACTTCTGAAAGAAGGCTTTCTTGAAAAAAAAAAAAACCAACAAAAATTACACTATTGCTATTTCAGTTGGGGCAAATTCATTAAATTGGCAAAGACTTTAGTAGTAATAATTACACAGTGACCTTTTCTTTTGAAAGCTGGAAAGCTTGTAATAAATGAGTCAGTGATTAGGGAAGGAGAAAGCAGTTAGGTGCTGGCTGGAAGGACTGCATTCAGCACTCTGCTGTGGGTGTTCTCTGTGCCAAAGTGTAAGGCATTTGCATCATGCCTTGAGAGGTGGTGGTGGTGCTAATTGTGTAGCTTTTGTTTGCAGACTGTTCTAGCTGAGGCCCAAACACAGACTGAAGTCTCAGCACCTCTGTCCAAGTTGCAGCCCAACCCAAGGAAGATGTACTTCTGAAATAATCTGCATATGTGAAAATTCATATTCTGAAATTTCATCCACTAAGTCCAATGCCTCAGGTTAGTGGCCACTCTAGACCTACCTCAGTTTCCCAGTTCTCAGAGGGTGAACTGTTATTCCTTTTGACTCATACTCTTGTTGAAAATATAAACGTGTGCATATTTGTGAATATTCCAGTGCTGTACCCTGAATTTTACAGAAAAACAGACAAGGAAATTTATAATTCTGCTACTGCAGCAAAGTAGGACTAATACAAATTAAAAGGTGCAAGGAGACTGCACAGTGACCAGGGAGAGATTACACTTTGGATGCCCATTAATTATCTTCTTTCCTGAAGAAGACAAGACTAAACCAAGACAGGCATGCATCCTGTATTAGAAAATAGTATGTAATTAATTAAAATCATATCAGGTTAATGCATGAAGGAGATATTAAATAAGCCTACACAGATTTAATTATACTGTACCCTAATTTTCATGTCTTTGACTTTACAACTTCTGTAATGCTTTAGCATGGCAACTGTATGTGTGCCTGTGCATTGATAATACCCTAATTAACTTATTCTGAAACAATAAAAGACAGATTTCCTCCAAAAAAATCATCAAAACAAACTGGAGTTTAATACTTCAAACTACCTTGCAACGGAAAAGTGTTAGAGGAATTAAAAATGCCCTCCAAATATGTAAATTCTGTCACTTCAAAGTTACTTCATCTTCTCATTTCCCCTTCAAGCCCCAAGTAAATTCTACCCCGGGGAAAACCCTGAGGAAGCTGGGCCTCAGGAAGAAGTTGAAAATTAGGCTATGAACTTAAAGGAAACCTCATGACAACTTTGAAGTGTGTAACTGTGACTCATTGGAGTAAGTACCTGTAATTCCCCCCTTGGGAAGTGGATGGACTTCTACATGTTGCTTGAGAGTGCATGATGAGGCCAGTCCTAAGGGGAAGCACATTACTAACGGGAAAATAATATTGCTAAAGGAGAGAGCCTCTAACAGCCTTTCATGGAGAAGCCAAGTTTGTGTGATGGGGCTTTTTAAAAAATGATGAAGCCAGAAGCAGTTTTGCCTGCTAGTGAGTTAGTGAGTACAAGAGGTGGTCCTTTATTTCCTGTGGTGGGCAACATTTCAATCCTATGCAGTAGCTACAGCTTTTCTTCAAACAAAAATTATAAATCAACTTGGTGTCTTGTCACCTTTCAGTTCCTTTATGGAAAATCCATTCTGTTTTGTGGCTGTTGCAATCAGTTGCTTGTAGTTTGTCCAGCAAGAAGCCATAGACCACATGACCGTGTCATGGGGCACCTGTTCCACTGGTCTTTCTTGGCTGGAGTCCCCATGTCACGTTTGCTGTGGTAGGCATACTACTGATAATTTCAGTAAGAAGCATGAGCTTCTTAAGTATACATTTTTAATAATTTTACTTTTGTTTCTTTCCCCCTGGTTCTTGCTGTTTCTTTGTCTATCATTCTTTCCTGGTAATTATTAATATTTAGAGGTGGCTCAAGTGGTGAGTTGACATTTTCATCGTCCCTCCAAGATCTGCAGCTCAGTGAATTCTTATCAATTTTGCAAAAGGCAGCTGCATTAAAGTGGCTTTGTTGCTCAGATAAGAAAAAAAGCAAATACAAGTGCAGCCAGATGTACAAATGAACCATGTTCTGGAGCAAGAAGGCCTGTGAAAGAACACAGCCCCAAAATAGGCATTGGGGTGAAGAGTGACGCAGGTGTGCTCAGACACAAGGTGGCAAGCAGTTCTGCTCCTAGGAAGCAGAGAAAAGCTGTGCCAGTTTGAACAGCAGTGAGGTAATTTTGTTCCCTTGCAAATAAATGTCTTGGAAGAAAGCAGAGGCTGGGTGCCAAGAGGCTATTGATCACGCTGCTAAATAAAGTAGTAGCCTCACTTCATGGGAGGTTCCTCTAGAAGCACCCGCTAAGCATTGATGAGGAAAGGGCTGGAGCCGTCCCAGCATGCCAGCCTGGCACGACACCTGCACAACAGCAAATGGGGGCCATGTCCAGCACCAGCCCCTGAGCCCCTGAGCCTCCCAAATCACTGCCCATCAGAAGGGACAGATGGAGCTGAAGGAGTATCACACAGCAGGCCAATGACACGTGGAGAAAAGTGGTGTGACAGGATGGACTTGCCCGCTGTCTCCTTCTTCAGGAAAGCAAGGAGGGCTGCTGGGGAGTTCCCAGCCAAAGAGCCTAATCACCAGATGAGTGCAATGGGGGCAGTCAGCCAAAATGCTGCTCTTCCATATTGGAGTCATAGGAATGAGAGAATAATGCCGTGAGGTAGCTCTAGCACTAAGTCCACATTTTCATCATCTGTCCAAGATTCCATGGCTTGTCCTTGATACCACAGAATAGAACGAGCCACCGTGTTTCTGTCCTCTCTATAGTGTGAAAAATGTCCCTAAGTGACTTAGATAAAATGGCAATGGGATTCCATCCCATCTTAACTGCAAGTTAAGAATGTGTCAAGAAAGGGAATGATGAAATACTAACAGGATGCCAAGGTCACCTTCTGGGTAGAAGCCTTGAGCCAAGGAAGTTGGTACAATTGTTGAAGTGAGCATTGCCCAAAGAATCAACTGTTAGGAACATGAACACTGCAAAATGGATAAGTCATGGAGCAACTTAGTGCAAACATATTACTGTTCTGAAAACCAGCAATACTTCTATAGCCATCATCCACCTGCTTCTTTATTGATCCAGACATCCCAGAGTCAGTCTTGCTACAGTTTCTCATCTATGATGAAAGTAAGGGGAGGGTTTTACAGAGGTGCTGGAGGGGCTAGGATGGCTGGTGCTATCTTGGCAGTCCCTGGGTATCCTTTATCTGTCATGAATGGCTCTGAGGATCTGAGGAACAAAGGTTCTGTTCCTTGCCGTTAGCTGGGATCCTGTGGTCATGCTTACTCCACTGTGAATATTGATGCTTACTTAAGCCTGACTGTGCAGTATGACATCAACACCATACATCTAAAGAAGGTTAATACCTTACTATTGTTATGAATGAAGTTCTATATGTCTAATTTAATAAACAACAAAATTGAATTTAGCAGGAATTTGAACTGAACAGCAATTTTATATAAATTAATACAATCAAGTGTATTAAATATAATGAAGCAAATACAAAAAAAATTGCAGTGATTAATTAACTATGATTAAGGTTCATACAAAGCATAAGCAAAACCGACCGGGGCACGGGGAGGGCTTCTCACCCTGCCTCATGTACGAAACAAAGGAATCCAAACTAAACTTATATTCCATATGCTAATACATATTCATCAATATTTTTCTGTAAATCCCCTCCTATTTTTGATTCTTGAAATCTACGTCACTATACTGCATAGTGCATACTCCACTTGTTGTTAGAGGGTCTCCTGGCTTTTTGGTGGTCTTTTCAGAGGAAGGCTCACTGTCTTCCTCTCTGTCCTCTGAATAATCTTACAGGTTGCACATGTGCACTAAGCTTTGTGTTATGTAAGTAAGCATTATGTTCTAAGTAAGCCTTATTATTTCATAGATTAAACCACAACTTAGATTCCATACTTGGAATCGTCCCAACTTTGTTCATCCCAAGGCTGATTCTGCTTTGGGATCTTGCTTATCTCAATACTACATCCTGTATCCTGTTTTTCACGTGTAACGTCTGCAAAGTGGTCCATCTGCTTTGTAGCACTAATCACATATACTTTTCCTTAATTATTTTATAACAATTATTTTCTAAAATATTGATATAGTTACAATTTAATTAGCACAAATCATATCCATTTATCACACACAGCAGTCCAAAGGCACGTGGGGAAAAGTGGTGTGACAGGATGGACTTGCCTGCTGTCTCCTTCTTCAGGAAAGCAAGGAGGGCTGCTGGGGAGTTCCCAGCCAAAGAGCCTAATCACCAGATGAGTGGGATGGAGGCAGTCGGCCAAAATGCTGCTCTTCCATATTGGAGTCATAGGAATGAGAGAATAATGCCGTGAGGTAGCTCTAGCACTAAGTCCACATTTTCATCATCTGTCCAAGATTCCATGGCTTGTCCTTGATACCACAGAATAGAACGAGCCACCGTGTTTCTGTCCTCTCTATGCTGTGAATAATGTCCCTAAGTGACTTAGATAAAATGGCAATGGGATTCCATCCCATCTTAACTGCAAGTTAAGAACGTGTCAAGAAAGGGAATGATGAAATACTAACAGGATGCCAAGGTCACCTTCTGGGTAGAAGCCTTGAGCCAAGGAAGTTGGTACAATTGTTGGAGAAGTGAGCATTGCCCAAAGAATCAACTGTTAGGAACATGAACACTGCAAAATGGATAAGTCATGGAGCAACTTAGTGCAAACATATTACTGTTCTGAAAACCAGCAATACTTCTATAGCCATCATCCACCTGCTTCTTTATTGATCCAGACATCCCAGAGTCAGTCTTGCTACAGTTTCTCATCTATGATGAAAGTAAGGGGAGGGTTTTACAGAGGTGCTGGAGGGGCTAGGATGGCTGGTGCTATCTTGGCAGTCCCCGGGTATCCTTTATCTGTCATGAATGGCTCTGAGGATCTGAGGAACAAAGGTTCTGTTCCTTGCTGTTAGCTGGGATCCTGTGGTCATGCTTACTCCACTGTGAATATTGATGCTTACTTAAGCCTGACTGTGCAGTATGACATCAACCACATACACCTAAAGAAAGTTAGCATCTTACTATTTTAGAAAATCCGTACACTTTCATAGTACCAAGACTGTTTGGTACAATATTTAATGAATGAGATTTTCCTGATTAGCTGGGGGCCAGAAGCCTAACAAGAGAGGCAAAGCCAAAATCCCCTCTGCTGTCATCTGCAGCCCAAAAAGCAGCTGGATGTGGGTCTCTCCCCATTGGATTGAAAGGCTTTCCGCTTCTCAGAGCAGTTTGTTTACAGCTGTGTCTAAAATAAACGTTGCCGAACTTATTTTTTTTTCCCCCGCTCCTGTTATTCCTGCGGAGCAAGTTGGATTCCTCTCTGACTCACGCATGATTAACTAACTTCCAGCTGCATTATCTTTATTGTTGCTGCCGATACACAAGCCAGCGCTCAGCACGACTCGTGGATCCCAAGCTGTGCTGGCGAGGCTGCCACTTAGAGAAAAAGATTTTTTTTCTAACAGTTGTGGTGTTTGGGAAATGTTATTATTTTTGTATTTGTGTATTTATTTATTTAAGAGACAGCAAGTACCTGCTTTCTCGGGGACCAGAGAAATTAAAATAAACAACTGATAACGCTCCCTGACCCACACGGTGCGGTGCTGCTGACGGAGAGGCCGTGTCCGGCGGCGGGGGGACACCGAGGGGTCCCGGGGCACGGCGGGACGGGAGGCGATGGGACAGGAGGGTCCGGCCGCCCCGGCGAGGAAGCGGTTAACGCCGGGCACCAGGAAACGGGAAGGAAGAGGCTGAGCTCGGCAGGAGCCGCACGGCGGAAGCCCCCCCGGCCCCGCTCCCGCTGCTGGAGCCGCCGCCGCCGGACCGGGCGCACGTGCGGGCGCGGCGGCGCAGGGGCACGTGCGGGGCGGGCACGTGCGGCACCGGCACCTGGCAGCGGCGGCCGGGCGGGCACCGAGGGAGGGAAGGGGAGCTCCCGCCGTGCCACCGCTGCCCCCGGGGAGGGCGGGCGCTCTGCCGGCCTCGGGTGCTTTTACCCAACCACTCGCCCCTTACATAAGCCAGGAGCCGGTCCGTCCCCCCCCCCTCCCCATCCCCACCGCCGCTCCCCGTTCCCCGTTCCCCCTTCCCCCTCCCGGGAGCCGCCCCCCTGCTGCAGAGATGTGACACGCCCCCTCTCCATCCCTCCCTCCCTCCCTCCCTCCCTTCCGTCGCCGTCCCCTCCCAGGAAGAAGCCGGAGTCGGCAGCGCCGCGGGCCCAGCATGGAGTAGGGCGGCCCGGGGCCGGCGGCGCCGCGCGGGCATGGAGCTGGGCCCGGGGCCCTGCGCGCTGCCGCCCGCCGCCGGGGCCGGGGCGAGGGCGGCGGCGGCGGGGGGACCCTGCGCCGAGATGCTGCAGGTGGCGGAGGAGGCCTTCCGCGGCGGCAACTTCGAGCTGGCGGCCGAGATCTACGGTTCCGAGCTGGCGGGGCTGCCGCAGCCCGAGCGGGGCCTGTGCCTCCGCCGCGCCGACGCGCTGGCCAGGGCCGGCCGCATGGCCGAGGCGCTGGACGCCTACGGCGCGGCGGCGCGGCTGGCGCGGCTGCGGCCCGAGGAGCTGCGGGAGCTGGCGGAGAGTGTCGCTCTCAGCATCCGCGACAAGGAGCTGCGTCTCCCGCCCTGGGGGAGCGGCGCGGCCGGCGGCGGCGGGGCGGAGGGCGAGAGTCTCGGCGACCCGGCGTGCTGCCGCCCGCCCGAGCTGTTCGCCTGCCCGCTGTGCCGGCGGCTGCTGTGCGAGCCGGTGACCCTGCACTGCGGGCACACCCACTGCCGCCGCTGCGCCGAGCCCGGCGACTGCGGCCGCTGCCACCGCCCGCGCCGCCCTGCCGAGCCGACCCCTGCCGCCGCCGCGCTGCCGCCGGCCGCCGGCCGCCCGCGGGTCAACGTGGTGCTGGGCAACCTGCTGCACAAGTGGTTCGGCGCCGAGAGCCGGGCGCGGCGGCTCCGCGCCGAGGGCGACGCGCTGCGGGAGCGCCAGGAGCTACCGGCCGCCCTGGAGAAGTACAACCAGGCCCTGGAGATGGGTGAGTGGCGCCGGCGAGAGGAGGAGGAGGAGGGGGCGCGGCGGGGACAGCGCTGGCCGCCGCCACCGGGCTGGCCCCGGAGCCGGGCGGGGAGGGGGCTTGCGGTGAGTGGTGGGAGAGGGCGCCTGCGGGAGGCTACGAGCAGGAATCCTGCCAGCGGGTCTCCTCACGCCCGCCCCCTGCTCCAGTGAATGGCTATTTTTGTTCCACTGGTATTTTTGTCCTTGCTCTGAAGGTGCTTGGCGTTTAGCTGTTCGCTGCCGATGACTCATTATGCAGTATTTCTAGAAAACCCGCTTTCCTATTTATGGGGAAGCCATCATTCAGCGTAGGATACGCAGTAGTGGTCGTGTTGAGCCGCGCCACGGCTTCCTGGAAGAAATGAGTGTGTGGATCAGATTCATTCAGCTACGTGCAGCTGCACCTTTAGCAAGATAAAAGCTTTGAAAACACCTGATGGGATATCAGTAGGTGTAAAGGCTCAGAAAATTTCCTTTGTCTTGCACTGTGCAAAATACTCAAGGTTATCTACGTTTAGCCTTGGAGAGACAGTCCACTCGTGTTTTGAGCGTAGCCTCTTTGTTGACACAGAGGATTTCTGTGTGCATGGTGTTCTCTGAAAAGCTTGGCTTTAAATAATAATGCCTGCCTTCCTCCTCTGCCAAACCGGTGGCAGCCTTAGTTTATCAAAACCAGCTTGTTTTCAGGTTCTGCGCCGAGTAGTAGGTGGGTGCTGCTCGCTCGGTTGTAGCCCTGTAGTAGTGGATGTGTGCGTGCGCCCGGCTGTTTGCCCTGCGAGCGGTGGGGGTGGTACAGCACCGGGCATGGCTGGGAGGCGTGCGGCGGGGAGAGCCGTGAGCTCGGCACAGCCCCCGCGATCTGCCGCTCCTCCGCTCTCAGCGACGTGGATGTCCGGTTTAATCGAGGAGGAAGGGGGGAGAATGCCTCCGTCGTTTTAACACTGACGAAATCCTGCGGGTAAATGTCTTTGAAAGACAAGCGTAGGGAAAATTGTGCCGCTCCTCTGTCAATGAGCTCCTTCCCTGCATTGACTAAAAATCACGTTCTTTGATCCTTGCTGTTACATGCAGGGATAAATGGCTCTGATTATTATTTGTTTTAATTTCTTTTGTTGTGGAGAGAAATAATTTCACCGTTATTCCAGTCCTTGGCTCACTTTCAGTTTTTTGCCACGGCTTAATGATAGGCATTGGAGATAGAAGAGTTTGGGATGGGATAGCATAACATACTATCTACTCACAGCTGGTACTGACTGTAGAAAGCATTACTTCTGCTGTTTCTTCCACTTTCCCAGCTAGATGTGACAAGTTTTCAGTCCTATCTGAAAACTATCCTATAAAACTATTATGTGGTTTAGCTGAAGTAATCCCTGTTAAAGTAGGGCAGGATGGAGCCCAAGAAGGAAGGTGAAGCAGAGGGAGAGGAGAGGCTTAATGTAGGTCACTGGTGGATACGGTGAATTTTCAGTAGGGAAGCATCCTAATATTTTGGGTTCAGGGTCCTACTGCTGGGAAAAATAGCATCTCATCAATGAAATTAATGTTTGAAGAGTTTTTTAGAGAACTATTTCTCACTGTTGTCTCTGCTTCTTGCTGTGTCTGCATGGGGCTGAAAGGAGAGGGAAGACTGTGGTGTGCTGCTGGTGTTCTCACACAGCATGTGTCTTTCTCCTTCCTCTCCCTGGGGTACAATCTCCAGCCATGGCTGTTGTGCATCAGGGCCTCAAGATAATTCCTTTGCAGTGTCCTTATTTCTGTCTTCAGTGATTTCCCAAGCAGCCTGGGAATCCATTCAGAAGGTCCTCACTCTGTCAGTGAACTTGAGTCTTTTCTTTTTAATAAAATTGTAATTGGAAATAATAACAGGTATCTTGCTAGCTTTTGAAATCCACATTCCAGAGGCTTACGTGTTGAAACTTCCCTGTAGTGGATCCAAATTCCTACTGATGAAGGGCAGCCCATGCCCCCAGCCCATCATCTTTTTTGATGTTTTGTGCATGCTGGTGCTGTTCCTCACAAATTGAACTACTGTGTATGAGCCTTGTGTTCTTAAATTCTTGCCACACGTTCACTGCTCTCCCACATGCTGGAGTTGCCTTCTTGTTTTCCAGCCAAGTATCATGGTAAATAAGGAAAAACCCCACAACTCTTCCAACTGTTCAGTGTTGAAATGTTAGCATGTGAGTGACTAAAAAGCACAGGACAGCCCTAGCAGTCACACCAGGTGCCTGAGAGCATTGTCCAAAAGCTTCCTGAACTATCAAGCTTGTGGCTATGACCATTTCCTTGGGGAGCCTCTTCCAGTGCCCAGCCACCCTTTGGGTGAAAAATCTTCTCCTAAAATCCAACCTAAACCTCCCCAGACTCAGCTTCATGCTGTTTCCTCAGGTCCTGTCCCTAGTCACCAACGAAAAGAAATCAGTGCATGGGCCTCCACTTCCCCTTGTAAGGAAGCTGTAAATTGTGATGAGGTGTCCTCTCAGTTTCCTCTACTCCTGGCTGAACCCACTTCTGATGTGTGAGAAGATAAGTGCTTTTTACAACCGCCAAATGCTCGTGTATTGCACAAGCATGTCAAGGGCCTGGCTATTTGAATTTTATTTTTTTTTTTTAGTGACTGTAGGCTCATGAACGCATTGATAATACAATTGTGATATAAAGTTAGGTAAAATTCCAGGTTTCTTGGCAGTACACATACTTCAGTGGGATTTTTTTACTGGTGTTTTTTGTGAAATACTTTCCTACTCTATTTGTTACAGCTAGCTTTGTGTGATGCAATATTAAAGCAAGTTTTCTTGTCATTTTGCTCGTTTTGATTGTGACCTTCTCCTGATTGACACTTTAGTTCTTGAGGTGCTTCAATTCTTGAATTACATTTCTGGTGCAATCTGGAATGTCTGGTACATATTTCAGGCCTGGGAAGAGATCTACATGCCTTCAAGTTGTCAGCTTTTTCCAGTTGAACTAGTTAGTCTTACAAACTCATACTGTCAGTGAGTATGTTCATCTTTTATCCTTAGCTATCACATTTACAACAGCAGTGCTGCTCCCATGTTCACTCCTGTAGTCTGATATGGATTCAGGTGTGGTTGAGTGGGGTTTTTTTGTTCTTAAGAAAATCAGCTTTGCTATTTGATCCTTCCAGTCCTCTTGAGAGGTGATCTCTGCTGTATTATACAAAGTCACTGCCTTTCGTTTTTCCTCTGCTATAGACATTGTAATAGATCCTCCATTATTGTAAGGTGTCTAATTACCACAGATTCAAAGCAAGCACATGTCAAGCTGCTTGAAAGAAAGCATTTGTTTCCAGATGGATCATTTTTTGTGCCAAGCTTTATGCTGTTCAGCCATCATAATATCAAGTATTGTCCAAATGTTGCTCTCATGGCTGTTACCCCAGCTTTCTGAATTTCATTTGTGTGGGGTGGGCTTCCTCTCTGACATCCCTTCTCTTCTAACTAGCCTTTTGATTGGACTCCTAGGTTAGTTAAACTGAAATATATGATATATGTGTGTGGGATTGCTTTGTTTGTGGGGTTGTTTTCTTTTGTTTATTTGGGTTTGGAGCCTCTTTGTGCAGTATGTGCTTTCTGCACCCTTTTTTCTTTGACCTGCTGCTCTTGCTGATGGAGGTACTCTCTGGAGGGACTGTGCTTGGGAGGAGTAGTTATTTCCTTATATCCAGGCATACAGACTCTTTAAGCTGTGTGCCTGAATTAAAGTAAGCTAGATTTCAGTGACAAATAAATTTATTTTGAGGATGTGCTTTTGGGAGTGTGTTCTGGTTTTGTTTTGGTTTTTTTTTTTTTTTTTTTTTTAATTTATTTCTCCAAAGCAGTTCTCATTTACAGAGGCAACAGGTAGCTGTTGCTTCATTGGGAAGATTGTGAATAGAGCTTTTCCCAAGTACAGCTCTAAAAGAGATGAAGCTCTCGTTGGCATGAGGGTGCATTCATTAGACAGCATTCATGTTACAGGTCCTGGGTGGTCTCTCAAGCCTGCCCACAGGGCTGTGGCTCTGCTGGGAAGGGCTGTGACCTTGTGCCCACCTGACCCTAATCTCAAATTAGCTTCTTGGGGTGTGGAGGGAGCCCTGCCCTGGCTCCTGTGATGTGATGTGTGAATTTTTTTTTTGCTTGCTGTGTGCTGTACGGTTGGGTCCCAGCCCTGAGGGTGGCACCCATCCTATCTGAATGCTGGTATTCCAGGACAGCTTGTTTCTACATGAGACATGTTGCTTCAGTGTGTAGTTACCCACTGCTGCAGAGTTTTATCAGGCTCGAGAAGATCATTGTTTCTGGAAGGCTGTAAGAGCTCAGCAAACACTCAAAGTGATGGTGTTTACTTCTAGTGTGATGGACTCTTTCTGAGCAGAACTATGTTTGTCCCGGGGCAGGGGGGGGTAGCTAATGCATGCAGCCACTCACATTGCCCAGGATTTTAGTTCTGCCCCTGCCAAGGTTTCCAGAATGAGCATATAGGAGATAAAGCTCAGCTGTATCATAGAGTTTTCAAAACACAATGACAGATTGAGGCCTTAGGAAGAAAGGGCTCCTTTGCACATACATCTGTGTGGGTCATTGTTTCAAGTGGATAAAGGATGGGTAGGAAAGGCCAAGGAGAGGAGGTGAGTTTGTACCAAGCCCAAAGTAGTGCCAGAGGTAGCAGTGCTACAGGGCAGGCAAGGGAGGTGCTGCTGTGTGCCTGCTGGGGATGCTCTGGTCTCTGGGAGTGCAGAGCTGCTCACTGACCTCTGGCCCACAGCGTGGTGGTTGAGGTATTGCTAGGAACAAAATGCAGATGCTTTTGTGAGCTTTGGTGGAAAGAGGAGAATCTGCCTCTCTTGGCCAGACCTTGGAGAGCCCTCCCCTCTCATCCCAGTGGATGATCATCATAAATTGGTCTGATCCAAAAGAAAGCTTATTGTGGCCACTCAACACTAATTACTTTTGTGGTCAAGCAATTAATGGAAATTTATCTGATGCTTACCAAATTCTCTCTTTGTAAGAATTGAATTAAGGGGGTGGGGCAAGCCAGGAAGCAGTAGAAAAAAGACAAAAGAAGCTACAGACCTTCAGTGTGAGTTGATTCAAGAGCAATTGCTGTAGATTTTCCTGCCAGGTAAATGCTAGATTGTGGGGTTGCACTCCTTCCTGGAGAGCATGGCATAGGTAAACTTCAAGCCAAGCATTCTTTGAGTTAGACTGAGTGCTTACAGCCATAAGATGGGTGTTGGCAAGTGTTCTGCCATGCCCCAGGAATAATTTGCTTGGGCATTTTCCTTTTATGTCTGTGTCTAAGTTGTTTCACATAAGGGTGGGAAAGGGTGATCAGAATTTCTTGGTGGACTGGTGGAACACTCTTCAGGTGCTTTCCTACTGCAGCCCTGACTAGTGATGGATTTCTCTGTTAATCCTGGGTCAAGGTCAGAAGAAGCAAAGAGCCCCAGTCTGTAAAGGGACTGAATTGTCTTTAGAGAGAGCTGTGCTTAAGTTTTTGTAGAGATTGTTGATGCCATTGTATGCATTTTATTAATTCTGCCATTTTCTAAGGTTGTACCCTTGTTAATGGTGCACCAAAGTCTTATTCAAAGAAAACTGCTAGAGAGCATCCATATGCACCTGTATGTGCATTATATATATTAGAATACTTTAATGGTCTCTTCTTTTGTATACCATCTATAGAAGGCTGCTATTAAAGATAAGGTCATTTGTCTTTTCCTGATATGATAAAAAAGATGTTTGCCAAATCTTCCTTCCTCACAGGGTCTTGGGTATACTTTCCTGTTTGCAGTAGTAAAGAAGTAAGTCTTTGATATTGTTCCAGCCATTTAGCAAAACCAACAAAAAAGTCATGGTAGACAGCTGTCATGCCTCCTACAACAGCAACTGGTTCAGTCATTTTAATAATTTATCAGAAGAATATTTAATTTTTTACCTCCTGATGTAAGGTGACTTTAACTGAAGAATGAGAGGTAGTGTTTCTGAAATTACCTGCTACAAAAAATAGTAGTTGCTTGCTGCTTAGAGGAGTTGTGCTAAAAAAGGAACTTTCCCATCCCTCTGTAAAATCTTGGAATCCCTCTGTAAAGTCTTGGAATCCACTTAAAGTGTGTGTCCAAAACCTCTTTGCCATGTTCTACATGGACAGAAAAACATGTAAAAGTAGGAATCAAGGTTACTTAGAGACTATTGCAGTAATCCCAGAGTTATTTTTAAACTTGAAATATTTTTCGGAGTTCTGCCCCACAGTGCCTCCCCCACTTCTTTCCCCCCCCCCCATTTTACTGTGAATTAGGGCTTGGAAAATAGTAGTAAATACTTCATGTATGTCACTACTGGAAACATGTCAAGTCATTTGGAGGAGAAGCTCATGTTACTCTTGGTTTGTACAGAGCTTGTGGTTGAGTGCTCAGGTCCTGTAGTTGGATCTCTGGAAGGTTTTGCCTGCTTGCAGAGGGTCTGCTGAAGGCAGAGGCATTGCTGAGCTGCAGCACCAGAGCCAAAGTGGTCAGGAGGCTTATTCATCACTGGCAAAGGGGAGAAGGCATCATGTTGTACAGTAGACAGTCTTCCTTTGGGTTTTCGGGGTTTTTTTCTGTGTTTTTTAAAAAAGTAATTAACGTTGCTCATGTAACTTATCCCATCTTAAATGGTACAGAACTGTATTTTCCCCTCCCCCTTCATGTATGTAACCCAGATGTAATTTCCTATAAATAATTGAACTGCTTCAGCAATCGTTGAGAATGAACTATACCTACTTAAAGTCTGAAGATTTTTTGAAGTCTCTTCAAACAACATACTCTTTTTTTTTCTTTGATTAAGTATAACAGAATGTCTCTTGCTTTTGAAAGATGTTTATAGAACTGACTTGTGCTTCCTTATCTTAAAATTAGTAGGGTATTGCAGTACTCTTTTCTTTTTTGCAACTGTATTGAGGGACCTGCTTGTTTTGAGGACAGAAGAAGTGAGGTAGTAACAGAGAAACAAGAGGGTCCTTTTTTGCAAAAGTCAGAAATTCTGAAACAAGCTTTAACTGGAAAAAGAGGTTACAGAGACCTGAAGGGTAACTTTAAGAAATGTAGCTTACGTAGTGGTCGTGTCAAAGAAGGCAGCTATGTTGTCACTGGTAAGGTAGTTTTATGATAGAATATCTGGCTGTAAACTGATCTTGTTAAATAAACTGTGACTGTGGGAGATCTACTTGGCTGGTCCCGCCTTGTCCGCAAAGGACAATGGTGTCTTTGGAGTCTCCTTGCAATCACAGGTTCTTTTGCACCTAGCATAGGTCCCTGTTTCTTTGGGAAGATCAGAACTTTTCCTTGGGTGCTTTGAACATCTGGTGGGGGGTTGACCCCTTGATGTTTTTTGTTTTGGTTTTGAATCCTGCTTGTTATGTCATACTTCAGTCAGTAGATATCTTGATTTGGGGCAGTCTCTGTACCTGCTGTTTGAGAGGATAATTCCATTGTGACTGAGGCTTTGGTAGGAAACCTTTCCCAGCCTTGAACTAAATGCTGGGTGAATTAGTAAGCATTGAAAAATGAGTCATATTTGTGTACTTACTGTTTTTATTATATGATGGCAAGAGGCCATAGATGACCTTGGGGTACATCATGTGAAGCAGCCCAAATGTCCAAAGGGTAGAGTGGGAACTGAAAATACAGGGAGAGTGTGTTGTTTCATGTTGTATTATCTGGAAACAGTAGCAGGCATCTAGCAGAGTGTTGAAAGATGAGTATTTGCACAGGAGGGAGCAGTGATCTCATATATTGTGCTTAGCTCCACGTTGGGACTTTCTTGAATTTCGGACTTCTGCTGCTGCAAATCATGACATGGATTTGAGAGGAAGGTTATCATTGGCTTTGGAGTTGTGGACATGGAACATAAACTGTAGGTTAATGTAATTGGTAATACATTAATTTGCAATAATGTAATGTTAATGGGCATGCTTCTTCCTCATGAGGCCAGAGCTACAGCACAAAAGCAAGGATGCAAAATGAGCTGCATCATCTGTAGCAGCTCTTCTGGGTAGCATACAACTTCCCTTACAGTGTATCTCCTGAGTAATAATGGGAACAGTGATTAGCTGTGCTTAGCAGTGATGACAGTCCAGCTTTAAATAACATATGGAGCTTCCTAACTGAGGACTTACTGAGCCTGAAATAAGACTGCTGAGAATCTAAAGCATTTTGTTCAGCACACTACAAGAGCTGGGTTTTTAAGCCTGGACTTTTGAGCAGCAAAATACTGGGACCTGAGAGAAATTAGTATCATTCTTGAAATTAAATCTTCCTTAAAAATTGGTGGCATAGGCTCCAAGTGGAGGATGGTGGTGCCCTGTGCTCCTCATCCTCACCACAACCTATTTCAAGGGTACCTAAGGCCATACACTACTGCCTGCCAGTGTTGGTCCCTTGGTCCCCCAGGGAAAATGCCTGCAGAGTCCTGTTCACAAGTGCCTGTCTCTAAGTGCTGTGGAAGGGTGCTGGGTTGCACAAGTAGATTTCTGGAGGAAGAGCCATCTTTTATTGCATTCTCTGTGCACTAAAAGCTCTTGCACATTTCCTCTGGGGTCTTTGGTTACTCCACTTCAGGAAAATGCCAGTGATTTAAATGCAAGAAGGAAAAGCCATGTTATTCAGAAAATATGTATACCTTTCAAAGTCCAGTTGTTAATCCAATTAAGGTGGACTGATGATTTAGAAAACATGGGTTTGCTGATTGCAAGTAGGTGGTCATAGTCATTGTCCCTCTTAATCAGGTTTGGGAAGCTGGTTTTCATCTTTGTTGTGAAATGAAGTTTTATTTTAAAGTCCTGAATGTCTTTACTACTTCTGCTAATTATGTTATCTAAACTTCACCTTTCTCTTTGCCACCCCCTCTTTCCCTACCAAACAATCCTGTGCATCCATTTTTTGTGTGTGGACTTGTCATGCTTACATGAAGTTGGAGGTGAAAAGCTAGTTTGCTATTCAGCTAATTACTAGAACTTTCTTATTTCTCACTAAAAAAAATATATATTTCATATTATTTTTCAAGCTTATTAAAAGGCTTTCAATACTGAATTGTTCAGAATTAAATGCATGATGTAGCAAAACAAGCCAATTTTCTTTCTCTCTCCAGGGCAGAAATTTCTTTAAAATGTGAGAGAAGTTTCTACTGAAATACTGTGCAGGCTGACTCTTACAAGCAATACTGAAAGGTTTTTGTGATGACACTTTCAGTTCTGTTCATGCCTTCAGGAAATATGCTTAGTATTGAAATAGGTTTGAAGAAGATGCAATTTTCTAGGAAGAATTATCAGATAAGGAGACTTAGAGAGTTCTTGAACTTGTTCTTTCTGTTCTGAGTTCCTGGAAGAATAAACTGTAGTTTATTACAGTAAAACTTCTATCATCATCTATGGTCAGTTGGGCAAATTCTCATAATTCCTCTAACTGCCTTCCAGGCACAAGGAGATTTTGGGGAGCCCTGTTCTCCTACCAGCCTCCCAAACTCAGCAGAATAGTTTTTTACAAAACTTGAATTCTTGGGCATATCTAGAAAAGTAATTCTGGGTGATAGCTTCTGTAACATAGTATAAAAAATGTGCAGATGAGCAAACGCACAAACATGGTGTGAGAGGAAAATTAATGATTTTGAAGAAATCCAAGCTGACAACCACACTCAGGGTAGGCAATATTTGGTGGTCCATAGGAGAGTCCAGGAGGCAAAGACCCAAACATTCCTCTGCTCTGGGCCCTGTATGGGCTAGGGTTTTGTCTGTTACAGTGAAATTATGGCTGGGGGGAAGGGAGATGCTTGGGAAGACTTCCAAGACTTGTGTCTTGGAGGAAGTCCCTGTGTTCCAGCTGCCCGGAGCCGCAGATCATGGGAGCCTCAGTACTGCATCTCTGATGCTGACAAGGACATAAATTTTGCTGTGCAGCTGTAGATTCCCAGGAGGAGATGGATTCACAAAATGCCATCTGCTGGTATTGTGGAAACAGTAAAATTTTTTATGCTTTTCTTTCTTAATATGGCCTGAAATAATGAGCCATTTCATAAAATAAATCTTCTTTTTCTCTGCTCTTTATCTCCAAAAGAGCAAAAGGGTGCATTATTTTAAAACAAATTTTTAACTATTGTGCAGCTTTTTATTTTAGGGTTGTTTCTTCGGGTTTGTTTTGTTTGTTTGTGGGTTTTGCTTGTTTTTGTTTTGTCTTTTGTTTGATTCTTTGCTCATTTGCTTTTTAATTGAAAAAAATAAACTTGACAGTTCTTATAGCATAGAATCAAAATGTTAGGAGTTGGAAGGGACCTTAAAGATCATCTAGTCCCATAGGCTGGGACACTTCTCGCTAGGCAACTGGATTGGGTTGCTCAAGGCATTGCTGAGCATGGTCTTGAACACTGGCATACTTGTATACTGGCATCCAGCAGCTTTCACAAACTCTGTACATCCTCAAGCCCTCTCCTTCCACCTTCTGTGACTTATTATTTTCACCACAGCATTTGCTGTGGCATGGAACAACTCAATATCATGGTGCTCTGTAGAAACCCTGTAGTTATTTAGGCTGTGGGTGGGTATACACTTTTTCATCCCACTTCCATGTGAGCCTTGAGTTGGACAAAGAATGAGGTTTCAGTCCATCTGGCTTTGCCCTGATGGGATGCAGACCCTCTTGGGACAGTCCTGCTGATAGCAGGAGGCTGGGAACTAGGATGCATGGGTTGGGTGTAGAGCCAGCAAGATTTCAGGCTGCACTGCTTGCTCTGTGAGTGAGGTGAGCCTCAATGGAGGTGGCTAGGCACCACTCTAGCTATGGCATCTAGTCTAGAGGCTTCCTCTCCCTTTAGAAGACTTGTTACACTATAGCCTCATAAATACTGTTGTCTTTAGCAAAGTTGTTTGATTTGTTGGGTTTTTTTATCCTTTCTCTCAGTTAACTAAACATTCCCTGCCAGGTACTCATTAAGATGGGCCACACCTTTTGCTTGCTGACTGAGTCTCAGGGAACGAGAGGTACTAGCCCTGAATACACGTAGTTTTTCTGGCTTGCCTCCAGGTTGGCTTATTTTCCCTTTGTATTGTGAGACCCTTTGGACTGTGCTTCAGGAGGACCTGCTGCTATTCCCACAGTGTTGTGCTCTGCTATGGTTTTTGTTTTTTTTTTTTTTTTTGCTTAAAACTCTTGCAGTGAAGATAAGTTCCTGAAAAAGAGCTGATGAACCTGTTCTCTCTCTGGGTCTGTTTGCACTGAAGAGTGCTGGAAAGCATCAGTGTGGTTAAAATGTGCAGTAGTGAATAGAAGCAGCAAGCTGACTTGCTTTGTCCCCTAATCTCACACTGCTTCCTTTCCCTGTCATGCCAGAAATACCCTACCCTGCACACTGCTTTCCTGTGGAGGTGCCTAACTCTGCTTGCTGCTTCTACCCACCTCAGCATACCCTGCAGCTGGGTACCCTAGAGCAGTTACAAAGATGGAAATATAGTATTAATTCCTTACTGTTCAAATGCAGCTAAATAATTTTGTATTTGAGCATTTACTAAAAGGAACAAAAAGCTTACTTGAAGATCTTAGGTTAATTGCTTTTCAGTTTCATTTAACTTGAAGTCTTTTTAAAAACTATCAGGTAGAAATGTGGATCACTGCATGCAGCAGTCTGCCTGTGTAATAGTTAAAAAAAACCACAACAAAACACCATAAAACCACACAAGCAGAAACCAGCACAGAACCCCACCTTGTGAGCTTTTGCAGAGCTCTTTAAGTGTAGTCTCTAGCTGTCACTGTCTGAGAGCAGTTGGAGAAGCATCAGCCAGGGTATGCCATGCTGCAGTTAGTGTATCTGGCGTCAGTCCACGCTACAGCCAAAAAAGGCAGCGCTCCTTGCTGCTTCTTTCCTTCTCATCTGGTGTCCTGGCACTCAAGTTTGTGTGGCTGGACAGTGAACTAGTTGAGGGGAAACTGATCCTCTTCAACCTTTCTATTTATTTGTTGCTGTTGAATTAACTTCCAGTCAATTGATTCTTTGCTCTGGTTTTCGGTGCAGGGTGCGAGCCTGGTTTGCTGCACAAGCAGTAGCATCAGCCCAAGAGAGGGGAGGAGGTGGGAGGGGGATGTGATCTTGGGCCATCCCTCCTTGTAGGTCCTTGAACTTAGAGTGGTGGCACCTGCAGCAGTTGTGCTTGCTCTGTGTGTCCATGCATATGTGCTTGTACCTGGGCTGTGTATGGGTGATGTGTTCTTACTGAGGGTGGGTTTAGGATGCTGGTGCTGAAGTGAGATCCAAACAGTGAAGCCAAAGCAGGCTGAAGAGAGTATGGAGACAGGAGCCCTGTGTGTGAACATGCATAAGGGGATATTTGTTGGAAAAGTTTAGATGTGAGCTAGTTTGGATGTGAAGTTTAAAAGTTACAGAAACGTGGTACTGTCTTTCAGCACACCTTGAAGCCTTTTTAAAGATTGTTACCAGTTCTGACAGTTTTAACCAGCTCACCTTTGGAAAGGATTACTGCACTTAGCTGCCAGCAGCCCCCTTCCAGCCTTCCAGAGGCCTCTCCCAGTACATGAAGGTCACCAGTGACCAAGAGTAAATCTCTCATAAATCTCATCACCTATGATGACATATCTGTTCTAGTGAACAAAAGCAGAGCATTATTTGGGATTTAGTGTGTGTTTTGCAAGGATGCTGCCACAGCCTGCTGCAGTGTCCTTGCCAAGCTGGGGACGTGGCAGGGAGGTGGAGAATTGACTGGACCATGGGCATGAGGTGGTCCCTTGTGGCTTGGGAGCTGCTGGGCAGATGGCTGCCAGTGGCATTGTCCAGGTGTTGTTGGTAATGGGGTTGACACAGTTCAGTACCTTACTAACAGCTTCCATCACAGGCAAGAGCACATTGTCAGTGACACCAAACTGGGAGAGGAAGAAGCGATTCATGTGTTGAAGGGCAGGGCTGTCATCAAACCAACAGCCTGGGGTATGAGCTGACCAGCGGTGCCTACTTCTGCAAAGGAAGTACACCTGGGACACAATAACTCTGTGCAACAGGATGGGCTGGACTAGACAGCAGATCTGCAGAAAAGAGCTGAAGGTCCTGGTGCACAGGCTGAACATGGATCAGCCAGTGTTTCTGTGAAATTAACATGTGTTCTAGAGACCTAGAAAGGACAGATTAATAATGCTTGGGAACTTTATAATCCATGTGAACTGAATGATTCATGAATTTGTGGAGGCAAGATGTGTGATCATGAGAGGTTTGCTTGCCCTGGAGAAGGCAAGTGGATATGAAGTGTAAAGGCTGCATGCATTTTTGTTATTTAATGGCTTCTGGTAACGTTTTAGCTGAAGGTCTGCTCTGGTGATTTCTTTCTCCATACTGAGAGTAGAAACATTTGCAGCTTTTTTCTTTTTGCTTTCTGAAGTGCCCTGTAAGCAAGACAGGTAAATAAGCAGTGGCATCCTGTTTGTGGATATGAAATATATCCTGTTAGATAAAACACAGCGATTGCTTCAGAGTGAGAAGAATATATTTTAAGCAGGAAAGAATGAAGGAATTGCCTTTTTTCCATTACAGGAGAGTATAAATGCAGTGGGTGGAAAGCAGTGACTTTTTTTGTTACTGTGGCTGGATATGAGGTTATAGTATTTAACATGTCCTGGTACTTCTTTTAACGAAGTTCCTTGCGACTGTTTTTGTTTTCCAGCTCCTTGCAAGTGTTCATTGATAGCACAGCGGGCAGAGCTCTGTACGCTGATGAAGAACTACCAGCAAGCTCTTCACGACGCGGACATCCTGTGCCGGAGCAAACCCCACTGGCCTGCGGTACGGTGCTTGCCCTTTGTAAAGACCAAAATGAAAACTGCTTCTTCTCGGAGTTCTCTCTGTGCTGGGCGTGGTGTTGAAAGAGCATCGTGGCATTAACAGGGCCAAAAACATCTTAAGTTCTTCAAAGAATAAGTCTGGAAGCTCCTCAGAATCTCCCCGGCTGGTGGGATTTTGGTGGTGGGCAGCTGGTGGTGTGGTTTTGGTCATGGTGCCTATTATCTGTAACAGCTTGTGCTGCAGCTTGGCAGGAGAATCAGTCTATAAGATTCCATCAGCCCAGGATGGCCCTGCAGGTCCCTCTGGGATGGATGTGTCCCCAGGAAATGGGTGACTATGACAGCCTGCTGGCCAGTGTGTGTTTCTGAGAAGCCACCTGCACTGTATTTCAGGATTATTTTCTTTCCCTCTTCAATCCTAAGATTTCATATCTGTGCTGTCTATCTGTGTCATGGTGTTTCATAGAGGGGTTGGGATTTTTTTCATAACCAAAGCATGTGCTACAAAGAGCAGTGGGCAGCTTGAAGCAAGTATCAGAAATGATGTTAGGAGGGAGAAATGGAAGAAGCACGTGGTGCCCCTCACTACTACTGGTTGCTTGAGGCTGGACTGAGTGTCCAACAGTTCACCCCACCTAGGATTACACCTGCAGTCAGTCTCTCTCCTGTCAGCAGCAAAACTGCAGCACAGGTTTGAGCAGTGGGGAGAGCATAGCGTGGGGAATTGGGGAAGGATTTTAGGCAGAACTTGTCTTCTGTGGAGACTAAGGAGCCTCCTGCCTGAGCAGGCAGGACTATGCATCTAGTGCTCCATTCCCAGTCAGGGCTAATACAGAGCAGGCAGAGAGGTGCTGTCTGAAACACCAAGTCTCTGGCAAGTTAGGTAATTTTCTCTGAAGGCTATCTGTGCTTTCATGTTGCAAGGCAGTTCATAATCTTCCCTTGCATCCAGTTTGCTTCTCTGTCTTGGATAATTTCTCATCAAGTCAGGAATCCCATCATGGTTGATGCTGGCTGGGTTTCTGTGCAGAGGGAGAAAAATTAATAATGTACATTCAGATATTTTCTTGAAGTGTCTTCTGTTAGCCTGAATCCATGGAAATGTGATGTGTGTCAGTCGTAGGCGGATAAAGGTTTCATTAATCACATCTCTGAAGAATGTAATTGAAAATGAAATTTGTCATCATGGCGTAACCAGCAGTGTCTCAGACGTACTTCACTTGTGCTTTCATGTTTGTGAGGACATCAGCATAAGCTGTGCTGACCCAGAATCCATGTTCTCCAGGAGTTCTGGGCATCTGCTTTGTTTTGTGTATTGCAGCATCTCATCCAGTAGCAGAGATTAGCTCAAACATGAGCTGTGTAGTTAAAAAAACCAAACCTAACATAAAATTAAACTCAATTCTGGGAGTAGCTCCTAGGATGCAAGTGTTCACCTACCAGTATCTTTTGGCTTATTGGTAACAGATGTAGTGGCTTGCTGAGTTACTGGTGAAACTCCTTGATATGCAGTAGTCATTGGAGCTATAGATAAGTTGGTTCTTTTTCAGTTGCTATGAAAACCAAGACTCTGTAGGGCAGGGAGAGTTTTCCAGTTGTGTTTTTATTTAGAGGCAGACAGAACTGCCCTCCTGTCTGCTACTCATGGTCCTGCTTGCATCTCCCTTTCAGTCTGATGCTTGTCAGGGGTATATGAAAATAGGAAAGGGAAAGGTGGCAGTGGTAGTCTCTGAAGTATAGGGGCCTCTGGTCCCTGGGCCTAACTTCTGGTGTTGGATCTTTAGGTACTTTGTCTGTGGACAGCCCACCTCAATCCTCCCTTGCAGATCAAATAAGGCCATTGCTCTTACAGCCTTGAAGGACAAGTCCAAACAAGCTTGTAGGCTCCCCAGTGCAGTGCAGTAATGCTGGCAGTGATGGCAGGTGTGTAAAAGGTTATATGGAGGCTGTGCAGGCATCCAGGCAAGAAGGTCAGGGTCAGGCCTCACAGTATCTTTTCTTACTGCATTGAGGAAAAGAAAAATGTACCTCTCCTGGAGAGAATTGATGTGTACAGGTCACCAAATGATAATTGGTAAATTCTTGTGCAGGTCACCAAATGATAATTGTGTTAATTAACCTGGCCTATGCAGTGCTTGCTGCTTGCTTTTGGCATAAGCTTCCTTCTTCCAATTCCAGTGGGATGGTAAAGATCTTAACAGGTCTCAGCTTGGACAGCAGTATTGAAAGAATGAGGGAGTTACCTGCTGAGGAAGATTGTGTGATACTGGATCTTTCAACATTATTATGAAGCAAGAAAAGTGGATCTGCTCATCTAGCCAGTCTCTTAGATGCATGAAGCTGTGCTTTCAGTACAGCCCAGAGATGTTCACATGGGTCAGGGGTGGACTTGTAGAGCACACTTCTGTCTAATAAGCAAGGGGGAAATGTTTAAATGCACACTTAGTTTCTTTTCATTGTAAAGGAAGTAATTTCTGAAGTCAAATTAGAACTGTAGTTTGATACTTGCAGGTAAGTTCAGAGTTGAAGCATTCCACTCTTGGTACTAGTAACAAGTACAGTATGATTTGTTCCCAAGCTGGCTACCGTAGCTGTTGGCCATGGATGTGTTACTCCAGAACACATGGGAGAGGTAGGGTGGGCTAAAATGCTTCAGGTTAAGCATTGATACATTGCCCTAAACTCATGATGGTTTTGGGACAAAGTAGACAGGTGAAAAGTTCTCTCTGTCCTAGTAAAACATTCAGGAGAAGTGACTCTCATGAAGTCTCTCAGTTGACACTGCCAGTCTGCCCTGTGCCACTGCCTTTTCTGTGCAGATGTCTTACTTTTTAAGCTTGTCCTGGTATGTGAAACTGTTCTCTGGTGTATCCAAGCACAGTGGGATGTGTAGTAGACTTTACCCCTGGGGGGAAAAACACCCCTCCTTATTCCCAGCTCTTCTCTTGGGAAATGAGCAATGCCTTTGGCAAGGGATGATGCAGCAGAGGGTTCCTGGGGAATCTTTTTTCACCAGAAGGTACTGAATTTCTTTCAGTCACGCATGTCAAAGAGGTTGTTACCTGAAAAGCATCTTGTTCTTCACCTGCAGAATGACTTGGACTTTCAGGTTTGTTTTCAGGTGTATTGCTGCCACTTCAGAAATGATCTCTAGATTTGTACGTTTCCTTTGTGTGAACAGGGCCATTATGTGAAAGCAAAAGCTCTTTCTGGATTGGAAAGGACTGAGGAAGCATTGAAGGAATTTCTTTATTGTGTTGCCTTAAATCCTGAATGGAGCTCAATGAAGAAAGAAGCCCAAAAGGTATAAAAAGTATTTACTAACTATTTGGCCATTGTGCTGCTTTTAATCCCACAACCAAGTAAAATTCATGGTATTTCAGGTGATAGTAAACACCCAAAGGATAGTTTGATTCAGGAGGTTATCCAATAAACCTTTTTAGCATCATGCTTTGTGAGGCACCTCTTGGTTTTGGTTGATGCCTCAGCTGGAGGGATTATATATTTGTGAATTCCACTGCGTAGGCTTGAGGCTGCTAATTTTAGGACCCACCAAAAAATGACTTTTATGTGGGAAGTGGCAGAGGATTGAGGAGAGGAAGCTGCGTGCTGCCCTGTGCTGGAAAAATCCTGCAGTCTTTGTAGCATTTTGTTCCTTATGGGAAGTCAGACACATTAAGTGCTAACAGCCCATCATCAGGTTCTCTGTAACCATCCACACAGGCAGCTTTTTATAAAAATGAGATGAGGATTTGGCAAGATGCTTGGTGTGGACTGGTGAGAAGAGGAGCAGGCTTTAAGCTGGGGGTTAAATCTGCTTGAGGATGGAGGAGATGGATGAAGAACACAAGGAATGTTTAAACACATCTTTGTTAACTGGCTTTGATGGGAAAGCATGATCTGAAGAGTTCTGGAGGCAGGGTCAAAATGGAAATGGGTAGGATCAGGAGAAGGATGCAACAAACTGCTGCCTTTGTTGCTGTTGGGGAGCAGGATCCTTTGGTAAGGGAGATGGGCACCAGAAGAGCACCTTGGAATGTGACTGTGGTTGTGGTGGGCGCTGCCATCCAGGTTTCCCATGGGCATTGGGGAGTGCAGGATGTCTTGGATGTTGCAAGCTTCTTGGCATCTAGAAACAGTGAAGTTTGTGGCTCTATGTTCACATAAACATAAACATCTATGTTGTAATTATTACCTTTTCTTTTTTTTTCTCTCTAATTGACTAGATAATGTGTGAGATGTTTTTCCCAGCCTTTGAAAATGTGCATGATAGTCTAACAGCACCTTTCTCTAGTCGAACATCCCATACAAGATTGAAACCTGCATTTCTGAGTAGCATAAACACACAGTCAGCTGTGGAAGATAACTCTGTTGCTGGGTCCTCAAAGGTAAAGCAAAAAGTGTTCAACATAAAAATACCAAAAATAGTATATGGATCTTTCTGATTTGTGTGCCATTGTCTTTGTCTGCACCTGAGTAGGCACTTACTTTAATGATAAGCCTGTTCTCTCCATTGCTGTTGGATCTCTTATTGGGATGTACTTCCTCAAAAAAATAAGAGTGAACCTTTTTCTTCAGAAAACAATGTGATGCCTTCATGTGGGGGTCAGTTGTGTTAGTGGTTTTTTTTACTGAAGATTTTAGTATGACAGGAACATAATTCCCAGAGACAGGAGCTGTAGGGAGAGATATGGCCTTACTTCATGCAATTGGGAAGTGACCTCTGATACAGACCTTTCTCCATTGCTAGGCTCCTTGTGGGAACATTGATCTATTGCTGATAAAACTAATAGATAAAAGCAAACCAAAATTGTCTCATGCTGTATATAACTTCTTATTTTTCTAGGATACTATGTTCAGGTTAACAAAAACCCCGTCCCAAGAGTCTGATGTATTCAGAAGCACTGATTCTTCTGTTACCCATCATGTTCTGGATCTCTACTTTGATGACAACAAGAAGTCTTTGGGAGCTATTCTCTCCAGTTTACCTGGGGTTGGCTTAAAAAGAAAGCTGTCCAGTGATATGAGGGATTTGCAGAGTTTGGATGTCCCCAATAAGATTCTTAAAAAAGGTTTGTGTTATGGCTTAGAAAAGTGATTTCTCTTGCACATACTGAAAAACTGTAAACTTTTTACTCCTCCCTTTTTATAGGGGTCAATAAAACATTCCCTACAGGAATTGGGGTAATATTTTGTTCTCTGGTGTATCTATTTCTGCTCTAACAACCTATTTAACTTATTCCAGAGCAGTTTAAGTTCACTGACTGAAAATTGTATTTTTCTTTCTCAAATGGGCTATTTCCAGTGTAATGTGTGTGTAATCCACTTTCACTTAGTCTTCATGTTGGTGGTGCCATTTCCATTTTCTAGGTCTCAGATATAGCTGAACTTCATTGTCTTTCTATATGATTGAAAGATGAAGTAAGCCCAGAAACTAATCTTTAACTGGCATTAGAAGTGGTCACATGCAACTTTATATGAAATATTCCAAGCAAACAAAGAAGCCTTTTTAAGGGTACTAAGCCCCCACTCCCCAGTTTTCTGTTACTTGATAGCTGTGCTTACAATTTGCTTCTTGCTTGTTATGCTTCTCAAGCTTCTAACAAAGACCTACAGAGTGGCTTTAAATGCTGGAGGCAATACTTTACTGAGCAGTGTAATAATTGGTTAACATAGACTTTGAAAATGTTGCTGTGCTGGTGTGAATTTTTTCCCCTAAAGAAAAAAAAAAACAACCCACACCTCCAGGAGTTTGACTTGTTCCTTGCAAGTCTTCTAGTACAGCTGTCTGTCTTTGACCTCTACAAAAGATACATATATATGGCCACTTTCTGATCATGTTGCTATGGGGGGAAAAAAACCCCTGTACTTGCCTGTGAACTGCAGACTCAGTAAATAGATTGTGAAATCTGACCCACCTGTATCTTCACAGGGAAGGCCAGAGATCGTGTTTTACCCATAAGCACTAATTTCTGGTGTGTTCTAGGTCCCAGTGCCATGTTACTATTTGCAGAATTAACTCAGCCAGGTCCTTGCAATTACTAAATGCTAACATGTGAGATGTAGGTTAAAGATAGCACTGTTTTTCTTTGTAGGCCACACACCACCTATCCTGTCTGTGCTCGAGATAAACCAGATGCTGAGCATAAGTTACTCTTTAACAAAGCATCCTAGTATTTTAACTTAACAGAAAAAACAGGGCTTTTAAATGATGAAGAATTTGGTTAATAAAAAACATGTGGAGGCAGCAGTCACAGCTCTTTTGCAACTCATCACAAAGATGCAAATTGTAAAAGAAGTTCCAGGATTTGCTTGTGTAAATGTCAACAGAAGCTGGAGCTGATAGCTTTTGAGCCTAAATAATGCTGCTGTGAAGTCTGAAGTGCATACCCTTAAAGTGAGTTTAACCCAGAGATATAAACCACCCCCAAAAATCAATCTGGGTAGAATTTTAAGTGAAGTGTTTTGCCTCTCTGTTTGCAGATTGTTGAGCTAGTAAAAGCTGTGTTAGCTCATGCAGCTCCAGTAGTCCTTTAAACTTTTAAGCTGTCTGAAATTTGGGATTTCTAGAACAGCCTAGTCTAGAAAAATGTAAGCCTTTTTATATTTGTAAGAAAAATTACCCCTGCTGAGAAATCTATAATAAGCAGTGATGAAATATTTTGACTGTGTGTAAACAAATTAAATTCTGGACCTAATGTACTTAAAAACATCTGGCCTGGCTGATGTGAGGGTGGTGGTGGGAAAGCAATAGCAGAATATTTTAAAAACTAGCCTAGAAAAACCCACAGAACAATCATTTTTGGAGAAGCAAATAATGGGTATTCAGCTCTAAAGTGTATTCTCTGGCCACAGACGTCATCCTCTGCTCTCCAAAAGATCTCCTGCCAAAAAATCTAAAACTTAGATGGGAGGTATGTTTGTTAGAAACAAAACTTCAGAAAAGAAAAGACAAAAATCAGGTTTTTTATGGAAGAGTTAACAGTGCAAAGAGCATTGGAAAATGCAGTAATGCTTATGACTTTACTAAGATAATCTTCTTGACTACTTAGATGGAGATGTTTTACCTGAAAACACCACTGACACTTCAAGTGAAATACCGACGACTCTGGTGGATGCATCGGACTTTGAGTGTTCCCTCTGTATGAGGTATGACTGTGTTGACCTGGCATTAACATAACAAAGCCTCTCTAGCTTCTGAAAAAAGTTACCATGGTGTAAGAAGAGAAACCTGCCAGAGAATGTCAAAGTCATTATTCTGTTCCTTTTTGCTGAACCTTACATCTGGTGAATCTTTACAGATGTGTTTTTTTTCCATTATGTATGCAGTTCTCGATTGTTTACCACTTGTAAAAAGGAAAACCTTTTTTGTATCATTGGGTAATGCCTGTCACCTGTGCTTTATACAAAAGCAGAAAAGAAAGAAAGAGTTAGGACTCTTTCCTCTCCACACATTGGGAATTGTTTTTGTTGGCAGCTTAGCTTTTCTGTTTGATGTTTTCATGTTAAGGTTGTTCTTCGAACCTGTTACCACACCCTGTGGACACACCTTTTGCCTCAAATGCCTTGAGCGTTGCCTTGACCATAATCCACTCTGCCCACTCTGCAAGGAAAAGCTGTCAGAAGTAAGTATGTCCTTGCCCCAATTAAACTGCACAAACTTGTGTTCTTCTGAAAACATCTATGTGGAGATTTTCTATGCTCTACTTGTGAGTTGCATCCAAAGCAGTGTGGCCAGCAGGGTGGGGGATGGGGTCTGTCCTTCTACTCCTCTCTGGTGAGACCCACCTGGAATGTTGCACCCAGCTCTGGGTCCCCAGCACAGGGGGGCAGCAAGTCCAGAGAAGGGCCATGAATGTGGTCTGGGGCTGGAGCACCTCTCCTGTGAAGAAAGGCTGAGAGTTGTGGTTGTTCAGCCTGGTGAGGAGAAGGCTCTGGGAAGACCAGCTCTTGGCCTTACAGTACCTCAAGGGGGTTTATAAAAAGATAGGGACAGGCATTTTAGTAGAGGGCCAATGCTTTTAAAGTGAAAGAGAGTTGATTTAAAGAGATTAGATGTAAGTAAGAAATTTTTTGCCAGGAGGATGATGAAACACTGGAAGAGGTTGCCCAGGGAGTTGGCAGATTGTCCATTGCTGGAAACATTACAGGTCATGTTGGATGGGGGACTCTGAGCAATGGATGGGGGGCTCTGAGCAATCTGATCCGTTTGAAAGTGTCCCTGCTCACTGAAGGGGTTGGATTAGATGACATTTAAAGAACCTTTCCAACCCAAACTTCTATGACTCCTTGAAAACAGAACAAGACAGTACCGACAACATCAAGCTGTGCACAGACCTCATTTACTCAAGGGTATATTTGGCATTCATTGGAATACAGGTGGTTTAGCTGGTTCTTAAAAAAATGGAGGCTTCTGGTATCACATCAGGCTCATGCCTGGGGAACCCCTCCATAGCCATGTTCTTACCAAATTTCCAGTTTGTGTGGAAACTGTGGTACATGAGGAATGGTTGCCCCTTGGTCAACACTTATTAGCAGCAGACATAAGGTATCCCATACACAGTGCTTCTTGCCAGTAAGCTGACAGCTGTAGATGAAAAAGATGCATGTATCTTTGCAAAAGTGAGGATGGACTGCCTTTTCTTCCTGCCAGTACAACTTTTCCAAAAAAAGGGATGGGGTTAAAAGGACAGTGGGGTGAACCACATAGGCTGAAGTGGAAGCTTTGGTGCCTGGAAGCTTAAAAGGGTAAGGAATCTGTCCTAACTAATGTGCACTTGGGCCTCAGGGAAGAATGGGCTTGGGAGGAAGAGATGTTACTTGTTTTCATGTTACCAGACTTAAGAGTTGACTGTTCCTTGTAGTTTCTGGCAAGCAGAACTTACAAGAAGACCGTCCTTACAGAAGAGCTGATAGTCCGTTACTTGCCAGAGGAATTATCTGAAAGGAAGAAAGTTTATGATGAAGAAATGAAGGAATTGTCAAAGTAGGCTCTCTTTATACTACCGACAGCTGTTACAAAAATGTATTCTTCAGTCTAAATTACTGAAGAAGATTAATTTGCTTATGAAAATGCACCAAAGGAATGAATTTGTAAATGAACCTGCCAGATGTTTTGTATTTTTGATGTGTATAATGCAGATAAACAAGTAACAATGTGCTTGGATGGTGGAGAGGCAAAACAATATTCTTAAAATAAAGATAATTGCTCTTTCCTATGAAACAACATACAGCTTTAGAAGTCACAGTGGGGGTTTTCTGGCAGTAGAATTCAAATTATCAATGGGTTATACTTCAGGTCAGGAAAAGTTCAAGGATCCAGTTTTGTCAGTGACTTGCGGATGTTGTGCTATAACTCAGCTAAAAAGTAAAACAAAACATGCAGTTAATCCTGAAAAAAATTAAGTGGATTAATGGCTTTGAAATCAAAGGGGTTTACTGAGTTTGGGGATTCTCTGCCATCTTGCTTTGAACATGACTGGGTCTTAAGTACTTTATTACTGTGAAAAGTTGTCACCAAAATCTTGCCATGTGTATAAGATGTATCACTGTGCATGTTTTTGGGAAATTGGCTATTTCTTGACTTTTTTCCTTTATGGAAGTAGGTTAGAGGGATTGTTTACTTAATGTATTAAGGAAAAGAGTCCTGAAATATTGTTTGTCTTGTGAAAATGGCAAACCTCAAAGAGATAGGCATTTAGAAAGATTGAGTCTAAGGAAGCCATTTATCTTCTATTAAGGATATATGCTGAATATAGCAGCACCCAGAAAAGTGATTTTTTTTTTAACAATTTTCTTACAGTTTGAATAAGGATGTGCCCATCTTCGTATGTACCATGGCCTTTCCTACCATCCCTTGTCCACTCCATGTCTTTGAACCTCGCTATCGCCTAATGATAAGAAGATGCATGGAAACTGGTACCAAGCAGTTTGGCATGTGCTTAGCTGATGAATTAAAAGGGTAAGGAGATGAGCTGAGAATGTCCTGTTGTTGCAGAGGCTGCTGTGAGCTAATGGAATACTGCAGCACAGTATACTTGTCTCCCCAAACCACTGTGGTTCCTTCCAGTTCTGTATGAACCAATACTAAAGTTGCTTACTTCTTAGTTTTGAACTTTAAACATTCCTTTTTACACAAAGAAGTACTTTTATTACTCTCCTGTTGGTTAATAGCAAGAATGCAACTCATCCTGTTACTACAGGCTCCAAAAATAGCATTTAATTGGCTGCGTGTTTGGAAAGCTTGCTGGCCTGTTTGTTCCAGTGAAAACTGACTGTCTGGGTAAGGTTCCCCCTCTGTCTACTCAGTTTAAAAAAAGGCAAAACAAAAATAAGACAAAACATTCAGACCTCCCATAGCTTTCTTGAAAGAGTGGTATCATTTTAATGAGACAACGTATACACTTGGCTGAGAAGTCTGTTTTGCTGCTGGATGTTGAATTTGAATGTTTGTCTTTACTGCTGTGTTGCAATGTCTAAACTATCTGCAGTGAGTGGGTTACATTGTCTTTCTATATGATCATACCTTTCATTCATTTTTGTGAATTCTGACACTGATGTGTTCCAGCTCCCTATGCAGAGACTGACTAGATTAAAGCTCCCTTACAAAACAAAACTATCCTCTGATTCTACTAAAGCCTTCAAGTTTAAATGTTTACAGATAATGGGGTTTTGAGACCATGCTCATGGGAGAAGCATGAGGTGATCTTGAGAGGTTTGCCTTATGAGATGCAATAGTTGCTGACTTCAGAAGCTACATTGGTAGGCTGTAGAATGGATCATGAACATGGGAATTTTTAAGAACACAGTAGACAGGCATCCTCAGGAACAGCATTTTTGTATGTGATCATCACTGGAGCTGAGAAGGGGTCAATCATTACTGAGGCGTGGCAGCCTTTCCTTGTCCACTCCATGCTTCTTGGGGGGAGGGAAATTTTATTTTTCTCCCAGACTGGACAGTAAGGTAGCTGTAAGAGTACAGGAGATGCTGCAGCTTCCAGTTAGCCGTGGCTGTGCTGCAGTGCCATTTGGCATGCTCTCAGTACTGCACTCAGTGGAGTTCAGACTCCAGCAGCAGCTGATGTTCCACAGGCCCTTTCAGGTCTATTACCAATTTTCTGGAAGCGAATACTTGGGAGAGTGAGGACAGAATTACCCTAGGACTTCGGTGATAACTCTCCTTACATCCCTGCAGGCTTGTGGAAGAGCCAAATTTATTTGGAATCAGGTATAATAATACAGAGAGCCATGGCATTACAATCCCCAAAACACAATAATTGGTTTGTTAAATAGCATCATGAAGGGTATTTTAAAATGAACAGTATGGTTAGATTTCTAAGTCATGTCTGTTTTGAGTTACTGAAATAATTAAACTTTTTGAGCTCGATGACTTAAATAAACCACTGAAGTGCAGGAAACCTTAATCTGCAGACACCTGCCAGGCTGTTCCAGCTTCTTACACAAGTAAAGAAGTTCTTCTGTTTATTCAAAATTGCGAAATCAACTTGGGAATACAAGAAGCAGGGAAACTTGTTTTGCCTCATCTGCTGAGACATGGCTACATACCTCCCTTTAAAAACACAGTGACAGAGCATGTTTAGTTCATTACCTTCCTCTGGTTTACGTCTCCATTTTAACTTATAATTGGTAAAAGAATATAAGCTCTTAATGTTGTCAGCACATTTTATGCCTGTCTCCAGGTGCTTTCTTGTCTCTCTGATTCAGGTCCCTGTCTACCCAAAAGTAACTCCTCTAAGGACAAAAAAGACAAAATCATCACTTCTGTATTAATTTCAAGATCCAGTATGAATGTCACTAAAATCGTTAATTAAAAACAATAGTTATGTAGCTGTTTAAATAGTGTATAGTGTAATATTGCTGTAACAAACTAACAGACTTGCTTTTATTAATCAGTTCTGTTGGTAGAGCACCAGGACTTAGCTGTGTGCAGCTCTGCTCCTCCTGCTCTTCCTGATTTTTTCCTGTACACTGGCTGGGAGAGAACAGTTGTTCCCCACCCCTCCCAAACCCATGATTTCTGGTAGACCAGAAACAGGAGTCATTTCTTCATCACTCCATTGTAAGAAATGACCAAGCCCTAGTAAAACAAGCATTTCCATGATGAAGAATTTATCAGACCCTGTGGTTTGGTATCTTGAGATTGAGACTAGATACAGTGCTTTCTCCTGCTTAACAGTAGGCTGAGTTGTAGATGTGCAAATGTATTGTGAAGAGTCATTGTGCAATCAGCCTCTCTAGTGAAATCACTGCGCCACTAAGGTAGAGTTAGGTAAGCTTGATAAAGTAAAAGTTAATTTCGTGCCTGTTTCCAGGGTGTGATTAAAACACACTACTACTTTAAATATAGTGGATGGAAAAGTGTTTTTTGAAGAGGGTATTTTGAGTTTGATTTGACTTTTTTTTTAAAGGAAACAAATGCAAGAAAAGACTTGTTATATGGAAAACATTTTTCTTCTAAAGCCTGTAGTCTTCTGCTTACACCTTGGAGTAGGGGGATAGCCCTCACAGCCATGCATTTGTTCCTCACTTTCTGTACTTTCCTCACGGTATCTTTACCCATCTTGTTTTCTTTGCAAACCAGATGAATTTGCCACCAGCAGCTGGCAATTCCCAGCATGAAACATGCTTCATTTAGTTTCCTGTCCCTTTCCAGCCCTCTCACCCCATAAACCTGCCCTGAAAATGCTGCTGCCCAGGTCCTCTGAGGGATGGCAGAAAGGGTGGGGGTTGTGTGGCTTATGTGAATAAGCAGAAATGTATTGTCACCAAAGCAGAGTCCTCTTTCAACTAAGAAATGGTGAATTAGGCCCAGTATTTGTCCTGATGTCTATAAACACTTGTTGATGACTTCCACTTTTATGCCCTTCTGTCATTTCAGATTTGCAGATCATGGCTGTATATTAGAGATCAGGGACGTAAAGTTTTTTCCTGATGGACGCTCAGTTGTTGATACAGTTGGTGTCCGTCGTTTTAGGGTCTTAAGCCATGGCCAGCGAGATGGATATAACACAGCAAACATCGAGTATCTTGAAGATAAAAAGGTGATCTATGGTGCAAAGTTATTCATACCCATGTATTGCTGGATTCACTTAAATAGCCTTTCCTTGTTGCATTTCAAGCTAGCTGTGCATTATTTTAAGCCAATATCATTACAAATTCACTAAAGCTCTGTTTTAAAAACCGTGGAACAAACTTTGTATCTTCTTTCCCTTTCTTCCTTTTTTCCCTTATAATTATCTCTGCTTAAAGTGTTACACTCTTTTCATGGATCTCAAAGTAGCTTCTAGGATGCTGAGGTCATGGTGTGTAGGTGAGGTCAGAGTAACATTTTAAAACTGGTACAGAATTTAAAGCCTTCTAAAAGCACATGCTCCAGTCGGTAGAGAACTGAGTGTTCTCTTGCACTGAATAGACAGTTGGCACACTTCATATGTCCTCCAAGTTCTCATTTACAGAACAGGTCCTCAGATAAATGTGGGAATCTGCTCTTAAAATGAGTTCTTAGGGACACGTAGTTAACCATGCCCTGTACAAGCATCCATTAGAGCTGACTGAGAACAGAAATGCAGAGAGGAAAGTAGATTTTAAAAACAAGTCCTCTTAGCAAAGCTGCATCAAGGCAGGTGTTTGTGATGGGTGTTGACCAAAAGTTGAATTTTTGGCCATGCTTTTTGGATCATCTTTGGGCTGTGTCTATAAAACCTTGGTAGCTGTTAACATGGAGCTTAGCAGTAATTTCCTGCTGATTGATGAAGTCAGTTCTGTCATACAGCTCTAGAGTACTCTCACAGTTGAAGTGAAAGTCTGTAAAGCCTTAGCAGTGCTTTTCTAACCTGAGTAGGGTGATGCAGTTGTTTGCCAGGACAGGAAAGGTTGAGCTCATGGAGGTGCCTCTGCCTGTGAAAGGCTGGAATAGGCAATCTGTTCAGAGTGAGGGTTGTGCTCTGTTTAAATCCCTAGTGAAGAGTAGTGGAACTCAGGTATACAGGCATTGTTTACAGATGGTGCCAGAGATCCACCTCTTCATAATTAGAGTGAGATTCACCTTGTCTCACAGTGGACACTGGTGTCTGTTCAATGCCCTACATCCACATGTCTGATGGTCAAAAATCTCAGTCCAAAGCTACCTGTTTTATATGCTCTTAGATACTTATCTTAAGATGAGATTAATTGTTCTCTAGAACTGCTTCTCCTTGATTGTGAAGGGCATCTAGAGCAGGTGGATCAGATGTGTACCTGAGTGGGTAGCATAGGTGAAATCACCTATGTGATGTGCACATGTTAAAGGGGAAAAAAAAAAAACCCCAAAAAATCCAGAATCAAAACCCCCAAAAAACCCCACAAATCACCAATTTGTAGTGGTTTTTGCTTATGCTTTTTTTTTTTTCCCTAATAGCTAATAGTAGGCCTGTGCAACTAAAACACTCTGCTTCAATAAGGGTGTTTCTTCATGATTGTTTCTGGTATTGGGAAAGCATCGCTTTCCCTGCTTCCTGCCTGCTCAGGTGTCTACCCTCCTCCTTCTCCTTGGCTGTCCTACCATGGCCTTACCACTTCTATAAAATAGTGCTGGTCTCTTAAGTGCTGTAGCCCCCCCGTCTCTGTGCTCGGTGGCAGTAGTGTTTGTTTTGTTTTGCCAGATGATGTACCACTGTCCAGAGGTCATTCTGTGACAGGGACTTGAGGTTGTGGGTTTGAGATTATAAATATGTCCCAGGATTAGAGAGCATATTCTTCTATTATGCCAGCATTTAGGAATGGATACTAGTGAGGCAGTTACTGCTCCAAGAAATATCACTTCAGGACACCTAGGGGAGGGTAAAAAGACTCCAGCATCACAGGTTTGAAATCTGAGACTTAGGCACAGTTGGTTTACATAAGGACATTTGAACAGCTGTAGTCACTGCATTATTTTGCTTCGTTTGCTTCTGGGGAAGCATGTGGACTCCACGGTATCAAACCTGTTTTGTTCCATCTCCCTTCTTTTAACAATAAGGTTGAAGGACCAGAATATGAAGAACTTGTCCGCCTTCATGATTCAGTCTATGATCAAGCTGTTGCCTGGTTCACTTCACTTAAAGACAATATGAAAGTGCAAATTCTCAATCATTTTGGATCTATGCCAGGAAAAGAACCAGAGCCACAGGTAATAAAACCTGCCTACTTATGCAGCCTTACTGTAGACAGAATTTTAACACTAGACTCTTTTCTGACAGGTTGTTGCTGTGGTTTATACATTCTAGACTCTTATTTACTCAATTTTGGTCTGTTGGCATGAAGCGTGGTAAACAATATACCTGTGTAATTTGGTAGCTGAAGAGATAAATCTTAATGGTGTATACAGATAAAGAGAACACCTGCAATGAAGTGTTCTCTTGTTGCTTGTTTTGTGGTGACTTTCTTAGCAAATAGAAGGTGAGAAGGAGGGTGATGTTCTTTGTGGGGCTGGGCTGGTGAATACATAACTGCATGTTTTTCCATCCTTTTGCAGAGCAACCCCAGTGGTCCTGCCTGGTACTGGTGGCTCTTGGCAGTGTTGCCTCTGGAAAACAGAGCTCAGCTGGCTATACTGGCTATGACCTCCCTGAAGGATCGTCTCATCGCCATCCGGCGCGTATTGATATTTGTGACTCGCAAAAGACCCAGATAACATGGACTTGTGTTGTGAGTGGGCACCAAAAACACCTCATGACAGGTTGTTCTGGGGGAGGGCAAAAGGGGAGGGGTTGTTTTTTGTATTTTTTAAAGATTCCTTCAAGAAGGAACAGCCCTTTCTGACTGCGTCCTGCATCCATCGATTGCATCGGTTTGTTACCTGGGTATTCACCAAACCTTGCACACTCTCCTGTTGTCCTGGTGAAAATGGAGCCTCTGCAGAGCTGTGCTACATTTAGAATGTAGCTGATGGATGTGGATAATTGCTTCAAAGTACTTTGATAGAATTGATGTTTCTAGCCAAGAGAGTTAAGTACTAGAGTAGTGCCATTGGCCTGCATGTGATCTGAATTTTCACTCAGTAGGAAGAGGAAACTGGACAGTGGATTGAAGAGGTGTTTCCTAGACTTTCTTGAAGGTAGTGAACAGAAGAGGAGTTATGCTGCCCAGCAGAAGTATGCACAAGGACTATAACCAACAGTACTCTCTGTTAGTGAATTGAAAGGCAGTCTGTCATACACCCACATCTCCCACTCTCTCTCTCTCTCTTCAGCAAATAACAGTTTGAGGGGAAAAAACAGGTTAAGCCGTTTGTAGTCAAGGCATCTGAGGATGTTTATCTGAAAGAATAATAGCTACTGAATAAGCACACTATTTGGTAGCCTTAGGTAATCCCTCCTTTGTGATTTACATGTTGTAGCAGAATAAGTATATACAAAATGTTTGGAAATACATACTTAGGTTTCTTTGAAGAGAAAACCCAAAGTAATCCTAGCCAGTCTTACTGCTAAATTCAAACCTAGCCACTCACTAAAGTATAATAAACACTGCTGTGAAATAATGATTTCACCCCAAGTACGAGGGAGGCATGCTGCAGTTTACTCTGAACACCTGCTCTGCCAGTGGAACCAGCGATGATGAAAAGTGGGGAGCTTTCCATCTCTCTCCTTCCTGCAGTGTCATGCTGACCTCCTGTTACATTGGGGTGGTCTCTACTGAACGTGTTTCAAACCGAAAGTATTGTAGTTTAGTACCAGTTGCTGTATGTGATGGAAATCAGCCCACAGTGACACCATGAAAGGAGTCACAAACCGAACCTATAAAGGCACGTCTCAATGCAAGCTTCAGTCAGGTGTTAAACTTCATTTGTCTCTTTGATTATTTTTTTATGTATTGTTTTGTTAATATCTAACTTTGATAGCTGTTAAATTGATCGCTTGTCAGTCAAATGATCAACATATGCTCAACTGCCAATGAAATAACTCAGTGTTACCAATTCAATTGGCATAGTTTCATATAACTAGAACTGATACTACCAACGGGGAAAAAAAGTTGACTTGAATCTCCATGTGCTGCAAGCATAGCAAGACCAATGTAAAGACTTGTTCATGTGCAGAAGTCTGGTAAGAAGAAATGGCTGCTTACCTAAATGGTCAAAGTGCCTGGTTTCTATTTTAGTTCTTTTGTCCTTATTTGTCAATGAAGAGGTATTTAAACTTTTTTTTTTCCACTTTGTACATGAATTCTGGAAGAAAACTGCATTAAAATGCAGTGATTGGGATATATTACCTGCTCTCTTTGGGTATTGTAGTTATAACCTCTGTGGTCTGGGAAACAAAAATTCCGTTTTTTTCCTTTCAGCAAATGGCTACCACAAATGGTTTCTGTAACATACCCTGAATGTACTGTAACTGCCTCTACCTTGAACACGCCTTTTCTATTTAAGTGGTTTGTAAGTGTATTCTCTGAATTGTGAAGTGCATAATGTACAACCAATGATGTCATAACCTCTACAGTAGCCTTCTGCAAGTTCTGCTACCACCACCAAAATACTCAAAATTCAAGTTGAATGCATTTCCTCCAGGATTTGAAGATGATGAAGAGGAATTCACTGAAGTATAAGGAATTGTTGTATTTGTGGGGAGGAAATGTCAGAAGTCAGTAGGTCTTCAGCCGACTGTCAGCTGAGCTACTGAAGGGTGATTTCACAAACTAATTCTTGGACCAGAAGATGGACTGTATTTGATCTCGCAATCCTTTCTGTTTAGCTTCCTGTTCTTCCCATTCCTTTCCATGCTGTGTATTTCTTCAAGACTCATTAATCTTGCTTGTTTGTGTGTCTGGCCTAGTTTTGAGTGTTACTAGTTTAGCTGGAAGAGGATGCTGATGGTATTTGTATATTGCTGGTCCCTGATCTTATATGTGCTTAATTTTACAGATAGGAGTGCATTTAAGAAAAAAAAAAAATCAAGGTGCTAGTTAGTGTCTTCTTGGCTTTGCCTCAGTAAATGTTAATGTTAATATTCTTCTCTGCAAAAGTGATTTTTTCAAGATATCTACTTTTGAGGTACTTCTGACAGAAAACCCTATGAAATGAGAGGTTGTTTACTGCTGTTCTGTAATGTGTAAAGACATTCTACATGGGAAATGACATTACTGTGTTCATGAAGGCCTGCATAGTTAATAGAGTGATTGTTATTGAAAAGAAAGCTGAACTGTAGAGGGATTTTTTTTTAGTCAAGGTTTAAAGCAGTTTGTGAATATTTCAGTGGCTGATGTTTTGGATAAAGGATAACAACAAAGGAATTGTCTGTGTATGGATGCAAATAATAATATTAGCAGCCCAAAGCTGACATTTCTTCCAAAACATTGAATGCTGATCAAATAGCAAAGCTTTAATAAATAGATAAAATCACCACTGCCCTGTGGTACTTGCTTTTTAAGGGGAAGTACCAGTTTCATTTTTACCAAATCACCTCTGCCATATAATATCTGCAGCATCCAGTAGTACCTCATGGGAAAAGCTGTCTCGTTGCTCTCTAGAGGAAATGTCCACGTTACAGCCAGTCTGTGCTTAGGTGTAACTTGTTGCCAAGGTACATGTGGAAGCATTGGAGCTGAGCTCCTGGAAGAGATAGACAGGATTTGTTGCCTTTCTAGCTCATTACACTTTTCTTGCTTGCTGTCCAAGCAAGGATGCTGGGATATATGATGAGTCTTTTCACTGTGGTGAATGTGGCCCTTCTTTATACATCGTAAAGAGGCCAAAAAGAAAAAAAAAAATCCCTCTACCTCTACACCTGTTGTTCACCTGTAAAATTTCAAGCTACAAAATTATATATATATATATTTTAACCTTTTTTGTCTTTCAGAAGCATACTAATTGTTTGCCACTGAGGCCTTTTATCTACTGTATTTTAATATGTTCATTTGATAGTCATCGAGATCTCTTTGTACTTCTAACCTGTAGAACTTGTCATGTTTCTTACTGCTCCTTTTTCCTTCTTCTCCAGTCCACTTTTAAATTGATAAATAGAAAGCTGTACACTCTATTCCTGTTACATTTTACACTAGTGGAACTGGTATTTTGGTAGCGCCTTAATTTTGCAGTTGTGAAATGATTGTATCAACTCTTATCTGGGGCTTCTGACCAGATGTAAATGAGTATGTTTAATGTAGATAAACTTGAAACCATTTTTTACTGTTTTAAAGCTAGAAATGAAATGGAGTGTGTACATATGTATAAATATAAATTATTAATCTGCACCTTTTTGTATCTAGTAAATACAGGAGAAGTTCATGTTCTAACCACATTTGGCACTTCTTGTTGCATAAACAAAGCCAAAACTTTTTTTAAAAATTGCAGTGTTCATTTCATGTGTATTTGCAATATTCATGGGAAATGTGTTTAATTTATGTGATATTTGGAATAAACCAGGTTGAATTTATGTGAGTGTAAGTTCCTGGGGAAAGCTTTATCACTATGAGGACCGAGAGCTAGAGCCGAGGTGAACACGGTCTGAACGAAACAAGCCACTGATGTGCTGCTGTCAGAAGAGGGGTGGTAGTTTGGTTTTCCTGACAGGAGCCCAAGGGCTGACAGTTGGTCTGATGAGGCTTTAGGAAGCAGATGGCATCCCAGAAGCAGTGGTGGTTAGATGTTGGGGTTCATGAGTTGCATGGCAATTGTTTTAGCCCCTGTGCAAGGAAGTGGGGAGGCTGCAGAGGCTGTGGCACAGTGGGGTTTGCTGGGCACACAGGGCAGACTGTGGCACTGGGTGGGAATATGCGGGGTGGATTTGAAGGAGGGTTGGAGGGTCTCAAAATAAGGGAAAGATTAAAGGACTTGAGCCCTCAGCAAGGGCTGAGATGGAGGAGGTAAACCTTCAGCTTTCTCAGAAGTGGGTTGTGACAAAGATGGGGTATGATTGTGAAGTGGGCTCTTCCTTTTGTAGTTTATTGGATTATTTTGTAGCCCTAAGCATGACCTGACTGGCCCGGTAAACTAAACTCTAAAAAAATACATGGTTACAGTGAAGAACAACAAATGCTTTATTATCTTAAGCCCAGTGAAATAAAGTACCTTCAGGGTGCTGTGAGGGAGGCAGTGTTCCAGAACAAGGCAACTGCACATGGCTAGCACCAGTGTATCAGGGGGTGGGACACTGTCAGGAGCAAAACTTTGAAGACCCTCATGGGTTCCTTCCAACTCAGGATAGTCTCTTCTGAAACAGAGTTATGTGGAGACAAAAGCCAAGTCAGATTGTGGAGAGCACATCATGTTCCTCAGTCACATCTTCCTGCCAGCTAAGCTGTGGAGCTAAACTGCTGTGAAGGCATTTTTGTAAATACTATAGCGTGGTTTTTTTTTTCCTTTTGGTGTTGGATTGACTCACCCTTGTATGAATGTCTGAGCATACAAACATCAGTTACAGGACTGCTCTTTTAGGTTGCAAGTGTATGTGGGAGTGTCTGTAAATGCTGCTTGAGTTTCTTCAATACCCTGGACAACAGCTTTTTGAAACAACATTTCTTTCACTGAAGAAAGGAGGTTTCCAAGGTTTCCTTTTTATTAGCCAGATCCTCGTGCTCCTTGAGACTTGAGAAGAATAGAGGTAAAGTAACTGCATGAAGTTGTAAATAGCTTTTTTTCCCCTTATTCTGCATGTCCTTTGCTAGTAGATAGATACCAAGCCTTGGAAAGGCAGCATCTCAGACTATGCCTACTTCCCTGAGCAATGCTGTTCTTAGAGTGTTGTCTGTTGTCTTGCATCACTAATCAAACCAGGAACCAAAAATAATGCTGCTTAATTCTGTCCAACAGCACTTGCTTGAAGCTGTTACCTATTGAATAATAGAATAAGAAAAATCAGGAGAAAATCTGATACTTTCAGGTGCAAAAAAGAATAAAAAGAAAGTAAATCTGTGCCAGCACTTTGCTCAGTTCCTCTAACGACTGTGCCTACTACACTTGCAGCTAAAAGACAAACATGTTTTCCATTGCATTTATGTTGCATGGTAGGAACAAGTTGTTTCTAAATTGAGATGAATATCACTTGCTGACAACTTTTATAGCTCTGTTCTGCCATATGTGGGGTTCTGCCTTGTCTGCTAAATTTGGGACTTCATGCATCCATGGAAGAAATGTCTTCACTTGTAAATGTTGCTTACGTTTTTTCTCATAAACATCTGCTGCTCTTTTTGTGCAACAGCCATATCGGAGCCTTGCTCCTGGGAGGACCTGGATTTTGAACACAGAAGCTTTTGTTGGGGTCAGGCTAGTTAACCTTACCACAAAGTTACAGAAACAGCTCTGGTCCCCTTTTCTCTGCGCCAGAGGCAGAGCTGGAAGTTTTAAAGTTATAGGCCTGTGTCCTTGCAAACCTGAGGATGGCATGTTGAGAATGGTATACAGCAAGTGACCAAGAGCATAATCTGTCTTTACCATAGCAAAAGCCAAAGGGAGGCACCTCTCTGTAGCCCCCTCAGCCCATCAACCTGTTCACAACATCTTAAAATCCTCCTACTCTCAGTTCAGCTCACAAAGCCCTCAGGAGACCCACTACCCATCATCCTCAATCTTGCCTGTGATTCCCTGCCCCTTCTCATCACAACATCCTCTTCCCTTGCTGACCCACTGGCTTTCTTTTCAAGGGAGAAAAGAGAGAAAAGGTAAATAAACCAAAAGCCTGGGAAGGGTTTGCTGACTGGTGGCTTCAGTTGCAAGTTCTTTGGCCAAAGCTATAGTAAGAGAGCAGGTTCAGGCTGCAGGGCTTCTTAAATCAGAGTAGATCTAAGGAGAAGGAGGGAGGAAATGTAGTGTCCATCATCATAAGTGGAGAGATATCCAACTTCAGTCTCAGCCCTGCCCTGGAGCGAGTACCTCATGTTTTCTGCTAGTGGCTGGGGTACCTCACAGTGCTGGCTGGTTGCCCTTGTTGGCTAAGAGAATGCAGACTTGCTGGGGCTAAGTTGTCATGGTATCAGAAAACACCTAACTGCTCTGTGCCAGCTTTATTTTCTTTTATCTGAAATTATTTGGCTTGGGCAGAAGGAGGAAGATCATCAGATGCATGAATGGAAGTTTACCTAGCAAGGGCCCAGCACCAATGTGATTTCCCTGTCTGTTCAGGGAAGATCTATCACCATGAGGCTGCATGGAGATCTGAAACTGCCACCAAATGTCTTTCATCAGTTCCAGGTAAACCATCAGTGATGGTGTGTGTTACAGAGAACAGCTCTTATATCGAGAGGGGTACCAAAACTGTCAAGGTAAATTTGCTTTCTGCCACTTAGGTACATGTCACCAGAGCCTAAGCTGCATCAGGGGCATTGCTGAAGGGTGACTTCATTCCTGATACATTCATGCATCTGCTGGGAGCTCTGCCCATACTTAGAGAAACACTGTGGAAAGGACACTGTTGTCTACAGGCACATCAAGAGGTGCTTCTTCATGTGGAGCACTCTCAGATCAACTTTTTAAGTAAATCTGCGAAGCCTTATGTTGTAGACCCAAAGTTCATTTGCCAATGGAAACCAAGATTCAAATAGAGATATTCAAAGAAAACAGAAGTTACTTACCCAGAACCAGAAATCACCTGGTTCTTTCTTTCCCCCACTCTACTGGAAGTGAAGGGCAGGAGGGCACGTGAGGGAACATCCAAACCTCAGGCACTGAGCCTGTGGTGAGACCACAGTAAATTCCAGAGGAAGAGTGAACACTGAAATACCCAGCCTGGTTTGCTTAAGGTGCAGTGTTCCCAAACCTTATGTGTACTTGTGGGAAATCCGTTTGGAAGATAGGAAGTTACTTTGGAGTAAGTTTTTATTCTCCCTTGCTCGCTGCTCTTATGAGTTGACTCTGCCCCCACCCCAGGTTTACCTACAAAGCTCAAGATTAAGCTCATTTGCACCCAGGCAGACTAAATCCTCCATAAGAATTGGATCAGTTTCCAAGTAGTCTAATGTTCTTTCTCAATATTGAATACTAGCAGACACTTGGAAAGTACAAGAAATTCTTGAATGGGAAAAAATAAAAGAATCTGGCAAGATGTTTCTCCCAAGTCCCTCAATTTGATTCTTCTACACATCCTGGAAAACTTTTTATTTTCCAAATTTATATATAGAATTTGAGAGGTGCTCTGAGTTTGAGCAAGTAATGTGGCATAATCATGACATTCATAAAAAACAATCGATTCCTTCTATAATTCTGCAATATTGTGACCTTGGTAACAAAGTGTATCAATTCCTCAGATTAATTGTGCATGAAGATCTTCCATTTTCCCTCATTTTGGATTGTTTTGTCTAGGCTCAGAGCTTCTGTTATTTCTGGTACGTTTTGTTTTGCTTAGAGAGGCCCAAATCGATCACACTTTCCTAAGTAAAGGAACTGTACAAAAAAATGTTCCTCCCACTCTTCACACACTGAAGTGTTTTGTTTGCTGTGTAGACAGTTACAAGGTTGTGTTCAGAACTCTTTATCTGAATCACGAGCTTCTCATTTCACAGAGGTGCCTCCTTACCAGATGGTGCTTTCAAGAAAGTAATTTTCTTGTTTACTTTGCAGCAATTGACTCTGCCTAAGTGCTGGCTTTGGCCAGTTATTTTCAAATATTTTCAGTACGTGCTAATTCTGCAGTGCAGAGGCTTCTTCGTTTTATTGTTGAGAGCAGTAAGAAGTAATTCCTCTTTGAGAATGTGTACTAAAGCATTGGTAAGGGTTGATGTTCTTCCAGTTGTAAGACAGCCTGGGTTTACATCCTTTATTTAGCAGCAATATCTGTTCCCCTTTAGACAGACAGCTGCTGGTTGCAGTTTGCCTTTTGCTCAGCACTCTGCTCCTTCTGCGTCTGGTGCTGGAAAATCTCTTGGCACAGAGGAGTTAAATATTTCTGAGCTCTTGCTTGAGTCATCTGTCCCCGGCTGGGGAGTGGGTTTGCTGCAAGCACGTCCTGCTCTGGAGCTGCTCCTGGAGCACGAGCAGGGCTCACGTCCCCCATGCACCGCCCGGCAGAGCCGGGGCAGCGGCGCTGCAGGTCCCAACCAATGGCACTGGCACTTTCCGCCGTGCATTCCAGGTGGAAGAGGGAATATAGGGAAAGCAGGTTTGGGCTCTGCTCTGTTCAGAAGCTGTGAGATTGTTCTCTGGCTCAGGCACTGCTTGGCACAGAAGAGATGTGTGTGGCCGCAGTGTGAAATCCTCTTTGCCACCCAAAATGTGCAGCTTCACACAAACTACCTGCTGGGAATGGCTCCTGAATTGGACAAATTTGAGGAGCTGGTGGGGCAGAGGGTGTAACATTATCTGGAGCCCAGAGAAATGCTGGTACTTCATCTCACAGACTCTAACACTGTTCCTAAGCCAGATGTGACGTCTGTGTGTTCCAGAGCCCCCAGTACATCTCACACCTTTGTTTTTTATGGCACTGTTTTGAACCCATAGACTTTTTTAGCAAGGATGTCCACAGGCTGACTGGAGGGTGTGTAAAGGACTGCTTTTCATTTTGGACTAGGCTATTACTAGCTTCTCTTTGCACTCCCTAGCTCTTGCATTGGCAGATTGGAGTAAACAATAGGGACTTGGTCTTTAGGGGGCTCAGGTGGGTGAGGATGGGTTAGTGAAGGCAGATTTTTGGAAAAAGCCATGGGCAGGTGGCCTTAACATCTCATAATTTCTTCCAATAGAGGAAATCAGGGGGCACCAGGAGCTGAACAAGGAAAGGGATTGCTCTTCCAAGCCAGTGACCTCTTTTTTTCTCCATTTCTGCTGCACTGCTAGAACTTTATCCAGCCAGGGAGTCCAGGCTTAGTCTCCCCCTTAGATCCCTTCTGTAATTTCCCAAGGTCAGCCTTCACTGGTATAAACCTGAATGACACAGCAATATCAAGGGAATAGTCCTGTGAGAGGTGGCTGAGGGGGCTGATGTTGTTTAGCCTGGAGAAAGGGAGGCTCAGAGGAGCCTCTTCAGCTCTACTCTCCCTCTGCTCTCTCTCTATGGCTACTCAAAAAGAACTTGTGGTGAGCTGGGGCTTGGCATCTTCTCACAAATAATAAGCAAGAGCACAAGAAAATACAGCCTCACTTTTACATCAAGGGAGGTTTATATTAGGAAAAAGTTCTTCACCAAAAGTTTTGTCAAGCATTGAAGCAGGCTGCTCAGGGAAATGGTAGAGCTGCCATCTCTGGAGGTATTTGAAAGACCAGCAGATGTGGCACCTGGGGACATGGTTTAGTGGTGAACTTGGCAGTGCTGGGGCAGGAGTTAGACATGTTGACCTTTAGTGTAATCTCCAACTTAAAATATTCTATTATTCTATGGCTCATCCAAATGCTTTCCTTCTGAAATCTTCTAAATTGGCAGTCCTTTGCTGAGTTTTCCTGTTCTTCTTTGCCTAGACCTTTTCTGTCTACCTTTCTCTTTCCTGTACTGGAATACAAAGGAGCTTGAGGGTACCATGGGAAGCAGAGGGAGCCTGAAAAGAAGCCAGAACTTGGGTATTTTTGCTAAACACCTCATTGACTTCCCAGCCTGACTCACTGCACTCCATCACTCACTCCAGCCCCTCCTGGATGATGCAGGAGGTCATGGAGTTGTGTGTAGCTGTTGTAATGGTGTGCTGGTTTTGGCTGGGATAGAGTTGGTTTTCTCTGCAGTAGCTCCTTTGGGGCTGAGTTTTGGATTTGGGCTGGAAACAGAGTTAACAATACAGATGTTTCAGCTGTTGCTGAGCTGTGCTTACACAGAGTCAAGGCCTTTTCTGCTCCTCACCCCACCAATGAACAGGCTGGGGGTGCACAAGGGGCTGGAAGGGGACACAGCCAGGACAGCTGTCCCCAACAGACCAAAGGGATGCCCTACACCCTATGGACTCAGGATATACCAACAGGGAGAGAAGGAGAATGAGGGGAAGCTCAGAGTGCTGGCATTTGTCTTCCCAATTCACCATTATGTGTGATGGGGCCCTGCTTTTCTAGAGCTGACTGAACACCTTGTCTGTGGGAAGGGGTGAAAGAATTCCTTCCTTCACTTTGCTGATGTGTGTGGCTTTTGCTTTACCTGTTGAACTGTCTTTATCTGAACCCAGCATTTTTTCCACTCCTACCCTCCCAATTCTCACCCCTATCCCACCAGGGAGAAGGCAGTGAGTGGCTGTGTGGTGCTTCACTGCTGTCTGGGGTTGAGCCACGTTACACAACACGCACACAAATCCTTTATTTTGGTTACCACTGGTTACCCAGCTCCCCTCATTGCATAACGTCTGACAGGAGCACCAGGTGACTTGTCACCCTATCTCCTCTCACCTCCACTCACCTCTTGGCTCCTGCTCAGGCAAAAAGGCAGCAGCCTGTGCTGCTCTGAGCCAGCCCAAGGGCTGCACCCTCAGCCTAACCTGGAGCCACTTCCAGGCACCACGGAGAGTGGCCCTACTGCAATCCTCCGTGCCATGCCCCACCAACTCTGTTCTTGACAATAACTTTATGCCTTCAGGGCTGTACAGATGCAAGTATTTTTCCCAAGCACATTTGTATGTCCTGCACCCCTCTGGGAGTTTTTAGTATAATATTTGTACTTTGGGAAAATGAGCATCTTTACTTCTGGGAGCCAGGAGTTCCCTGCACATTCCCAGAAGAAGCTTAGGAAGAGCCCTATGAACCTGTTTGCATCCACACATCCTGCTCAGAGAAACTTGGCTCCCAATTGCTTCTGGAAAGAGGCACTGAGACTCCTCCTTAATGCCTCATTTCTCTTGCTAAATTTTAGACAGAAAACCCTTCCTGGGTGCAAGGTTGTGCCTCTGTTGTCAGCCACATCAGTGCAAGATGACTGAAATCAGCTACCTCTCCCAAGAGCTACTGGGAGGTAATTACATTATCCTGCCCCTGCAGACTGCTGGGACTGAGCCATGACAACCACTGACAGAGACAGTGTTATGTTGCAACCACTACTTATTATTGTGGTTAAAATATACCCAGAGCACATAAAACATGAAGTAATCCTTCCCATCTTTCTAGAGGGCTCCAAGTGCTGCTGCCAGCTGGGACAACACCAGTGGGACTCTGTAAGGTCTCATGGCTGGAGCAGCAGTCCTTCCCTCCACAAAATGTTAAGCTGCTTGGTGATTTCAGCAAGATTTTCCAGTGAAAGAGAAGCCTCAGTTTTTATAGCTTTAGTGAAAAGTGGTGGCCACACAGAGGACAGAGACACTAATTTTAATTCCTGTTCCTGCTAAGGAAAAATCTGCATTTTAAAAGATTATTGATCAAGCAGAAGAAACAAATATTGAGAAAATAAGATGGATGGTTCTGAGAGCCCTGGGAATGACTTGTTTTAGTACTAATCTGCTGTGTTGTCTTGTTCCCTCAGAGCATGACTAATCCTGCAGTACACTGCAGGGGTCTGGCTCTTGCTCTGCCCAAGTGTGACCAGAGCAGTGCTTGGCCTCTGGACTTGTGACTAATTCAGGATTGCTTTTATTTTTGTCGGCTTCCAGGCAGGAACCTGGTGATCTTGCCCTTGTACCCCTCCTGCCCCCTTACCCAGACTGCTGTGGGTTTCCCCTCATCCTCATCCTTTGGCTGTGCTGTGGGACACGGTGGTGCTTCTCTCACAAACGTGTCTTGCCTGGGCTGCAGCACCCTGCAGCCGGCCCCGTGCTGGTGGAGCACTTTAGCCCAGGAATCACAGGGATGCTGTGCCTCAGCTTCAAGGAGAACCCCATGCCTCAGACACTGGCCAGGAGGGCAATTACATTGCTGTGAATGACCATGCAACACTTCAAAGGGAGGTAATTAAACATCTGAAGGCCAGAGACCTGCATTAATGGCAAGAGATATCAATCAAGAGCTATGGGGGCAGTGTCACTGCCCAGGTGAAATGATGATCCCTGGCTGTGCTGCTGCCAGTCTGCTGTTTCTGAAACTTGAGAAAGAGATTTGAGACCTATGGAAATTTGGAAATCATATTAAGTGATGAATCTTAGAAAGTAATTACAGAGAAAGAAAAACAAGCAAAATGAGTAGTGGGGTTTTTTTTTCTCCCTTCCTCCCCCATGTGAAATGGTAATGGAATATGGTTTCCTGGTGTGGTGCTTTAAGTACACTGTGTCCCAGTTTCGCAGTGTTCGGTACAATGTGTACAAAAAATAATATGAGTGTGTTGTGGTTAGGCTGTTTATCAGCTATCTACTTTACTAAGTAGATATTTCTATAAAGGTGGTGTTTTCACTATGAATTAACTATATAAGTAAAGAAAATGAAAAATCTGTTACCAGAAAATTAAATCTCACAGGATCCTGAAAAGAAGCTGCAGGGGACAGTCAATGTCAGGAAGGTAACCTCCTGGGGATTTTTTCCTCCCTTTTTTAAAGTATGACATAGTTTGGGGCTTTTTTTGTTTTGGTGTGGAGGAGGGGGATGATGTTATTTGTTTTAATAAATGGTTCCTGGATAAAGAAAGCAACTACACTGTCACTTTGCAAAATTTGCTGTGTCTCCTATCCTCTGCTGTAAGTCCTCTGAATATGAACTTATTGTGTAAAGTTGGCATCATTCAACCATCATTCTGTGCCAATACCTGCAACTGACAGCATGTTCCAAAAGTCCATCAAACCCTGGTTCACATTTCTAATGACTGGTCATTTTAGCCAAGTGTGTGCTTCTTTTTATTTGCTCTTCCTGGAAAGGCTTGTTTTCTTTAAAGGTAAGTTGATGTTTTTGTCTCTTCCACGATGTACATGGAAGGGGTGTTTAAGCTTCCTTTTGCTCCCCGTCCTTCTCTTTGTGGTCCCTTCAGGCTCCTCACATGGTGGTGGGACTTTGGTCCTTCACCTGCTGCAGACACTGACTGGTCAAAGCAAAGACTGCCAAAGCTGCTAGGCTCACTTGTTGGTGTGTGCTCTGCAGATTTCCCCTTTCATGTCCTCCAGCCCAACTGGAACTGTGCAGAATAATCATCACTTTCTTCTCCTTTTGCTGGCAGGAGCAGGATAGCTTTGTCCTCTTCTCTGATAGTCAAAGCAGCCCATCTCTTCATTAGATCAACTTTCAAGTTCCTATGTCCTTAATACACATGCCTAGAAATTTACATTGTATTATATTCCAATATTTCCCCTTGGATGGGACACACCCCTCTCAAGACTGAATCTTCCCCTCAATGGATCCCAGTGCCATTGATGGGTCATCATAAGCTCACTCCTTCTTTCTCTCTCTCTTTTCAGCATTTCCAGGTTTCTCTTCGTCTTCCAGATAATTTTTGTTGCTGCTTCCAAAAATGAGTTTTGCATTATTGAATTTCATTTCCATTCAGTTTAGTCCTATGGGTGTTCAGACACATTATCCTTTCCCTCCTCTGTGCCAATGTCTTTCAGCTTTGTAAAACACTTCCATGGGTATGTTAACCTCAGGAGTTACTGAACAGGAAGGATTTCTCCCAAGACTAGTCCTTGGGAAAAAAACACTAGGTATTTCTTCCCCATCTCCAGCACATAATTCTTTTTCAACTTGAAGCATGGATCACCTCTCCTATGAGGAAAGGCTGAAACAGTTGGGTTTGTTCAACCTGGAAAAAAAAAGGCTTTGGGGTGACCAAACTGCATCTTTGCAGTACCTGAAGTAGCCTACAAGAGAGCTGGAAAGGGACCATTTACAAGGGCATGTAGTTATAGGATAAGGGGGAATGGCTTCAAACTGACAGACAGTGCATTTAGATTAGATGTTAGGAAGAAATTCTTTCCTGTGAGGGTGGTGAGACACTGAAACAGGTTGCCCAGAGAAGTGTTCTCTGAAGTGTTCAAGGCCAGGTTGGATGGGGCTCTGAGCAACCTGGTCTAGTGAAGTGTCCCTGCCCAAAGCAGGGAGTTGGAAATAAATGATCTTTAATGTCCCTCCCAACCCAAACCATTCTGTGTTTCAATGAAAGAGATATTCATGTCCTGTGTTTATTCATCCAGCCTTTCTGCAAAAACCTACCAGCCCTTCACCAGAGTGTATGAGACTCAGCCACTTTGGCATAAAGCTCAGGCTCCTGGGTTCAAACACTGCTGAATGCTGACCACGGGCCTGTTTATGACTTTGAGAAGAGCACAGTAAGGGCTAAGCCCAAGTATAAGGTGGCACAACATGCAGCTGGAAACAAAAAAGAGAGGTATGGTGCAGAGCATCCTGTGACACTACTCCAAAACTACATTTTGTGTCTGAAGTCAAAAGACAAATTTGTTAGCCCAGGTGAAGTTACTACTGACTGCTTTTCTCAGACAGATGTAACATCTTTAATTGGAAATACCAAAGTCTGTCCATGACTTCTGGTTACAGTAGCTCACTTAATTAGTAAACCTCAAGCCCATCCATTTAGTTTTTAAACCAACTCTCTTCCTGTTCAATATATGTACTATTTTCCTTTCTAACGTAAAGATCTGGTACACTGAAATCAGGGATCTAGTAAGAAAACTTGATCAAGGGAGAAATTGTTTCTTCTTTTATTGAGTTACAAATGTATTAGAAATGCCAACAAACAGATCCAAAACTACCACCGGCTTAAAATAACTTGAATTAGAAAAGATTTTAGAAATATCCACAAGAGGTCACTGTTATCATTAGCAATAACTAAACAGAACTTCACACTTGAGAGCTGAGCATCCTTTCTCCCTTAGAGGAAACATAAGGTCGTTCAGAATGAATGTTCCCCCAATAAAATCTCTCTCATCTATCTTACAAAACAAAATGATTGAGGTAACAGTTTGTTATTACTAAATTAGTCCTAAGAATCCTAGATTTTAAAGAAACTAAAACTATTCAACAATTTCCTTGTCGAAGAATGACCTTTGCAAATCAAGATATTTTAATTGGAAGAATTTACAGAGATGTGCACATGGTCTGCTTTATGGTTTCCCAGGGTACTAAAGCAGAAAATATAAATAAATACGCCTCAAAATTTTGTCTTTCTTAGGTTGGTGGAGGATGGCAAACTCCCTTGGGGGAGAAAGGGGAGAAAGGCTGGAGCCTTTTCTTATCTTAAAAGACATGCAGACTGAGGAAAATGCCAGCAGAAATAAAAGCATCCTTCTTTTAATCTTACAATGCAAGATCCATACATTTTTTTAGGTTAAATGAAATAGTAACCTGATACCCTGACAGTTAAATTTGGTGGTAAAAAAAAGGGGCAATTTTGAACTGGGACCTCCAGAACGCTAAATTTTCAATCCCACAGAAATACAGTGACTGCCTGTAATTTCCACCATGCCAAACACAAGGGGAGAGTAGGATCCATGTTATTTGAGCATTCTCCTTTTTCAACGAAATTGCTTTCTCTTACCTTGAAAGAATCACTGAAAAGCATCATATTTGAATGATTACAATGCAGACAAAGGTGCCTTTCCTTTCTAGGTCCTCATATGAAATGGAAAAAGAAAGTAGGGAGGTCACCATAATGTGCTGTAGACAGTAATTCATAGCAGCAGCGTTGCCTACTTAGCGTGATTGCTCCAAAGTATTCTGCTGTCCAATGGAGGCAGCCATTCCTCACAAAAGCAGCAGTCTGCTTCCTCAGAGGGAAACAAACAGGATGGAAAGGGCAGAGGGATATTACTTTAGGACAGATGCAGATCCAATGAAGCAGTGCTTGACTCGGGCCTTGTGCCCAAATGACAGTGTAAGTGCTGTGTTAATGGAAACCCTGGAGTGGAATGAATGTGGGCCTTTCTCTGGGCAGGCAGTCTCTGGACCAGAGTAATTCTATACTGTGATTGAGGTGCAGATGACAAGAGACAAAAATAGGCTTTGCTTTTTTTTTCAGCATCAGTTTTGAGCCTGCTGAGTAAAATCTTCCATTCTGCTCATTATTGTTCCTTAACCTCTGGGCAAGTTGGTCCAAGAGGATTTCTAGTCAACGCCTCTCCTGACCTTCTCTACCTAAGCAAATTTGCTATAATAACTGTTACAGAATACATCATCTCCCAGTAGTTGCTTGGGAGTGGCTCTCACTAGGTTGTGCTAGTTGAAGCAAAGCCAATGTATTTCCAGAGGGCAGTGATTATTCATGGGAAATAATCTTTTTCAGGAAAGCAAAGCCACCAGATGAGCCATTCTAGAGCACCTATTGCATTGTCTTTGTTTTGGAGCAGCTATTCTGGTCTAAAAAGGCCAGAGGATTACCAGATAACCTGGTGTTCACACACACCCACACCCTGCAGCTGGCTGGGAGTGTGCAGTTGTGCACCTGTCCACACAATAATGGGGACATGTTACATGGCCAGGCACTGAGAAGCCTTAGTGGCCTGTGGCCCTTCTTGATCACAAAAATGTGTTCTCTATGCAAGGGGAAATATTGTTGTAGTTTTTCATATCACAGATTCATAGCATTGGCAAGATTGGAAAAGAGCTTTAAGTTCATCAAGCCAAACATTGCTCTTGCACCACCATGTTCACTACTAAGCCATGTCCCTGAGTCCTCTATCCACATGGTTTTTGAATGCTTCCAGAGATGGGGATTCCACCACTTCCCTAGGCAGCCATTCCAATGCCTGGCAACCCTTTTGATGAAGAAATTTTTCTAAATATCCAGTGATGATTTGGCCCTTGGCCATAAAATATAAGGCTGTCTTTGTGATTGAGGTAGACAACTTCAATTTCTCCTCAAGTATCTTAAAAATTTTAAACCTCCCTTTTGACAAATATCATTGGTATATCTGGCTTTTTCCTTTCCATACAGCACTATTACAAATGGTGTCTACCACTATAATTACTTGACAGTGGCATGAAGTAAGGCTTGTTTGTGAGCTTGCTCGTGAACCATTTTTGCAGTTGATGGAAAGCACAGCAGCATCTGAGCCCAGGCATTGAAGAGGTAAATCCTGTGAGTGAGAGAGAAGCAGGGATGGCAGCACAGCATAGAGCTGGAAATCCTTTTGTGGTGGTTTTCCTGTGGGAAGTGAAAAAAAGTTCTCTTGAAACACAATTAAGTGAAAGGCAAATGCTAAAACTGGTGCTTTGAAAAATGAACATAGACTTTTCTAGGCCATCTGTTTCCTAAATATGGGAGGCAATCCAGTCTGGAAGCATGTTCCCAAACACCTTTCATGTACAGCAAGGGGTTTCTCCCACCCAAAGCTGAAATTTCTTTCCAGGGGTAGGTGCCCTGTCGTGTTCCCAAGCTAATCATATTGCTACCTTAGATGATAACTAAAGAACAGGAACTGGAGTGATTTTTTTTTCTGATTCAGCTATAGTTACTATGAGGAAGGGTAATCTGTGGGGTGCACTCAGATATACCTTGTGATTGAAGTCCACATCTGTGACACAGTTTGATTCACACTTGCTGAATATTAGAAAGGCAACATTCATGATAGTGATCAATATATGTGCTGCATATAACAATGGCAGTTCAGGTAATTAGGAAGGATGCCTAGAATGAAGCTGGCATCTGAAACCTGCAGGTTTCCCTTCAGAGAAAGGCATAAAAGAGTAAAGCAGGAGGAATTAGCACATTTGGCTTTCAAGCCCTGTGGAAAAATTCTCTTTGCCAGTGGCAGAAGCTCTATCAATCAGAGGAGGAAAAGGATGCTGCCTTTGAACCTCTTTGCTTTCTTACCTCTTAGAGCTTTGGCTCATATCAAAATGAGGGACATTGGCAAGGAAGTGTGCACACACAACAACAGCAGGTAAGAGTATTGTAGCCACTAGAAAGAAAGGTTTCTTCATTCAGCCCTTGTAATCCTTGGGCAGGGCTTTATTTAGATGTTTCTAATTACCACAGTATGTTTAAATAGATACCCAGAGTAATCAGCAGGGAGCAACAGCTCTCCTCACTGCCTGGCAGGGCTGATGATGACAAGGGTCATGTAATGGCTTAATATGATGCCACTTAATATCCTACTTAAGCAGTGTAATTATGGGGTTTATTTGATAAAGCAAGAAGGTTTATCTCCTGCAGAAGGCGTGAATGAGATTGCCAGATGCAGGTGCTGCTGCATTATAAGATTCATTTTTTATATCATATAGTTTTTACAGCCTTGTCCACTTGGGTGATTTTGATTTTCTAAATCCAACACAGTCTGTCTCTTCAGTCTGTCTCAGTGGTGCCCCTGTATAAATAAGCCACTTTCCTCTAGTAGTTGGCAGCTCTCATTACAAATATTTTCTGCCAGCTGCTCTTGGAAGATTTCTTTATTTTAGCTTTTCACCACAAAATGGAGATCTCAGACACTCATCCCATGTTTTAACATAGTATGCCTCAAAGGAAGTGATTCAGTCTTTGTATACAGTCTTGGTCGACAGCAAAGTTTTCATGCAGAAACATAAAAAAGAGATTTATGTAACTAATATAACACTGAAAACAAACAAGCCCTCCAACCAAGTTCAAAGCACCAGGTTAACGTGTACTTTCTAAATAAATATGGTGCTTTCAAGCTCGTCTAGACCTCATGATCTAAATCTTAAGATGCTCAAAAGAACTGAGGGGGAGGGAGGGGGGGGACTGTGCTAAAATTTCAGAGCCATTGGGGGGTTTTCTGTAAGAATTCACGAGTGCTGAGCTCTTGCCACATCTTCTGAAGACTGTAACAGGAGAGGAGGGTGCCTGGCATTGAGGGCAAGGGCAAGACCCTCTGGGGAAGCGTACCCCCATCAGAGCAACACTGCTTCCTGCAAAAAATACTGAAACAAATAATCTGACACCTGGAATGGAGCAGGGAAGGAGTAGCTGCCAATGTAGGCTTGTCAAGCCAGTCTTATTTCTTTGTGTGACAGGGTGACAGATCTGGCTGACAGAAGCAAATGCATGTCTGGTCACGGCGGCTCCCACAGAGCGCTCCCAGGCAAGCGCAGCGAGTGTGTGGTCTAGACAGAGCTACTGCGTGGTGGGCACAAAACAGCCTGGAAAACATTGCTCAGAGAGGAACAGCGATTAACTCATTATCAAAATGGAAGTTTTGATCAAGAAGGGCTCAGTGGGAGGCTGCTGTGGCCCTGTGATTGCTCAGAGTCCTGGGCAGTGCAGCCAGCAGTGCCAGTGATGGACTGGAGAATGAGAATGGTGCATTTACAGACAGCAGCAAGGAGTGAGCACCTCAGGGGTGCTGGGGCAGGCTCCAAAAGACTTGAAGTATTTAAGATATGTCCCTGTAAAAAAAAGAAAAAACAAAGCAATTTAATGCAATTTGAAAGGAAAGTGTCCAAAGTCCAAATGCCAGAGAGGGATCAGCTCTGCAAATAAGCAAATCTATAAAAAAATTTAAAAACTCTAGTGGACTGGTTGTTTAAAGTGAATCTACTGTATCATGCTGCAATAAAAAAGATAAATCTCATGTTCCTACATGTACATAAGAATATGTAAAGTAATGCTTTCACTCTGTTCAGCTCAGGTAAGGTCTTAGCTGGAAGGCTATGTCAGGTTTGTGGTACTGCACTTGACAGAAGGTGAGACCCAAGAGGAAACAATGCAGAAGAGACCCCTGGAAAAGGCAGAGCCAGGAAAGCAGGATCAATTTCCCAGGTCTGAAAGTCATGGCTTTGGTTTAGCCTGAGGAGAGGCAGCTAATCTGCCCTTCATGCCTCTCCTGGAGGAGACAACTGAACCAGTGTCACAGCAAAGATGGTAAGGTTAGACATTATATAAGCCTCCCTTGCTGAGGCAGGAGACATTGTCAGGCCTCATTACCAGTGGCTGAAGGAGGGCTGAGACAGGCATTGCTGTGGAGCAGCCCCCATGCAGCAGACACCAGTGCCTGAGGGTGGTGGTGGGTGACCCTGCAAGGAGGGCAGCCGGCTCTGCTGGAGTGGCACAGCTGCCTCCAGCACCCGCACATGGGCTCAGACATCCATGATTTTGCTGAGACTGGTGGCCAAGGTGGTCTCCCTTCTTCCAGCCTTTAAACTCTGCCTGCTCCCTCTGCTAAGTGATGAGAAAAATAATGGAAAACATTGCTGAAAGGCATAAAGTTGTTCTTGGAACCTAGGAAATATATGCAAGTGGCCTTGATGTGCTGCCTGCCTGGCATGGGCCTGTGTATGCATGCCTTTACCTTGAGGTCAGTGAGACAATAACCTGTGTTTAGGTCAGCACCTCTCTTCAAATTTCTGCAAGATTCATCTGTATGTTACTCAAATGGCACAGTTTCAACAAGGTGTTATTTTACAAATGCTATTTAAAGTATTGAAACTTCTGGAGAAACCAGTGAGTTGTGGGCTGTATGGAGTACCGTGGTTTGAAATTCTGAAAGACATGTGGGTATCTGGTGGTGAGCTGAAGTGCAGGGCACTAACATCTAACCTTTCTTGAAATAGGTAGTCTCTTGCTTTGCTTCCTGTCCTCCAGCTAGTACAAGGGCATGGCAGTCACCAGACATCTTAGGCTTTGAAAGAAAATGAAATGAAATGGAAATGAAAATGAAAATCAATGAAAAGAGGCTGCTACCATTCTTACCTCAAGAAGAAACAGCTTTTTGTCCCTGGGGAGAACACAGGTTTGTGACAAACTAAGGGGAAGGACATCCTGCTCTGCCTGCCAGCTTTTGAAAGCCGTATCATGCCCTCTCAGCTGGCACAACCAAGGAACTGGCTCTCTTCATGTCCACGGGGAATTAAGGCTGGCTGAAGGAATGTAGAAAATCTGAAGTGATTCAGACAAGCATGACTCAGCCACCCTGTCACAGTAAGTTTATAATGCTGAGGAAGAAATTTACTCTTGAACATATTTTAATTGACACACCAGATAATATACAGTGAAAGAATATCTTTCAAAATAAAAGATGACAGACTTTCAACATCTGGTCTAGTTCCCTGCAACTATACTAGCAGATGTAAACTGTTATGTATTCCATTAGCAAATATCCTTCCTTTATTTCCTTTTTCTAAGTATATGAAAGCAGATGTATATATTTTTATTACAGCCATAATAATCTATCTTAATTTTATATATTCATGCTTGAATTCTGGATTTAAGCAAAAACTGCTCATGGTGCACAAAATTCTGCATGCTGAAATGGCAAGGAATTTTGCTAATTGCTTATGTGAGGCTAGGATTTTGCTCAATGAGATTATTCATGTGTCGGGAGTTTCCAGAAGTGGTATAAACTAACAGTATAAACTGTGAGTCTGAAGCTGAAGTTGTGTTTATAGGAACCATAATTGCACCAGAAAAATTCTGGGGGTTTTGTTGTTGTTGAGCTTATTTGCATTTTTCTTCTGGAGCTGATTGAATGAGGACTGCTTATGAGTCCTTATTTTGGCTGTCTCACGGTGATCAGAGAATGACAGAGTGGAAGAGCTGTGCCAGCTTTGCTCACTGCGCCCTGTCCCAGGAGCCCTCAGGGAGGTTTTGCAGGGATTCAAGAGGGGCTCCCAAGTGGGGTGCACAGGCCAGGGAAGAAAACCTGCCAAACTACTGGTTCAGATGATTTTTTATTTAATTTTTATTTTTATTTATATTTTTTCCTGCCTGCAGTAGTTCCTCACAAAGAAGATTCCCAGCTTTGGCTGCCCTTAGAGCTGCCAGCTCTCTGCTCTGGTGCTCACCACCTAACTTCTGTTAGTTCCAAAAGCTGACTTAGCACAGACCCACCATTTCTCCCTCATTTTCACATGGGCAGCTCAGCTGCTGAATTCAGGGGGTAGTAACTTCCAGCAAAGCTGTAGTGGCAAGTAACTGGGGGAGGTGACCTCGGCCACTGGAGCAGAACCAGCTGGGACAGGATGTGCCACATCCTGTGCCCCACTGCCCACTACAGCCAGTGTTAAAATCCCTGCTTTTATTGACCACACAGAATTGTTTTGGTAGGGCATTGTTCAAAGCATCTAGCACAGCATCTTCCCTGACAAAGTGTGTTAATGGAATGGGAGGGGGAAGCCAGCCTCTGAAACAGCAGTAGGCTGTCAACACACACAACATAGTGCTCATTCATCCAACATCAGCCTCTCCAAATATCTGAGTTAAAAAGTAAGCTTTGAAGCCAGCCTGGGAGGTAAAAATTGAAGGAGATGAGAAATTTGCATCTTTTTGTGCATTCAGTCAAAACTGCTCCTGCAAAAACACATAAAAGCCCCTAACCATTATGGATTTGTATATGTAGATTTAATTTTTCAGCTGCTTTGCAGTAAGACAGAGAAACCTGTCAACAGAAGCACTGTCACTATGTTCCATTACCATGTATTCATTTACATGACTATCAGAGACCAGCCACTTAAATACATCATTGTTAGGGAAGTGGTCTACTTAAAGAATGTGTGGCCCATTCACCCATAAAACACTAATTATCACAGCAGCACCTCTCCAATGAATCACTGGTAATGAGACACCATTATGGAAAGTATCAATTTTCAGTGCAACTCAGCCACACTGTAGATGGTCAAGTAATTTTGCTGAAGTGCCTAACAAATAAAACTTTTCCATGAAAATACATCTCTCTCTGAACAAAATCATTTTCCAAGAGGGCTTAGCAGGGTTTTTTTGTTATTTATATTAGGAGCAAATAACACCTTGGTCTGTGTGTTGCCTGTTGCTCTTAGGAAACCTGGATAGGTCATTACTAACGATAAGAGGAAATCTGTCACAACCTGTCATCCTCAAGTATAAGGTCACATTTGTGCTTCCTATCAGGAGGGAAGAAGATTCACAAGGCCTTTAATCAGAATCACAGAATCACAAAATGGGAAATGAAGGAAGGGACCACAGTGGGACATCTGGTCCAACCTCCCTGCTCAGGCAGGGTCATCCCAGAGCACATGGCACAGGATTGCCTCAAATAGTTCTTGAATATATTCAGTGACAGGAAACTCCACAGCCTCTCTGGGCAATCTGTGGCAGTGCTTGGTCACCCACACAGTAAAGAAGTTCTTCCTAATGTAATGTGATTTCATGACACAGACATGCAATTGAAAATATTCTCTGTTTGGTATTTCTGTGCACTTCTTGGTGGCACCTAGAGGCAGTGTATCTTTGTCATGAAGCAGACAAAACAGGTTTTTCAGATTTCTTGACTGACTTCATAAGATTCCCTCAGGAGCATATTTTCATATACTGAGGGGCAGAAGAGGCAGTTTCATACAGGTGTAAAATGGGGCAGAGCTTTGGTTCATGGGTAAAACCGAACCTGCTTTCTCTGAAAAGGAGATATCTATCTCAGATGTTCTGTGAGTCAAGAGTCCCTTCTCTGAGGCAGGTGCTCTACATCTCTGCCCTGACAGCCCACATTACAGAGAATCAGGTCATTGCCAGAGCTCATTGCAGCCTTCAGGTTCATTTTGTTGGAAGGAGATGGTGCCTCTTGCTGCAAAGTGTCTAGAGCAGCTGGAAGGAAATCTGCACAGCAACATGCCTGCCCATCCTCCTTTGGAAGGAAAGCAAGCGAGAGGACAAGTCATGTGTGCACAGGGCTCAGGAGTGACAGCCCCAGGCAGTGACAGGTTCTCCAAGCAGGTGCCTTGGCAGTGTATAGGTGACCTCCCCTGTTGCTGGCAGAGCTTTCTGGGCCATGGAAGCAGGCAGCAAGGGGAAAGGCAGCGCTTGTGTTAAGCCAGGGAGCTTTTTACACCATGAGAGCCCCCTGGTGTCAGGATGCCCAAAGCTGGACAAAGATACTGCTTCCAACAAGTTCCTGAGGCTGGCTTCCTCCTGGGTACATCAATGAGACCAAGCAGGTCCAGGCTGATAATCATGGCCAGCACTTTACCACAGGGTGTAAACAAGAGAATGCACCATGGTTTTTCTCATTCTTGATCTCTGTGCACACTGAAGGCCTATTGTAAAAGCTATTCAAGGATGAGCACATGGCATCAGTCAATAGAAGGGATCAAATACTTCCTCCTGTCTGCTCCAGCTGCAGTGCCTGGTTTAATTTTGAATGCATTCTTGCAGGGGTATGGATATGGGCCTCTCCTGCATCCTCTGAGGACCAGAGCTGCACACTCACAAGCATCACAGTCCTGCATGTCTCACATATATAGACATATTTCCCTAAAAAAGTCAATTTCCCAGGTTGATCCCTGTGGGTTGTCTCTAGCTAGACAATTTTGCTCACTTTTTGCATTTCCAAGAGCATCTCCTAGTGCCTGTGGGATGCATTCACATAGCCATGCACTACTTTTATCTTACAACACCTACATGAAGTAGGTTATTGTGGAGGTTTGCTCTTGTGAGGGATCTGCTGCTGCCTGGGATGTGGTTGGGAGCAAGACAGCAGGGCATTTACATTCTTCTTTTTGCTTAAGCAGCTGTCTCTTCCAGATTCTCTTGTGTGAACTCAAATCTCCCAGCTCAGTTGTTCACTGCTAAATATCTTTCTTCTTGCTTTCTCTGACATGTGACTGTGCCAAGGATGTAAGTGTATGATAAGAGGACAGGTATTTAGTATTTTTCCTTTGGAATGGACACTTGGTGGGCATGCTGCCTGCCTCATTCCAGAACAGTGTAGGCTTGTGAGTGGGATTTTATGGGGCCTGATTTATTACAGATTCGTTTATCATGGATTCAAGCAGCTGGCAGGAGGCTGGAGTGGCTGGTGCTTGCTCTCCAGTGCACAGGGCTCTGTGGCTGCAGGCAAAGCAGACCCACAACCCTCACCCAGGTCCTGTTCTTGGGTGCTGCCCTTATTGGCTGCTTAATTGCCCCTGCCAGTATGTAATTCAAAAGCACTGGTAGGCAGCCCTGGTTTTGGCAGGACAGGAGCTTCCTCTGATCCATGAAATGCTTCTGGCTATTGACTCCATGCATCAGGTTTCTCCCTGCAGAAAGCTCAAGGCAGCAGTGGATGTGTACTTTGTGGGTTGGGTTTTTTTGAACCTTCATTTCTCAAATAACTGCCCCTTGTCAAGCCTGGATCTGGTCCAGGGAACTAGACTTACCCTCACATTCTTAAAAAACATTGCATTTCTTTTTTTTGAGTTAAACACCCAAGTGAGCTATAAACAGAGACTAACTGCCATCCCCAAGAACAAAGGGTTTGCTAAGCAGTGATAAATAATAAATTGCCCGGGAAAAATGCATCCTGTACTTTGGGTTTTATTTTGCTTTGGCTTAGCACAATTTCCACAAAATTTTTGCAATCATGCTGCCATTATCTTTTCATGACAGAGGCCCTAGGAACTTGTCCAGCCCACAGTGAGAGCCCTTTATGTACCTACTAATGTGCTGGTTCACAGACAGACAGAGGAGGATGCTGATCTGAATAGCAATCAGATGCCAGCATACACTGCCTCTCTACAAGAACTGTGGACATTAATAATGTCTCTGGGGAGTGGCTGCAGCTGTAATAAAGAAAAGATATCTGCAGTGTTTGCACAGCTCTCTTCATTCATCCTGATATGTAGTGAAGTGTGATAATAAGGACTTTACAAAATCTGACTGTCAGTTTTGGGGGGAGATTCATCATGGGGGGAAAAAGATGGAAGAAACATTTGTTTTTGCTAAGCATAGTTGAAACACAGAGATAATCTTAAAAGTGATCCCCTTCTATTTTGTGCTTCTTGGTTTTTAGTTTTCTTTGGGGGGGCTGGCTATTTTTTGTACATGAAACAAGGGTCACTACAGGGTCACTTCTGAGGACAGCCTAAGAGGTTTCTATTTGGAGCTCTGACTCTGGAAAAATGTCACATCACAGGCCTGCATGCACACTTTTATTTTTCCATCCACAATAACAGTTGTGACTAAAGCAAGTTCAGAAAAAATAATTGCTTTTCCTCCTTTTTCCTTAACAACAGATCAGTTACATGGTGAAAAACCAAAATTGGCTACCTGGTAGTTTTGAAAATATTATAGAGCAGTTCCTGTGAATGCAGCACATCGTGAATCAGGTCCTTTGTGCTTCCTCCAAGACATCAGGAGCTAAGCATGAGTCAGTATACACAGGATAGCAGGGTGGACTTGCACTGCTGATAACCTCCTGGGGCTTCAGGAGCTGCTCACCTCCACAGAGCAAAGCAATGCCTCAGGTGCCTTCCTGGGAATCACAGGGCCTGAACTTGGATGCAGCCCCCAGTGTTTCCCTCCCTGGGAAGTGCCAGCAGATGTCCATGAGTCAGTCACAGCCAGGCTCCGTGTCTCAGTGTTAAATCACACCTCATCAGAGCTAAGCAAACACAAGGGGAGACTCAAGGCACAGCAAGGCTGACTTTGCATTACGTTTCCAATCTAACATTTTTCTTCTGGTGGCTTTTAGGCACTTAACTTTTCATTTGTAATGTTGCAGCAGCATACAACCACCTCCTTACTCCAAAAATGTGGGAGAATTCAGAAACACCGAGACAAAAGTGTTGTGCCAACTTAGTGACTCACATCTCTGGCTTGCACAGCAGGGCAGTCTGAGCCTCAGCAAAGAGGAGGAGATACATCCCTGCAGCTGCTGCCCAACGAGACAGAGATGACAAGGTACCTCAGAGTGTTTGGAGCACAGTTCAAGGTGCTTCAACCTTGGTTTCAGTGCAAAATCACATTTCCACCAGCAGTATCACTGGGAACCATTAAGAGCCTGGGGCAACTCTGTGTTCTCTGTAACAGGAGTGGTTTTGGTGACAGTAAAATGCAAGATGGGAAAGTACCTGTGGATGACAGAAGTGCCACTTAAATGAAATGCAAGAAAACTTCCATAAATACAAATGTAAACAGGCACAGTGTCAAAAAATTGAAAACCTAATGTCTCATAGCAGTGTTGCCAGGTCTTTTTACAAGCTTCTGGCTAATTGAGCTTTAAAAAAATCTTAGTTGCTGGAGTCTTTTGATTGTGGAAGGATCTCATCTTCCACTTCAAATACCAGTTGGACTGCTAGCCCTTTTGGCTGAGTATAAATATTCTTAAATTATGGCTTAGGGATTCAGAAACTAAAAGACAAATAAAAAGAGCTCCACATTTATTAATTTTAAAACACTTCTGACTCTTAATTGGCCCACATTGCATTTTGTGAAGGCTTCAATTTTAGCTCATCTGAGCATCTTACACATGCTCAGTGTAAGGTATTTCTCCACATAGCAAGTATATGACAGGCATAAGGGTAGAAGTAATCCCATATGCACATATTAATGCCTCCCTACATTCTCTGAAGATATCAGGAATGTGGATGTCAAAAAAAACAAGTCCCCAAGTATAAAGATGTCAGTGGTTTCTTATAGGGGTTGGTTGTTCTGGTTTTTTTCTTCAGTTTATGACAAGCTAAGATGTCGTGCTGGGCACGTCCTCACCATGAGTCCCCAATCTGCCTTTGTGCAGCCTCAGGGGCAGTCTGGGGCCAGAAGAGCCTCATAAAACCAGTTTGAGACAAAAACTGATGCTCTCTCAAAACTGTGAGCGGCTCCATTGGCCAATGCTCCTGTCTGGATGTCAGCAGTGCTCCACCACAAATGCTTTTCTTCACTGTCAATGGGCAATTCAGAGACAAACATCATCCCTCGTCTGCTGGCTCATGTTTGGGTTGGTTCCAGCTCCCAATTATCCAGGCTTGGCTTAGCTCAGAAAGTGTGTCTGAAGGGCTTCAGCAGCAGCAGCAGCAGCAGCAGGAGCAGCAGCTGGGCAGCCCTGCTGGAGCAGTGCTGTCAGCCCATGGCTGTGTGCTGGGGGCCTTGCCGTGTCCCTGGCAGGAGCATCACCTCCCTCTCCAGCACACAGAGGGATCTCAGAAGATGCCCAGCAAGGGCTGGGACAGCACGGGGTGGGGGTATCTAAGCCATGGCACAGAGAGCTCTCAGTGGGGCACCGTTGGCAGTGAGAATTTATGAAAAGGGAGATACAAACCCATCCATCTTTGTGTCACATTTCCCAGCTTTGGTGACAGTAACGGCTCCAGAGGCAAGAAAGGGTTTGCAGGACGTATGGCAGAATGGTTGGTGTTTGCTTACATTTATTTTTTTTAGCGGGTGAAAGGGGACAATGAAAAGTTTCAGAGTCCCCCTAGTTAATTCACAGAGCAGATATAGGTGTTATTAAGAGCAATATAGATGTTATTAAGATAAAATCTGTCTCTCCATATTGTAGTATTATAAAACTCAGAATCATAGGCAGATCACAGTGTCTCACTCCAACTAAATATACCTGTGCCTGTGCAGGTCAGACAGTCACCTTTCTGCTTTCACAGCAGAGCAGGCATCTGTCAATCCTCCAATATGTGCTTCAGGCCTGGCTTATATATGTCTAAGTGATTAATTAATCTCTGTGCAGCAACTGGAAAATGTAAAGTGCTACATAAAAGATAAGTATTACTATTACTAAATCTGTATTCGACGAGTGTGACTTGACATAAAGTGGCAGGTTTTATCTTACTCATTGCCACTATCTGAGAGAGGCCATTGACAGCAAATTTCTGGAGCACAATTTATTCCTCAGGCGGAGTGGGGTAAGCGGTGCAGGCGGGGAGCCGGCAGGATCCACCCGGGATGGGCTTTTCGCACCTCGCTCCGCTACCTGTGACTCAGGGGCATCAGAGGATGCGCCGGGCTCCCTCGGGACCTTGGGATGAATAAATCGATGGCGGCACACGGCAGCAGAGCCCCCAGCCGGGGGAGGAGCGTGGGGATGGCCCAGCGTGGCCGGCTAATGGCAGAGGCGTGACTGGGGAGCGGTGACCCCGGGCATGCAGAAGGGCTGCGGGAGGCGATGGAAGGAGATGGACAGCAGCTGATGGACAGCGGGGGTGCAGGGTGGGGGAGCTTCACCCTCTCCTATCGCCCCTCAGCCCGCAGGGCAGGCTTTGCCCCCGAGCAAGGCAGCGCGGACCGGATAGCTCAGTCCCTCCTGGGGACAGAGTGTCTGAATGCCCAAGCCGCTGGCAGCAGTGGCCACCTTAGCAAGCCCAAAGGAAATCAGCTCTTTAGTGATTATCAGCTATCTTAGAATTCCAGCTCTTTGCTTGCTAAGGCGCCTGGCAGGCTATTGGGGAAGCAGGCGTGAGAGAGGAGAAGAAAAATCATCCTGGAGGTCCACAGCGATGGTTTTATTGAGGGGTCTGTGAAGGGGTCCAGTGAGGGCTCTTCTTCTGCCCAATGGGCTAAAAAAGCCCCTTTTAATAGGGTATAAAGGGATCCAAACCTGTCCAATAGCAGGGGTTAAGGGAAAGTGACCTATGGGGTTACAAGGATAAGCTAGGGTCCGAGAGGCGATGACAGGAGCTTATTTTGCTATCTCATCATGACTCAGCAATTCCTACCGTGGAGCCTTAGCCCTCTATGGAGCCCCAGCCAGTGCCCTGGAGTCTGCTACGCTCTCCAGCTGGGCATTTCTTACAGGGCTCATCGGCTGGGTAGAAGCAGCAAGGGGGGGTCAGGAAGCTGGGAAGTAACACAACTGGTAAATACATATATGAATTGTGTCTGGCACTCTTGCGGGGAGCCTGGTGTCCCAGAGAGTTGATCTGACTATTCCCTCTGGGCCCTATGGTGGCATAAATATTTAATATTAACGATAATAATAGTAAAGAGCTTTGAAAATGGAGAACCCTGTAGGCAGTTATTTTTATTAATAGTATGGGCTATTTGTGGCTTAATGGCTGCCAAATACTTTCAGTTGATTTGAGTCTGTGAAGCCAACCTGAGCACATGATGGAGGCTAGCAGCTTAGTGGCTCACTTAATTTCTTTGAATTAGGTCTTGGTTCAAGAAAAATATGTGCTAGTGTTGCTGGCTTCTCCTTTGATTTTTTTCAGCCTTTCACGCCTCTTGACATCTTTTTGCAAAATAATGAAGGAACCAATCCCGGCGCTCCTGCATGGAGAAACTGCTCACATGAGCATGACCCCTGCCTTTGGCCCTTGACCTGCCTTTCTCAGTGTCTGTGGCCACAGCCCAACAGCAGGCACATGTTTGACTGATGTAATGTATGCTGGAGGGTGTAAATCCACCTGGTTAGTGGTTCAAACCTCACTTTCTTAGTAAGTCAGGTGATACAAGGCTCTGCTTGGGATCAAGATCCCTCCCATAACAGATGCAGTCCTTTGTTTCAGCCCTGAGCCTAGCATTCCCTCTGGCCATTTCTGGTTTCCCAAAGTTGCCTAGGAAGTGTTTCACTTTTAAAGGGCTTTGAGTTAATAAATGACAAATACAGCCACTGTCAGGTAATGTGTCATAGCTTAAGGAAAAGAGAAAGGTCATGAGCAAACCTCAGACGCAAAATATGTGGTTTCCCTGAAAAACCTCAAATGCACCAGGAGAAATTTTTCTTCTTGTGCCAAGCAAGGTTTCTGGATAAGTTCCCAAGCATCACTTTCTTATGGATCTCTTGCAAAGTCCCCAACCGTGCACTTAAAAATTTTGCTGGCCTCTAAATTTGTAGAAGAAACAAAATTAAAGTAGCTGTAAGGAGAAGGGTAAAGAAAAGACCTCTGAGTTTGGTTGTGTTTTGTTGTTTATTTTTTTTTTTAATTCTGGTTGAAAGCTACCAAGAGTGTGAGGAAGTCCTTGCAAAAATGCAGTGAGGACAGAGAGAGTGCCAAATGGAGGCAAATGCAGGGGAAGCGTGAGGAAGAAACAAATCTGGGCTGCCAGCATCAAACCGGTTTGCTACTTCTCACCATATTCCAATTTTTTTCCCCTCATATTAGCTTATTTGGCTATCATCCTAGTTTTCAGCAGCAATCCCACACAAGTAGACAAAGCTGTCTCTACCAGAGAAAACTGTAAAGAAATTTTGTGAGATCCAAAGTTAGCTGGTGCACCAAAAAGCATGTGATGAACATGGTGACCTGGAATCACTCTAGGGCCTTCACTGAAAAGCACAGAAAAAGTGCTACTTTAACCTGGTGACGGTCAAAAGAAAAATGGGACTTAAGCAGAACCTAATCAATTCTGCAAGATTTTGGACATGATCTTGATGTTCTTGACAGGATTTAATACAGAACTCACTGACTGCATTTAGTTTAGGTGAAAGTTGGGCTATAAGTCTCTCCTTCTCTTGGGAGATGTGGCTTCAAGCTTCTCAGCCACTGAGGTGGACTGTTGTCCCCAGGTGGAGCTGTGCTTGGACACTTCCTTAGCAGGAGATGGGGTAATGCAAGATGGAAATCAAGGATAGAAACCTGAATGAGGAGGGGATGGAAAAATTGGCCAACTTCTTTTGTGGCACTTATGTTTTCAACTCTGGTGGCAAAATTCCAGTTTTGGCCCCTTTTCCCTCCTATCTACAACATGTCCACTTGTCCAGGGCTTGGATCAGGAGAGGTCATGGACTGAGGGACATCACAGTGGATTTGCTGTCCTTGGCAGCCTCTTGCCTGCAGCTCATTGCTGCCAGCACTGCCTCCTGTGACGGGGCAGGGGGAATTGCTAAACTCTGCCTGCGAGCAGCTTACTTGTTCCACAGACCTGCAACTTTGCATCTCTTCAGATGCTGCTCAGGCATGCACACAGGGGTGAGATTTTTAGCTGTCTCAACATGCCAGAAGATGTTTGGGTTGTGGGGCTTTTTTTTATTATTTTCCACTTCTTATTTCATTGTTTTATAGCCAGTCTCTGCAAGTACATCACTAGCTCTCCATTTGCAATGGACTGTGGGTGCTGTGGAGTTATTTGATTGAGTATCAAACCGCACAATACAAAATTATTGAGTGGTCTTGTTCTTGAAGTAACCCTTTGGTGTCTCTTACATTCCAATACTGGACTTCTTCCATTTATTTCTGTATAGTCCTGCATTTGGAAGTAATTTGGATCTTGGAACAGCAGCCTGAAATTATTGGCTAGGCTTGTGTATAATGTAATGAGTGCTAGACATTTATAAGCTTAGCAAGTTTGTCAAGAGAATATCAGTTTCCACTCCTTACCCTATTACCAAAGGTGTTCTGGCTGACCCTACAGTTGCCCCAGAGTTTTAGTCATCTAGAAGTTTTGGCTTGAAAATCAATACAAGTTGCAATGATGTTCATATATTTTCAGCCATAGTAGAAATCAGTGGGCTCTGCATCCATCTGACCCTGGAAGTAGTGTTATCTAATAACTGAAAGAGCAGACAGCAGCTGGGCTGTCTTGGGCATGCTCTGCTCTGCTGAAATGGATTTTGAGACCTTGAATAAAACATTTAGTTTTTGTGATTCTTTTGTGGTCTCTAAAGTGTGGGTGTGTGGGTGGGTGTGTGGAGGGGGGTGTATGTGAAGAGGATGGATAAAGGAAGCAGGGAGAAAAATTTCATCTTCTTGCAAAATTTCATTATTTTGCACAAAACTCTATATGGGGTGTAGTTGCACACACAGCAAGTAGACACTAATAGACACTTGAAAGAGGGTCTGTCTAGAGGTAGAGCTTTGCACCACTCTTGGAGACCTTTCTGAGGGCAGATGAGAGAGGCCAGAATCTGTTGTAGTCCATGGTGTATGGACATGCACAAATTCCTAATGAAAGTTAAGAGAAGTAACACCATGTGCTCAAATGCCCACTAGAGCCATGTAGCTGAAGGATTCAAGCAGCACATCTTGCTTTAGCTGAGCTGTTTCCAGTGATTTAGTGTGCATATGTCACTTGGTTGCCACCTATTTTAAAAAAAAGTAAACTAATGCATGAAAAATAAGATAAAAGGTTCATTTCTCTAGTGTGATCTGTTCAAACAAAACAGATGTGCCTCACTTTCCAGAGAAATCATTGTTCTTCATTCTCTCAGTTTAAAAGGTACTTTGAACATACAGCCAAGCCACTTGATGTAGAAATGTTATCAGTGAAACAGATTGGACAGTGTTTTGTTACAATTCTCTAAATATGTAGTAGTCATTGACCTACAAGTACAACAGCTATAGCCTCAATAAGGTTTTTCAGTAGTGTAGATAAACACTGCAAGTGAAGGCTTGGCTTCCAGGCTGGATTCTGTTTCGTTTCCTGGACAGATGATGGCATTGCAGCCCTGCTGTATTCTGCAAACCCAGCCAAGGTACTCCCAGAGAGAGAGCTTGATTTGATTGTGCTATGCACGCTTTAGCAGCTTAAGATTTTGCCTTTTGCTTTTCATGTCTTCAGTGAAACAGATGAATGCTATAATAGCAGTACTTTCTAAAAGGAAGACATGAAATTTCTACATTTATAATAAAAAAGTGTTACCAACCTCATTGTAATTCAGACTTGAACTGTTCACCCTGTGCACGTCCAGAAACTCATTCTCTAATACTAGATGCAATGATCTCTGGAGGGAAGTTTTCCATCTGTTTCCTTATGATGTTAAGCTGTTAGTGCTGTTCATTATTTATTACATCTACTGGAGTATGTTGAGCTATGATTTTCTTCTTGTCTGGTATTAAGAATTTGACTTGGTTAGTGCTAAAAAAAAACCCCTAGGATTTGCATATTACACATTGATATTTAGTGTATTTGGGGAGGTGGGGGGGAAGATAGGGGGCTGTAATTGCTCCCAAGCTGCTTTTGTGCTAGCAGATAATTTATATTTAATTCAGCAATACAGAGCTAAATTAACCACTTTAAATGGAGATAAATATAGATGTGCTATATATGGGTGGAATCTGCCACCCATACTCTTATTAAGGAGTGTTATCTCTGCTTGACTTCAGTAGGACTTCTGCAGGGTAAGATGCTTCTCATTCTGAGCAAGGTGGGCAGAATTGGGCCCATCATAAATACGTATGAGTATATATTTCACCTATATGAATGAATGTGAGAGAGTGGGATTTATAAAATATGAGCATGCAGTTACCAATATGCACATTAAGCAAAAGCTCACAGGTCTGTTCTCTGTATTTTCACATCTTCTATTAGGAGAAGGTGTGGCAGACTTGGGTTATTATGTTGTTCTATGCAGAATAAATGCTACATAATAATCTCCTTGGGGTGAGGGATGGTTCAACCTGATTCTCCATTTCTTCACAGAAATTATTACATATTTCTGCAGGTGGATTTCTCATTGAGTTTATCCTATTTTGTCACTGGTTCCATTAAATCCTAACAACAGTTTGGATGTCCCAACATTGCCAGAAGGGACAGTGTTTGTGTTATTATTTGTATCTTTACATCCAGCGTCTTGCTCACAGAAATTTCTTTGAAGATGTACAGAAATTAGATCAGTATCTTATTATACTGTAATTAAAGTATCAGTTCAGGCTGTGAAACACTATCTAGATCAACCTTTGAGGTTACTCTTAACAATACTGGTTCTTTTGGAATAAATATATGTGTTTCCAAACTGCATAATGGCAAGGTTTTGCATATCATTCTCACGTGGAATGTCTTTTGATGTGATGGAGAATTGTAGATGAACTGAAATGTTCACTTTCCTGTCATGTAGTTGGTTCTTTATCATAATATAGATGTTATTAAGATAGAATCTGTCTCTCCATATTGTAGTATTATAAAACTCAGAATTAGAAATTCTTTATCATTTCTGAAGAACAAAGACTATGACTACTTTAAGCAATATCAAAGTCACACTACTTTTATCGGGGGGAGCATGAAGGAAAGCACCAATATTTGCAAAGCATAAGTTAATTCTTGTCAGACTTAACACAGGATATTTGCAATTACCAGACAGAATAATCACCAAATGATAAAACAAACAAGCTTTTCCTAGTGCTTCTTTAAAGTGGTAGCAAAAAACACCTACCTGGGAGCAAGATTGCTTGATTATGCATCTGCTCTTTGGACTGCCAGGCCAGATGGTTATCTGGAGTAAATCAACTCTGCTTTGGCATGCCAGTGGAGCTATGATGACCAGCACCTTCCAAGGTATATCTACAAGATACTAAGTTGGTAAATTTAAAGGTCCTATGAAGGTATTCTGAACACTGGAAAAATTTTTCGGTTTGCACCCACTGAAGGTCACTTGTGTAACACCAAACTCATTGGAGCAACTTTGGAGAGAAAGTTTGCATGCAGTCATTGATAGATTGCAATCTATCTTCTCACAGTGACATCACCCAGTGGTTTTTTTTTGAAAAGGATCTGGAAAAGTGTGGTTAATCACCATACAGCCATAAGGCTCTCCTGTAGCCCTCAAAACCTATCCTGTGTGCTGAAGCTCTGGTGATCATCTTTGTAACGTGTCTCTTACAAAGAGCAGCTCACCTCCCCACTTTCCAGACAGTTTTAAATGGAAGTTGTGGTATTAAATGAATGCTATTGGTATTCCTCCTCATACATGTCATTCTGCAAAAAGCATGTTTTGGGCACCAAGCCAGTTAATTGTGCAGTTATCTTCTTCAAGCATCCTTCCACCTGTTTTCTCTCTAAGGTGGACATATTCTTTAGTCCTGTCTGGGTATTACCACACCCTTTCAAGAGCTGCCAGGCCACCATGGATGCTCTGAGGTTGTGTTTCTCCATGCTGTCAGGTGACTTAATCAATGGACAGTCATATGTGATTATCTGGGTAGTGCTCAGAGGTAGTTCAGACATCTCTGGGTCAGACATTCCCACTGTCCAGGCACTCAGGCAACAGCAATGTTCATATAATTTCAGTCATGGAGCTGGTGAAAGGTCTGGAGGACAAGTCCTGTGAGGAGTGGCTGAGGGAGCTGGGGCTGTTAGCCTGGAGAAAAGGATGCTCAGGTGGCACCTTCTACAACCACCTGAAAGGAGCTTGTGGCCCGGTGGGTGTTGGTCTCTTCTTCCAAGCATTTCTATTTCTTCAAAAAGACATCGGGCAAGACACAGAACTGAAAAGCCTGAAAATTGACAACCCACCCTTGTCTCCTGCTGTCTTCTAGGCAGAGAGCATGGCAGAGCACAAACACCAGCTCTGCTCAGACAAAAAGGTCTGATAACTCCCAAAATTATGTGAGAAACCTGAATGACCTCTGTGAGTACTCCAGAGCCACCCAGAAAAGTACACTCTAAGAACTAATAGTAATGGATTTGTCAACTATATTTTCGTGCATATATAAAAAGGTTTATTTATTTATCTTGTTAAATATGCTTTTAGTAGGTGGATTGCACAGTCATAACAGTAACACTCTGAAACCACAACTAACATGGCACTTACATCCTAAACCCTTATTTTCAGTCACTTACAACTTTCTGAGAAAAGTAGCTTTCACATTGATTTATCATACTCCACCTGGGACCAGACACAATCATTTTGTTGACGAAAGGGAAGTTTTATTAACATCCATCCAGCCACTTAGCCAATTTGGAGTTGTCTGACTGAGAAAAAGCCTTTTTCACTTTTAAATCCAGCACATAAATTCTGAGGGCTGAGATAACTCCAGACTTCCTTGTTTTAAAAAACCCACCAGCAAACTCAAACCAATTTCACCTGGCTGGAGTAGAGTCTTCATCTGTCCCTTCTCTGAAGAAGAAACAAACTTAAAAATAACAGAATGGTGTTGTGTGTGAGTCCATGCTCACATATCTGTGTCTGTGCATATTTGAGTGAATGTATGGACCAGTTTCAAAACCAAACTACCACAGGCAAAACCTTCAACATGGGTCCCATGTATTGAAAGGGTCTAAAACATCTGCCAGTCTTTAATCTTATCCTCTAAACTGCCCACACACAGAAAGTGCTTAAGTCTCTGCTAAACTGGGGTCCTGATAACTTAAAAGAAAGGAGATATTAATTATGTGGGTTGACAAATCTCCTTAGCTTTTCAACTGTTACCTGCGCAGCGGTTGATAAAATGTTCAGGCTAATGGTATAAAGAAGTCAAATAATGATATTGCAGACTTAGAGGTTTATCCTGGGATTAATAAATTGCAGGAGTCCACAGTGAGTTGTGTTTGAAGGGATAGCAGCTGGATCCTTGAAAACAGATGGCCTTCCTTGTCAAAGTAGTCTTCATCTTGTCTAATCTTAAAAGCTAAGCAGGTTGGGGTTGGAAAGATTCACCAGAGAATATCTGATGCTCTAAGTTGTTACTTCTATAGCAGGAATTGCTGCTCACAATTTGATAAGAAATTTAATGATAATTTTGTGAATATAAATAAATAAATACAAAACTTATGGCTTGATTTTATGGGTTTTGTATTATTCTCAGTATCATATTGCTAGAAATTTTCTGTGTTCTCAGGATGATAGGAATTTAATACAAGCTTCTTTTGCCTTAATATATGATGCTTTGTTCAAATGGGAAAACATTACCAGCCTGTTGCTGTGACCTGCACCAGGAGTTTGAGAACGATCGTTCATCAACTAGAGAAAATTGAAAATTCCTGAAAACCCTAGATCCCCTGCATTTACAGCATTTTTTGTTTCATGAGCATTTTTGGCTGCAGGTTGGTTGGTTAGTTGGTGGTTGGTTGGTTCAGTTTTAACTGTATTGAGTGTGATTTTTTTGGAGATTTTCTTAAAAATTGGTGCAGTTAACAAAATACATGACCTCAGAGCACTGCAGCATGAGCAATTCAATCCTGGCAGGTACTGAGCTGATGCTACTTGGTTTTCTAAAAGCTGGGATCAGTAAAGATTTTGCCTTTGGCTTTGGTGAGAGCAGAGTGAAGCACTGGGGCAGCTGGGGAGCATTTATAGGTGACCGCTGAAGCTGGCAAACACTGGTATTCAAGACTGATCAGATTAATTAGTCTGTCAGCATGGAAGGGTCTGGTTTATAGCCACTTGACTGTTTGTTATGGGGCTTTCTCTCTGAGCACTGTTAACCAAATATAAATGCTTGGGAATTGCACTATTCATGAATCAAGTGAACATGGAGAGAGTAATTGTCACCTTCTTAAAATGCAACAATTCAAAATGCTTTATATAAGCATCTAGGATTAGAAAAATGCTGTTCTTTTCTGGTAATTTATTTTATATTGTACTGTATGATAGTCAGTGTGGTAAAGACCTATATCAATTATAGCATTTCATTACACAGTAGCACAAAACATAATGTTGTATAATAGTTTGCTTGCTTGAGAATAGGCAACTCTATCTCAGACAGTAAAACCCCCCCCAGAAATCCACAGTTAAATTACATCAAACATCTCATACTGTTGCAATCAAAAGGAGCATTTTTATAAAATCCAATTGAGCAAAATTAATTATTTCTACATAAGCAAGGTTTCAACAACAGAAAATTTTACAGCTGAGCTAAAATTTTGTGAATGATTATTTTATGCTTGTCATAGAATTTCTGATGACAAAAGGAAACCATTATCTTATAGCAGTTTCATGCTGAACTCTCTAAAACGACAGGCTTACAAGCAAGCATATTATACAAGTATTTATATAAATGCAATTTCAGACCTCCCAAGTACGTAAGTGCAGAAAGATGCTCATGCACAACACACAACTATGTGTGATTGCTTTCCCATTGACTGCAGTGTCCCTCGTAACACATTTGCCCCACAACACCAGTTCAAATGTTTTCTAGGAATTGTGAGTCTTCTCTGCAGATACTGATGGCATTATTCTAGCTACCAGTCACTTGCAAGACCTCATACCTGATTTGCATGTACCTTTATTTCTGTATTTTTCTTGGTATAGCAGAAGCAGTTTTTGCTAAGCATCAGTGTTCTTAAAATCATTGGATTCTGCTGCCTGAGGTAATGTGGATTAACGCTGTAATTTTGATATGATGAGATAAATGGGCAAACAAACTATTAAAAACATGAAATACTCTCTAAGAAAAAGTGTCTTAAAACTATAGCTCATCTAGTTTTCTGTTATAGAAATACTTTCACAAGTTTTAGACAAACTTCTAGATAAGGAAAGTGAGTAAGGAAAACTGCACATTTAATGGCATGGAAAAGTTATTACTGTATTATCAAAAACATTCCTCAAAACCAAAATATTTAGTGATTTTCTGAATTTTCATCTTTATGGCAATACTCAGTGACAAGGGCCAGCTACAGTCATGACTAGGTACTAAATTTTCATCTGATTACATGGCAAATTTATAAAGAAAATGTTTAATAACAATATGCTCATGTCTGCTCTGTGTGTAAAATATGACAACAGTCTTTGCAGGAGCCAAAAGAAGAAACAAATCATAGCTGTGTGTTTTCCCTCAAAGCAGAAAGGCAGGTGACCCTGCTGCTTCCAAGAAGAGCCCTGACTGCAGCACTTTGCATTTCTACAGTGCTCTTCACATCACAGATTGAAGGGGGAAATTAAAAAGCACTGCTTAATGTATCCTCCCCTTGGGTGCTAAGTCTTGTTGTCTCTATTTATGTTTGAGGAAATTTTGTGTTTGAGTGCTCTTTGGAAAGATTAAACTCCTTTGTGTTTTGGGCACCCAGCTTAAGCTGGACCAGGCCCTGTGTTCTGAGGCATCAAAGGGATAGCACCCCCTTCCAACCATGGGAAATGACAAGGTAAGCACTTCTAAAATTCAGTTTTCATGAATGAAGATAAAACTAAAGAAAATCCCATCTCTAGTCAATTAATAGAAACAACAAGTAGTGAAAAGAAATACACTGAACCCCCCTTTTTAAAATTAATTTTTGAGAACTTCTATTCAGTGCATCATTAGTTCCCTTTGGAAACGGTTGGAGAAGGCTTTCAGAAAGTATTCCAGACATTTATTGGTCCATAAACTTTTCTGTGAGACCAGAACGAGTCCCAGCTCACTGAGGCAGCAGTGTCAACTCTTGTCAGAAGACAAGGAGGAGGAGGATGAGGGTGAAGGAGAGAGAGGAATGAGTAGTCTGAGGCAGCAGGTAAATTTATTAGCCTGAGCTGAGCTACCCAGAGGCTGCTACAAGCCCTGTGTGCCACAGCATCAACAACTGCATTTGCTGCTTCCCCAAAGGCAGACCTGGCAGACCTTGATATACTTATTTGTGTATTGGTGAAGAAGTCAAATATTAAAATTGACACACTGTAAGAAGGTTTTCTCAACTGTACTGAATAAAAGGGAAAAAAACCCCAAAGGTTTGTCAGGTTGAATAAACCACTAGGATAAAAGGAGCAAAGTGATAAAGACTTAGATTCAAGGTACAGAAACAAGCATGAAAACACTTTTTTTTTTTATTTTTAAGTACATGGGGTGTTGGGTCAGCCAGCTAGTGTATCTGAACTATGCTTTTGAATGAATGTGAGATCTTACAAAAACATCTTCTCTCACAGGAAAACAGGGAAAAGCTGTTGCACTTTCTAATGCAAAACAACTTTGAATGGTAACACCAGTATTGGCATTTTCATTTGATCATAGTTCACTGCAGGGGCTTTTCCTTTTCTAAAAATAATTGATGCAAAAGAATATAATAAATATTTTGCAAATCAGATCTGTACCTAAATAAGACTATTCCAAAATGTATGCAGCATTGGAAAAAACATGCCTGAATTTGAATAATCATCCTATCAAGTAGAATCTTACTATTTACTTACTTTAGGAGGGGAAACATATTTATATAGATATATATAGATATAGATATTTCAATCTGTCAACTATGTAAAAATTAATCTTACATATATATGTGTGTGTATATATATATATATATGTATATACACACACACACACACACACACCCCATTTTAAAATGAGAATATGTATTACCTTCCTTAGTAAATGGATTAATTTTAAAATTTCAGCTGGAAACACTGAAATGTTTCCTGTGTCTTTGGAAGTTATTTAACAAATAAGAGTAAAGAGTAGCATAGAAGAGTTACATTTTCATAGTCTCTTCCTATGCCCTGCTACCTCATAGATTAATTATTTTCCAACACTTTCACAAGAATTGTAACTGTCAAGATGAACTTCCAGGAAAGTCAGTGAAAAAGTTGATTTTAATGGGAGAAAGTCAGTGCAATTTCAAAAAAGCCCCAAAATCCAAACCAAATGACAAATCCAAACTGCCAAATCTTGAGTATTTCAGAAGCTTGTAAAAATGTATAAAGTTATTTTTCTTTAATGTTCATGGAATTATAATGTAGCTCTTTGAGATGTAAATTTGGCCTGATGACCTCTTCTCTGGCTAATTACCACTGGCTTCACCATTCTGTTTTAAGATTATAATTGGCTCAACTTGTATAATGAACTCTTTTTAAAATTATTTGACTTCATAAAAACCCTCTGTTTGTAGCATTGTTTTTCTTTGCTAAAGAGATAAATGAATTTAGGAATGTGTCCCAATGAACCATTTAAGTGGGTTCACACCCTAAAATACTTGTAGAGTCCCATGGGTTTCTCCTGTCAAGGTTATATTCATTGCTGTGATATTTAAATGCTAAAAAATTTATTGCATAATTTTACTTTCCCTTTCCATTCTTCCTACCCACCTTCTCCTTCCCCTCACACATAGAATGATAGAATCATTTAGTTTGGAAAGACACCCAAGATCCCTCACTGTTCATAGTACTATGTCTGTTCACAGACTGCCAACAGTCTATTAGCCAACACAAAATCCAGCACATTCGTAGAAGATATTTCGGAGCCACAGCTTGGTTTGCTAGAACTTCCTGTGGTTTACCAGAGGCAATCTCAACCCAATAGTGCATTTTTGTTTGAAAAGCAGCTGAATTCATGTGGTAATCTTAGTGGAGACACTGCAGGTGTAGGACTTAGGGTGTCCCATGCAAGGAAATGTTGTAGGGAGAGTTGCTGCCTTTTGATACACGTCTCAAACATGGCTGGGAAAAGTGGCCAAGCTTCCAGTCTCTCTCAAGATCCCTGAGACCTCGGCCCACCTTTTCTAGTGATAGGTCCCTGTTCAACAGAGGGAATCCATTTTCTCTGTGAGCCCTGCATCAGTTAGATTGGAGGTTGTCCTGCTACCTCTGAACTCTGCCAAGTTGGGCCGAGATCCCGGCCAGCAAGGGTCTCAAATGCCACACAATGCTTTGAGCTGAGGTTAAGATGAGCCAGTGCTGTGACAGGAGACGCTCCTCTAGGCCTAGTTTTCCTTGTGGTACTCAAAGAGGCAACAATAAGGAAGGAGATTTGACACATAATGTACCTCCAAATGTGTTGAGGCACCTTTATATGATATTGCTTTCACAGTGTTCCCTGGAGTTATTATTGGTTCCACCCACACTAATTCACTCTAACAGAGCTTGACTCAGAAAAGAAGTAGTGCTTGTTTCATCTGACAATATCCTAAAAATTAACAAAAATGAGTGAAAAATAGCTGAAGAGGTTATTTTCTGATGTCTACTTTCAATAGGAAAAGGAAATTCCACTGTTTTTTTCTTTTAACTACATATCGTATTTTGTCAGGTGTAACTCTCAACCTGTTCATTGAAAGAAAGGGTACATTTTTAAAAAAGAATACTGCAGTACCTGGGCACAAAATTTGCAGAGTGGAGCAACCACATGCAGCAGTCTTTACTTGGTCTTGATACAAAGGTCCTCGTTAAAATGTCAGCAGGGTGATATTAAAAGAACCAGTTGAGGGACTGGGTCAAGTTAAGGTATTTTGGCATCCACAAAGTAGAACAGTACTCTAAAAGCCCAAAAAAGGCCGTTGAAGCTTAACAACCAGCAAGATGTTGTGTAGGTGTGTTTGTGAAAGAGAGAAGCATGCAAGAAAGTCCCCAAGGAAGACGCTTGCCTGGAACTGGAAGCAGATTTAAAACTGTGTCGAGCTGACAGACTCAGCAGGATCTCAGTAACTTTAATAAGCCTGGAAAAATACTTGCCATACTTATCAAGCCAAATTGACCCCCATTAACTCTTGGTTTCCTCTTATGTACACTTATAAGATCTGAGTTTTTCACCCTCACTTCACAGTTAGGATAGAGACATGCTTTATGACACTGAAAATTCTCAGCAGCCACTATAGCACACTTCTTTTCTCTGGCTGCAGAGTGTGGTCACAGCCTTGCTGCCCATCCACAATGGTTAAAGACAGATTATGTCTGCTGAAGAAAAATCAAATAAGGATCAAAGCAGTATATTGATTTATTAACAGCACCTAATTAAGCAGCAGTGAGTGAACAATACTTTAGGGATCAATACCAGCATGACAACAGATAAACCACAGCACTAGACTCTCCCACATATGACTTCAAGCACACCAGCAGCACCTTTGAAACCAAGTCTATTGCTACATCCAGGCCACATAGAACTGCTTTTCCATATGATCTGCTTTTAGCTCATAAAGGCAAATCAATTTATAGAAGAGATATAACCACGTCAATCCAGAATTATGAAGGTATGTAGAGATGCTTAGAAGAGAACACTTTGGGTTGAATGTGGATGTGGAGGCAAATGTTGTGATCAGCTCTTCCTGAGAGAGAACGACAGTCCTGACCTATCATTCCTCTGCCCACTTTCAGCCCATTCAAAGTGTAGTGTGAGAAGCCAGCATGAGCAAGGGTTGCTTTGTCAGAGAAGCTGGTACAGAAACTTCTACTATTTTTGCTTTTCATTGCAAGAACAATCTTTCAGAGATACTGACCTGTAAAATTCCAAGTTCAAGGCATTGACATTTTTTTCGTGTGTGAGGACTTTTTGTAGGGTTGGAGGTAGGATTTCTCCGGAAGTGACTTCTGCAGAGCAAAGTATCAAGGGATGCAAGCAGTATGGGGAAATTTTGATTGCATTTTCTTTTAACTTTTTCCCAACATTACCACATGTAATTGAATGACACATCTTAATTTCTTTCTGTATTGGTGTTAAACCTCTTTATCCTTGCTTTTTGCAGTCACTTTCTTCTAGTGATGATGAATGTTGTACAAATAGTGCAAGCATAATAAATCGGTTTTAATTTCCTTCTAGCTGATCTTGGATTTGGCTGGTGGCTATAAGTGAAGCAAATGTACTAGAAAAATAAATGGTAGGTTTTGATTGTCATAGCCAAATAGTCATTATGAGTGTTAATCACCAAAAGTGAATTCCAGTGTATACTTAACTGCACACCTGTCTGACATCTGGAAAATTGAACTAATCCATTTTCTGAAAGGAACTCCAACTTGGAAATCACATTTGCATTTGGCAGTGTTATGCCTACTATTGTTACAAATAGCCCTGAAGAAGATTAGACTGGAAGGAAATAAAGGCAATCTCCTTTGTTTTGTGGGTTGTGTGTGTCGTGGTTTTGACAGCCCCGGGAGGGAGTTATTTGCCTTGTTTATCAGCACAGAGCTCAATGCAGCACCAAGAAGGCTCCTGCAATGCTTGCCCCAGGGTCTGCAAGGGAAGAGTTACACAGGAGAGATTTTGGCAGAGCAAAGGTGCAGGAGGATGGGCACCAGGGCTGGGGAGGGGATGCACCTTGGGCTGGAGGAGAGAACCCCATTGTTTGGTGTGCTTCCCCACCCCTTACAACTGCCCTGGTGAAAGCAGAGCAAACAAGGGAAGGTTTCATGCTGTGCCTTCCAAAAGTGTTGAAAACTCCTTTGGAAGATTTTCCAGGTTAAATTAGCCAATTTATTTGTGGCCCTGTTTCAAAATCTTCAGAATCATCAGGTGAGTTTGTTTCTCTTGAGCAAAAAGGGGAGAACTACATCTCATGCATCACCCACACTTCTCAGGACTCCTTAAGCCCACCAGCATCTAAATGCAGGTTTTGCTAGCAAACCATAAAAGTGAGTGTCCAAGAATCAATATGCCAGAGATTAAATGGACACATTCATCCTAATATAAATTCATTTTATAACAGGTACTTTTTAGTTTTTATAGCTTTTAATTCATCTACCTGTAAATAAAAGAGTATACCTTCTATCACTGGGAGTGACAGTTATTATACCATAATTTTGTATTCTCTTTCTTAAAAAAATATAGAGAATCTTCTGGGCCAATATATTTCTTCCATATGTCTCAGTTGTTTTGTCACAATAGCAATATCTAAAAAAAATAAAATTACACATTACAGAAAATGAATCAGGCAGCTGATTTTAATTTTGGATTTTTTTAGTCCTATCATAATGTGTGATTGAAAGTTTGTGAGGTGCTCAGTGTGGTTTATAAAACCCTGTCAAGCTTGTAACTTTGGCAAAGAAAGACTTCTTAATACACAGTTTTTAATGTGAAATTACCATATTCTCTCTTAGCAAGAGAGGTCTTTTTCAGCAGCTAAAATTAACTGTTGAAAAACGTTGGAAATGTGCATGGTAATGAGTTCATTCCTGTCAAAATGAAATCATTAATATTAATTTTTTCCTCCTCTGAGTGACTCCTGCACCATTTTTCAAGTTAGGAAAGAAGTTAGAAAATTTGCAAGACCATTTCCAGGAATACAGGGGTAGCAGGTCTCCCACCATCATCAAAAGACAATTTTAATGTCTTGGCTTCTCCTTTGAAAACTTCTTACTTCACTGTTTAACTTTTCCTCTGATTATTTACATATTTACATTTATCACTGTAAGGCTGTTAACTTATAAAGCACATAAGATGTACAGACCTTGAGATTGCCATAAGATGGTCTTCCAAAAGGTTTTGGGGTTTTTTTTTGCAGCTAAGTAGAGCATTACATCCGAGTTCATAGTGTTCCCAGAGGACCTGTGTTCACTGAAGTCAATGGAAAAATTCCCATTGATTTCAGCATAGCTGGATGAAGTCCAAAGTTCAGACATTTATGAGAGGTCTCTGTGTACTGCAAAAAATAGGAGGATTCACAGGCTCTTGATTCTTCGGAAGATTTGAGTAGTATTTAATCTATGCTGCTTTTATTATGTTTAAGCATAAAACTAAAATTTTAATTTAGCATAAAACTAAAAATAAAATAAGCATGAACTTAAATTTCTTTTTTAAAAAGTTCTATTTATTTTAAAGATCCCACCCAATACTACAGCTCTGCTTACCAAGCAGGCAGGTGACATGGAGTCTCCCTGACAATAGCTTTTAACAATAAAAAGGTTTCATTTCTGTGTTAAAATTACAATTTTCACTCCACAGTACATCGTAAAACTTTTAAAAGATGACACTAACAGCAGAATCTTTTAAATTTAAAAATGTCCTGATATTTTTAACTGGATGTACCTTGTTGGCTTTTGTTTTAATTTGGGGGGAAGGGGAAGTGATCAACTTTTATCCTCGTTTAATGCCAACTAAATATTCCTTAGCTACTGAAGTGACTTAATGACATGAGTATGTGGTCTTATCAAAGTCCCATTATTGTTCTGACAGTATCTCATTTGTATGCAAATCCACTTGCATGCAACTTATTCTTTGGCAAACGGTGCTAGCAAGCCAGGGAGTGTCGTTTTAATTATGTGCATGTCTGTGCACAGTATATTTGTTACTGCACAGGAACATTATGCTGCTGTAACAACTACAGCACCTTATATCACGCTCATGAAGGCTGCTGCAGACCATCCTGCAATCTTTATTGTGAGTGATAGACATGCTCTGTCAGTCTCTGTCACCCAAGGGTAATCGCAATACATAAGGCAACCTTTTAGATGAAATATTAATGGGGCACTTTTTTGTGTATTCCCATCCTTTTTCATAATGGTGCCCAATGGATATCTGTTCAATTGGTGCCTTGCCTTCTCTAATTTCACAAATTCCTGACAATTAAGAAAAATTAATCCTGTTAGACACAAACCAAAAGGGAGAACCCTGAGCCCTTCTATGGTAGAGAACAGTTCCTGCTTGGCAGATGTAGGTTAGTGTCAGTAGCTGTACAGAGGGGAAAGAGATGGGGTGTACCTGATAGGGGGTATCAACCCAAAAATAAGGGGAATCTGCCAGGTGATTCACAGGGCTCCTTTCTGACACCCCCAAGAAGGGCTTCCTGGGAGATCTGGCCCCTCATTTTGTTTCTGCAACCTCTAGAAACACCATCCAGAGGATGGTGGGGGGGGACATTCTCTCTCCCCAAGGCCTTATGGACAAACCCATCCTTCTCTGCACTTCATCTGGTTTGCAAGATAAAGCTAACTCTGCATTGAGCCATGGAGCCAGCTCCATTACTCCTGATCCAACCCATGCTTTAGACAAATATCGCATTTGGAAAGATGACTTCAGAATTGTATGATTCCAGAAAAAAAGGACAGTGTCAGTGCCCCAGCTTTGAGCTAGCAGAGTTTTATCACAAATCTTTAGAAGAAAATAGTGAATCTATCAGGAGAAGCATAATAATGCAAAATCAGTCAGCAGAAACACAGAGGCACAGAGAAAGTGCAACATTCTCCTCTGAACGTAGCCTTAGCTTATATGGTTAAATAAAGGTGGATGTGACTGTACAGCACATCCATGTGTGGTGCTGCAGTTTGATCTATTTAGGAAGACAGGGCTGGAGGAGCTGTCTAGGTCATTATCTGCAGTGCTCTGCAATTGCATACGCCCCTCTGTATGTTTATGTACATCCCTGTGCATGGGAAGCATAAAATCTGCACACCTGCAAAGCAAAGTGCATTTAGAGAAACATTTTCTGTCTGCAAGGAAAGAGAAGCTCTAGTCGAACCAGACAACAAAACTTCTGCATTTACTAATAAACCTGACAAACTGATTTATGGCTGTTTTTCTTGCTGTGATTTGTTGACAGATTGTTCTTTATGCAAAAATTACCAAGGTTTAAATCTGTATCATATGGCCTCTAATTCAGCTGACAATATGTTACCAATTAAATTCCGCTTAAGCTATCATCAACTAGCAAACCACAGACTGTGTTAAAGAGAATGACAGTCAGATAGCCAGTAAAATCATTTGTGCCATTATTCTGAAGGCTGGCCTATAAAGGAGGGACATTAAGTAACTATATGAAAGATAAAAAGATGGTTTTTTGGTAGTGAAAATCTAACTGCTGCTTTTTTTTTAATTTAATACATCTCCCGTTGGAGAAAAAGAGATGGGATTCCTGTCCTTGGCATCCCATACTGTTCTCTCATGCAGAAGGAGAGGCACAGCAGGGTCAGTGGTTAGTGGGAGGAGTATTAATGAAACTCTACTATTTGCCCTTTAATTTGATCTTCAATTACTCTTTGGCTGAATTCTGGCCGTTGCTCTCCAGTATTGTTGTTTTCATTTGTAGGAAGAGAATGCATTTTCTGCCAGCAAAAGTGTAGATCCCTCAGTAAAAAATGTGTTTCTAAATGAGTCTAATTTCCCCAAGTAAATTTCTCCTTCACCAAGGTGAAAAAAGGACTCAGCACACAGAATGACATTGAATACCATAAAGAAGAATACAGGTCCTCCCTCCCAATACTGATCCTGGCAGCACCATGGAATTGGGTAGGGCATTGATACCCCTCCTTTGCAAATTTGCATAGGCAACCTCACCTGCAAAAGACATCTTTTAAATGTTGCTGTGAGATAAAAGCTGCTACACATCAAGGTCTGTGAGAGCTAAAAAAAAACCCAGCAAAAAAAAAAGTGCTTTTCTGAGCAGCCATTAGCTGGATTTGTTCCAGGAGAGGTGAGAACTTCCTCAGAGCCAGAGCTGTGCTGTGCGAAGTGGGCTGAGGTTCGCTTAGGCGTGGAGGTGGCCTGATTTGCTTTCTTGGCTTAAACACCGTAGTGCCAAAGCCCAGGGTTTAAACAGCGTGGTGGGAGCTTGTCTGTAAATGCTGCATTGTACAGAGCTTCCTGCTGTGAGTATTATCTACCTCCTTATCTCAGCTTTAATGTTGCAGTTGAGTATTAAGTGTATGTGTGCTCCGGAGAATGGGTAGTAATCTTTTGTTTAGAAAATAGAGCCTCTCGCTATTAACCCTAGTGAATTGAAATTTTACTCCTTTCCCCACTATATCATCACTGCAGTCATTATTTACTTAAGAGCTTTTTAATGGTTTGCTGTCTGTACTGATGACTGTGGTGTCCTAGGCAGGGACTAGGATTTGGGGACTGTGGATTTTGGGATCTCATCATGAGATATCTCTAATGAATGGTGAACTCCCCTTCATTTCTGTATGTTGCAATATAATAACATGAGCCAAAAAACCCCACTGAGAAGCAACTAAAATCATAACACTTAAAAAAATAAAAACATCCCTCTTACTGAAGATTACAATGTAAATCAGGCATCTATTATTTCTGTGTCAGTATAATAATTTAAAAAGAATTTGCACATGATAAGAGGCATCCTCTAAGGATGACAAATTAGGTATAATAAAACAGTTCGATGAGAACATAAATAAGAAGGCATTTGGGGCAAATCCTTTTCTTCCTCTGCAGTCATACAAATAAACAGCTTGGAGGATATACTTCTCTGCTTACAAAATGATAGCCAGTCCCCGAGGCTCTTACAGATCTCATCAAGTCCCTAGTCCCAGATGTCCTCCACGGAAGGGAAGGAGGGGAGCAGCAAAGTCTTTGGTCCTTGCCTTGCATCATGACTTTGTGGTCCCAATTGTAAAGATTACACTGCTATCTCACACCTGTCCATCGTGGACAGCTGTGCCTGCTCTACAGGTAGCTGAGACAGAAAGACCCAGGGTAGAACAGGCTGCCCCTCCAGTCAGCCCACCAATATGATGGTTATAAAATAGACCTCCATATCTGTAATGTCTATATGCATATCAGTGAGGTCTTCACCAGCTTTTGTCTGCACAAGAAAGGTAGGAATATTCTGGTGCAAACTTAATTGAACTACTTCATGTGTGCTCCTACATGAACTAAGAGTCAGTCCCTGTGCTACTCAATATTAACTCCTTCACTTTATCAGCATTCCCAGGCTGTAAAATTTTTCCTGGTTATTTAATCTCGCCTGGGCATCTGTGTGTGGTGTTGGAGAAAAAGGCAGTCCTGCAACAGCAGGTGCACCTCTTGCTGACAGCTCTGCCATGGTACATTTGTCAGTGTTTTCTGCTGCTCTGCCATCTCGTTCAGATTTTTTCTGGCTTATTTTATAGCTTGCCCTGCAGACCATTTGGGAATGCAGATCACTTCTACTGAAAAATATAGCCATGAGGGATGTCACACCAGGAGCAAGGATAGGTTTCTCTTCTCCATTTACTCTTTGAGAAGCTGACACTGCAGAAGCCCTGTGAGCCTCAGCTCTCTGCAGCCCTACTCTACCAAGTCTGGCAGACTGCACATTGCCTCCAGATTTTGTATCTGAACTGCTGGGTGTGCAGGAGTAAGATCCAGGACCCTACTGTTCAGATTCCCTCCCACCCTCCAATTTTCCCTCCCACAGAGAAGCTCCATGTCATTTCCAGCAGAGGAAAGAGGAAAAGTCACCTCACTTCAGAACAGTGTTTTATTACAAGCAAGAGGACAGGATGGAGAAGTCATAGACCATTTCCTCCAAAGAGCTGGGTGATCATGAGCAGCTGTAATAAGTCATGGTAGACTTTGTTGTAAATCAGCAGATCCTGGCCCCCATAATGGTCCCTCTGCTGACTTCTGTCTCGGCACAGCACGGGCCAGGCATAGCTCCCCACTCCAGCTCTGGAGAGGAATGTGTGTTTTGGACTGCTGCTGCAGTGGAATATATATATATAAATATATATATATAGCCCCAGTGGAAACCTCCCTCCTTGGCTGTTGAACTCCGTGCAAGGGGCTCTGCTTGTTGTAGCAGAGACTGCCATGGTTCTTCCTACTCCAGGTCACCAAGCAGATGGAGAGCATGGCTTTTCATAAGTTGGGTTGGTAGTGGTCAGTATTACAATTTAATTTGAATATTTGGCAATACAAGACTGCCACCCCTCGCTGTGATTATGGAGTAATGATATAAATTAGCAAAACTTCATTAATATCTTGCTGTCTTCCATCATAGCTTTTTTACTCCTTGCTTGATTTTTCAGATGAAACTAGATTTGTTCAGAGGTTCTCTGATAGTGAATGCATGTTTTAGTTAGATGTAATGAAGAGCAGGCTGCATGACACTTTGCAAGATTTCCTTTCCAGCTCTACCAGCAAACAATAGAGATAACCGCTGCCTCCCAGATTTCCATGCTCTGTTTCTTTCTGGGCATGGTCCAACTTGTCCTCAAGCTAAGTTCAGAAATTTTCATTGATTTTCATGGACTTTGGTCTTGTCCCTTTTAAGAGAAAGAATTTAATTTATACCAGAAACGCACACTTACCTAGTGGCATCTAAGCTGCATGTGGACACAGGAAGGATATGGGGAAAACAGACTCTGCACCATGGAACAGTGGCACCATCTAGTCCCCAGTTACTGTGTTTGATACATTTCCTAATTTCTGCAGTGATTTAACATTAGAGTGGGTCCAGCTCATTGAAGCAAATTTATATGCAGGAGCACTATTTTAATCTTAGACTTAAAATAATTTTAATTAGTAATAGCTTCCTTTTCCAGTCTGTCAACATACCTCCACCTCTTGGCTTTTTAAGAAATAAGGTAAATATAGAAATAAAAGTATTAAATTATTACCAGGCAACCAGAACAAGGAAAACATCAGAACTGTCAAACCTAGAAATGTGAAAAATGACCTAGACTTTCCAATTCTGACCTGTCTCCTCCACACAACTCTACCTGGTTCCATCTTATTTAAGGCTTGCTAATTTGACTAAATATTGAAATGAAATAATGAAAATACTATAATAGACCATCTCATCCTTTATTCTTTCAGTCACTTAGGTGCCAGGTTTCTTTCTCAACCTGCAACTGCTAACAAATATCACCTTCATGACTTTGCCTGCAGTGTTTATCCTGCTGCTGCTATAATTTTGCTTCCTCTTTGCAGGAGACAGCTGCTCTACACGGGTAGCTCTTCTGCAGCATGGTAAGGCATTATGGAAAAGCTTATTGCTGATGCTAATGGAGCTGGTCTAGCTGCTGACACAGAGCATATGGCTTTACTGGATTTCAGTTTCAAAATGCTGATCCCCTCTTTCAGGAGGAAGGAGCATGGTGATCTGGAGGACGTGGCTCAGCCACCTCCTCACTGTAGGAGACTGAGAGATGTATGGGCTATTTCACCCCCCTTGGTTTGGAAGGGAAAGTTACATTGCCTACACTTCCCTCGTACAATTTAAAGGAAACAAAGCAGAAATGTGGTGTTCAGAAACCATCATGCTGGTACCAATGGGGTTAAAATTTCTCCAGCAGTGTGCCTTTTCGAGGCATTTGGAATTTTTTGCTATTACTTGGATAAAAAAACCAATAAAGATAAGACATGCATTTTTCTTTTTCTAAAGCTGTACTTGTTTAATGGTTAAACGTGAAAGGGGGATACTAGAAGCATCCTGAATACAGTTTAATACATACTGAATACAGTTTAAATGAGTTTAAAACTCCAATTGCTTATAGTTTACGAAAAAAGTGTCTTAAACCAAATGGTCTCTGTGGGGTGATGCATGGGCAAAATGTAAAATGACACATAATGAAATAAAGTAATTTTATTTGCAAACCTGTTTGAAAGGCTGGTACAGAATGTAACAATCAAGCAGAAGCAGTCTGGCATTTCTCTTGGCGTTCTTTTGCAGAATTATGTGACCCAAGAAAGAAAACATTAAGATGTTCTGATTTCACCCTATAGGACAGAGAAATACACTTTGGTTAATGCTTACCATAATTCTATCTACTTGGCTCAGACAGTTATATTTTTATGAATCTTACGTTACTTTCTGTCACCCTCTAGGCAACAATATAGAGTTATTACAGTATAAAGGAAAATGCTTCCTGTTGAGCTTATACTTGAACAAGTCTTAACCAAGTGGAAGCTCTTAATAAAAGGGTAAATATACTAAAGAATAAACAGGTAGAGTGAATAAAAAAGGAATGTAGGCTTTATGGATGCTCAGGTTGATGGTGTAGCCCAGCGAAATGCAGAAAACTCCAAGGTAAAGCCGACGTGCTAAGCTACATCAGAAATCTGAGGGGGTTAGAATTTTGTTAAGTGAATTTAGTGCTCATTAAGGGATTTGCGGTGTCAGCATTATAAAGCAAAGTCCTCTCTCGCCCTCAGAATTGGAACAGCACAGTGCAGCAATATTAATTCCACGGCCGTTCCCTTCTTGGCCTTGCCAATAAAATTATTACCCAGGGACCCAATTGTTCGGCACTGCTCGGCGAGTGCCTCCTCACGAGAAATTGAGCTGAGATCACCGGCTCTTTTAATGTGGCAGACAGATTGCAGCACACTGTGCCATGCCAGGCTTGAAACACAGACAGCTTCTGCCTTTAGCTTAAAGGAAAATATTGTGAATTACTCTTGTTGTTTTCTGTGTCTCCCTGAAATGCCCACACAAATTATTTCCTTCTGCTTTACGTCTCTCATCATTTCCTCCTTTGTTCTCAGACCAGTTATTTTGACTAGAAGTTTATTTTGTGCAGCATAGGAAATAGAGATCCACAAATACTAACCAGACATAGGAAAAAATATCAGTGTGTAGGTTTTCAAATCAGTTGTGTGAAGCAGAGATCTACTGGTGCAGAAAACACTGATGAGGTTGAAAAAACTGTACTTGCTCTCTCTGTTTTTTTTTTTCTCTCTTAACTGAAAGTCAGCTAGGTATAGTTTTCATTCCATGGAAACTCTTCATAACGAGTATACATTTATATTGCAAACCCTTATTCCCTGTGGCCCCATGTGGCTTTTTAAGACCAAATAGAAAGCCTTCTTCAGCATTACTTTATCCCTTCGTCCAGACATCATTCAGAGCTACAGCTGATTTTCTAAATTACATCATATGTAAGTAGATTTATTTTTCCTTTTCTGCAGATATAGTTTCATTTCCTTTTCCAATTTGCATGGGTGCACATTCATAAATTTTAAATATATTTAACCTCTTTTCAAAGAATCCTTTTAATTTCTCTAAAGGTCCATGACCTTTAACTACGATACACAACATTTTGTACATTGAAACCCCACAAAAACATCCAGAAATAATGCCTTAAACACCTTACTACCTTTCCAAAGGTCCTCTTTTTCCCTCATGAAACAAAACATTCCCCTTAATGGTGCTCCTGGTAGCCCAGAAACAAGGGCTTTAGCTGAGAGGCATTTGCTGGGGCTTTGCTGATCACAGAGTTCATCAAGTATCTAATTAATGAGGGAAGATTGGATAGGCCACCCTGGACCCAAACAGGAATCTTACAAGCCGAGGAGCTGACCAGCACCTCTGGGTGCTAGAGCAAGGCAGAGAACACATTTCCACATGGCTGTGATAGGTTAACTTGCACCCATGGCAAGCCCTTTGTCACCTCCCGAGATGTTACCAGCGATGAAAGAATCCCACCTTAAACTGTGGGGTTTTAAGTGCCTGCTATTCCTGAATAGTCACCTTGTCACCCAGGCAGATCATTACCACTGTCATCCCTTGTTCCTCACCATTAGATGTCCCTTTCTAAGAGTAACTTCCCTGGGAAGTCCACATCCACACCTGCCAGGGCATGATGCTGGATGATTTCCTCGACTCTAATAAACCTTTGCTGTGAAAGGCAAGGAGCAGGAAGCAAATGACCTGCTCCCCAAGCTGAGCATCTTTGCTTAGTTTTGGAGAAGAGCAAGTAGCAACCTCTAAGCCCAGTTTGGGTGGCCTGTGTAGGAGAGCAAGAAGGGACACCCTGTTTCAGATGCCAGAGAAGATGACCAAGGGACTACAACTAGCCAGCATAGGAATGTCATGTTGGCTGTAACCCCATTCCCAACTCATGCTCCACAGCAGGGTCTGGCTGCTGGTACATAACCCCAGCTCACAGCAGCACCTGAGATCCCCAGAAAGAGCACACAAGTCTCTGGGATTGTTCAGTGAGGATCACCTGTCTCTTCCTTGTTTTGGTTTGCAAATGCAATTATCCCAAATATATCTTATTTGGGTGTATATATATATATATACATATATATGCACACACACACACACACACACACACACACACACACACACACACATATATATTTTATGTCACTGTGATCTTTCTCAGATTTCTCAGTACTGGCACTGCTCAGGGCTTGCCTGTGAGGTGGAGGCAGTGGAACAGACACAGCCTCTGGCACAGTGTGGAGGCAGGCAGGGACTGTGCTGTGCACCACTGCCTTTGTCTCCAGCTTTTCTCTGTTCAGTGAAGGCTGCCAGGCAGCAACCTTGGTCACATGGAGGTTTTCTTCAGGGAGCCACTGCTCCAAGAGATGCTCAGAAAAGATGCACCCTTAAACTGGTGCAGTCACTGAGAATTGTAATTATGGCATTTATTAAAGCCGTTTTCAAGGCATGAATGTAAGACAAAAGGAAATAGGTAGTAATCGCTCAACAGAATCTGACACCACTCACAAATTCAGAAATCTTTGGAGGAAAGATGAGGGATAGGTTAATAACCTTTCTCTTTTCCTTCCAAGGGGCATTGTGTGCTGCCAGCAGCGGTGACCAGCTTGAGCGTCCACCCGCTGATCCCTTGGCCACTTTGTGAGATGGCCCCTGACATCTGCTGGGGGGTGACTGGCTGGCAAGTGTAATTGGGAGCTGTCACTGGGGACACCCTCTTTGCTGCCCCCCTGCCCCCTGTGCCTGACCCCAGCCTGCAGAGCCCTCGATGGGCTCTGGTTCGGAGGGTGGCGTGTACCTGCCGTGCTCATTGCCAGCAGGTCGTGCCCTCCCCATCACCACAAAGCCACCATCCAGCAAAAGGGCTTTGTTCAACCTGGACCCCAGGGAAAGCCCACTCATAGCATTGGGTTCAGTCCTTTTGTTTCCAGGTTAAAAACTTGACCTTCCCCTCCCCTGAGCCTGAAACAGCCCTCACAGCACTTCTGTTCAGCAATTACATTTTCTTTTTAAATCTTTCCTTGGGGCTCAGGTGACAAAAAGACTTTGATAATATAAATAGGTCTCCAAACCTTTTGTGTGGGTAAAAAACTATAGGAAAGAGAAAAACAAGATGAAAAAAAAAAAATCTGTGTCTCTCTAATTGGCATAATTCCATCAGCCCTGGTTTATAATTTAAGATGGATCAATTCTGCAGCTGACATGATAGATGTTGTCATCAATACTTGGAAACAGCAATTTATATTTCTTTGTTTGGGGACACAGCCATCCACCTACCTCTGTGGGGGTATTATGTGTGAATCAAGAGCGATATGTGGCCAGTAGACTAAGACTTGACTTAGACTTCCAGCCATGCACCTTATTAAAATAATAAATATTTTCATTATCCAGAGAATCCATTATAGTTCTCTGTTTTAGCTATTGTTAACTAATAATTTGGATTAATTACCAAGTTAAATCATTAAAAATTAAATCCATATATTTTGCTTCTTTAAAAGAGTGATAGCTTGCAACCATTTGTGTAATATGCATGTTAAGTGGGAGAGTGGTGAAATATGTTGTGTTAACTTAACTTTGACAGCATCTGTATCCATGCCATATTACACTCTGGTCTTATCAAATCTCAGAAGCTACAGTGTATAAATAGACTGTGATGATATTTACAGGAGAGAAATCATTCACAATATTTTTGGCATCTTTTGTAGTGACTAGAGAAGAGCCACCTAACGAATACAATATACAATAATGCAATAAAGGAGCGTGTAAGAGCACAGAATCAAGGAGCACTTACACCTGCTGAGTCAGTTAAGGTTAGGCGAATGTTAGTGATCAGGCATAAACACAAGTTTCATCCTAAGGAATTTCAAAGCAGATTGCAAGTTTAAATAAATAGGGAAACACAATTCAGAGCTCATTTCTCTCTCTGCTGAAGCAATGCCAGCCATTGTGCTGGAACTTAGCACCAATTTAATGAAACATTATCTACTTGAAGACATAAAGATACAGGGAGAAAGTAAAGTTACTTAGGAAGAAAAATTGTTTCCAAATGTACATTTTATTATGTTAAGAGTACTAAACTATGGACTGTGCAACTGCTCAAACTGCAAGTTACTGAGTTCAGTATGGGAAGAACAGTGACACTGGATAGGCTGTGATATACAGGTGGCTAGACTAGATAATCCAGTGGGTTTGCCTTTGCCATAAACTATGAGGTTATGAAAACCCACTAGTACATTGAAAACTCTTTACACTTTAGTGTGTAAGTATTCACAGTGGAACACTGTATTTGAATTTAAATAGCAAACCTATTATAAAGTATACTCATTGGACTACTTTAGAGACCCCTGGAAAAACAAAACACATCCAAAAGCACTGAGGGACTGATTCCGCAAAACTGGCTCTAATTTAGGATCCCTTGCCCCTGTGGATGCTGCTGCCCAGCAGAAATAGGTACTGCTCAGAATGGAGATGAGATGCTAAAGAAAGACTAAATAATGCTTCTTGGTTTTTCATCTCATGGAGGAGATTTGTGTCTAGGCATTATGCAAACACTCACTGAGGAACCACGTGTGTCCTGCCACAGCCTACACAAGGGCTCAGTTACCAGAGCTGCCCTGGGAGCACTGCCTTGCTGTGAGAGGTGGAAGTGCATCACACACCAAGGAATGTGCGACTGTGCTTGGTAACCCTCCCTGCCAAACAGTGCAGCAGTCTGCCCTCTGAAGGAATTGCTGATGGATTAGGCTGTTGGGACAAGAGCAGGCATGGATTTACTGAGGAGATGTGGTGAGGTGTAACAGCCCTCACTTTGTCCCTGAAACTGCAGGATGTGACATGCAGGATGTGATTGTCTCACCCTGGACCACACTGCACGTACATGGCTGTGAGGCTGTCCCCAGCAACTCCTGAAATTCACAGGCAAGACAGAGGTTCTGCTGTGTCCCACCACTCTGCATTGGTGTGTCACAAGCGGGGCAAGATGTAGAATTTCTTATTCTTGAGACACACTGTACTAATGCTAAAGCATTTCCTGCACTGGCCACCCCCAGAATTCCTCTCTTCTGTTCTTTGAAAGTGTTCAGCTAAGGTCTTATGAATTCGCTGGGAATTAATTTCTTGCTGTGTACGTGTTTTAAAGGTAGGTGCTACCAAAGAGATACTATGGAGGTATTTTGCGTACAGAATGTTGACTAGGAATGTAGTATTTCTCACCTCCCCCTTATTTTATGTTACATTAAAATTATCTTTACTCTTCCTCTGGCAGTTGCTATGCCACGCTTAAGACAGAGAGTCTGAGAAGAGGGAAATGTCAACTTTTAAGATGATGTTCAGCTTTCCTGCTACATGCAATCTTTATGTAAGGGATTTGAATTACATATTGTTCCTAGGTTCTTCTTACAAAGTCTGCTTGACTGGACACAGTTGCTTGCTTGTTCTTAATGAAGAGTTGTTAACAGAGGAAAGCGTACAATGAAGGGGCAAATAATGTCTATATGAATCATGAAAAATATATGTATAATGAGCAGGATTAGGTAGCACATGGCATATTTTTATTTATATAATGCCATGCTTTCATAAAAAGGCAGGTTTCATTCCCTACAGGAGTTGAAAATGCATTGACAAGTCACACAGCAAGGGATGACAGGGGATTGCTAGTGGCTGCAGGAAAGCTGTGGGTTGCAACAGGCAGTGGGGAAGGACTTTCTTCAGCCACCATCCTGAAGTTTTTATAAACAGTTTGTGTCAATTTACTGCATGTTATGGTTTTGATCAAGGAACCAACTGGAGACAGAGGGGCCACTTCTAAGTAAGAAAGCAGCAGGTGAGTTTACTGTTCAGTGGCTGGAAAGAAGGAAGGATTTGAATGAATAAGACATGGAGCACAGAGGATGCTCCAGCCACAGGGACCAACCACAGTGTTATACTGAGGAGCCAGCACAGGACCCCAGCCAAGCATATCACAGGGGAAGCAAATGGGGTGGAAGGTTAACCTATAGGTGAGGTCTCTCATACAAGGAGCTTGAAAAATGCTAGCAGGGTCAGAGGAAGCATTGAGCACCTGGCAGATAGCCAAAGCAGTTGGGATTTTGAATTGACATTAATTTCAATGCAATTAGTCTTGATGTTCTCTGCTCTGCATGAGAGGAGAATAACAGCCATGATGGGAAAGAAAAGAACACCATGATAATGATACACATTCAAGAAATGTATAAGAAAAATAATAATTTTTTGTGTTAAAACATATTAAAAACATAAAACATACTGCCTATCATTATGTATTACTCTTTGAAATTTAATTCACTCAGTGCTGTTCATGCTGTTTGTTTACATTTTCTATTGATCTCAGTTTGGGTGATGAATTTAGCCTATGGAATTTTGCTTCCAAGTTTCCACACGAGTTACCACTTGTGAGCATTGCAGTCCACCTTGCTCTTCACAGAATGACCTGGGGTAAATTCCAGCACTGGTGTAAAGGGGGTCCCACTTCTAGTGATTTAGTCCATAAAGGTAGCCTAGGCTTGCCCTGCTGTATGTACCATTTCAGAGGTGATTTAAGCACTTCTGCAAATCACTGCTTAAGCTGGGTCTCGGGGAAAGAATCAGGGTCATGCTGCAATGGGGGTTGCACAACCTCCCTTAAAATAAGAAGAGTGAGGCAGCACAGGCTGTGGCTTGAAAAGGTCAGTGTAAATATGCTGCCCTTCACTCCTTCACACATAAGTAATGTATTTGTTGAGAGTGTTACCTGCTTTCCAGGCTCAATCTTCTGTCATGGTAAGCTTTACCCCAGCTGACAGAAAACCTGTTTTCAGGTGGTTTTATGTATCCATTAATACTGTACCAAGCCTGGCATCTGAACTGGCATGATTTTTTTTTTTCATTTTCATCTTCATTTGCTCTGGGTAGGCAGGGGGTGCCACAAGCCTGCCCAACCGGGACACACCCTTCTCCACCCCCCTGGGGAAAGTGAGGAGACGGGCATTACAGGAGCTGGCTCCCGTGTGTCACTCCGGGCTGAAATGTGCCACATCCCGAGGGTCGGGGGACTTCTGGCAGTAGGAGGCAGCACCACCTTGGCTGTGCAAGGGAACAGAAGCAGCTGTGGAATGGCTTGGGACTTTGAGATGACTCGCCGAAACTGGCGTGCAAACTGTTTTCAAAGCCGTGCAAACGGGTTTTCAAACCTTTCCCTTGGAGTGTGCCTACGCTGCAGCCAAAGCTGCGCCGCAGCTTGTGCAAGGTTACCAGCCCTAAATTAAATCAAGCTAACTCAGGAACGAATAACATACAGTCACAAAAGCAGGCGAGAAGCCTGCATAAATACTTGAGCGCTGCTGTGGGCTGCCAGGGTGCCATGCACGTCAGGGTGCCCTAGCCAGCTGCCAGCTGCCTTGGCTCGGTCTCCAAGAGCAGGGATCTCCCAGTGTGGGATCGCTCTGCAGATATTCGCGTTGGTGCTGTTGCATGAATAGCCCCCTCTTTTCGTCACGGATTTTGCACATTTCTTCTCCCTGTCTGCGATGACATGGCACTTCTCTGGCAGCTACTCACAGCTTAGCTGAAAAGCCCAGTATTCTGGAAAGTATTTAATGTGTGTTAACCTCTCTTAATGTGATTCAGCAACTACAAATCAGAAGCGCCTGCCTCCCCTGGCCAGCCAGATATCACAGCCGGTGCCTCACACAGGCTGGATGGCAGTGCAAGGCATCTTACTCGCTTTGGGTGGCAAATGCTGATGATTGGTACTTTTATTTTTAACCAGAGATCACTCATTTTTAAAGGCTTCGTGCAATCCAGGGACCTTTAATTGCCTGTGCAGGTCTAGGTGGACCTGTATGGGCATGAAGACTTGCACAGGTGCAGTTTATTACACATCTAATGAGGAATTGGTGCAAAAAGGCCTGAACCCAGCCCAAACCCTGGACTGCGGAGAGAGCCCCTGGGAGCATCCCGGGCTACTGGTTCCAGCATAGAGAACCGGCTCCCCGGCCCCATCCCACAATAAATGCCACAATTTCTCCCCAGTGTTTCTGAGCCGAACATCGTGGTGCTTACCCCGCATGAGGTGCGGGTGAGCCGGGATGCTGTGTCCCACCCCGGGGTACCTGGCCAGGAGGAGGAAGAGGAAGAGGGGAGGAAAAAGCCCACCCCAGACCCAACTTCTGCGCGCCAAACCCCCCACGGGGGTGCAAGCTGCCTCCAGCTCCCCTGCCCGCCGGGCTGTGCCGCCCCCCGCGCCGAGCGGGCGCTGCGCGGACGCGGGCGCTGCGTGCGCGGGGCGGGCGCCGCCTCGGCCGCGCTCCCGGCGGCGGGCGGGAGGGAGGGAGGGAGGAGGAGGCGCGGGGGAGCGGGGCGGGAGCGGAGCGCGGCGGCGGCGGCCGAGCCGAGCCCAGCCGAGCCGCGCCGCTCGCACACGAGCGGTGGCACCGTGTGCTTTCTTTTGGGGGCAGGGTGCTTGCTTCTTTCCTAGGGGGAAGCGGGAGGAAGGCGGCCGAGGGGTCCGTCCCCGCCCGCGCGTGTGCGGAGAGCGGCCGGCGGCGGCGCCGGGGGTGCTCCGCGCCCTCGCCCTGCCCGCGGTGCAGTTACGATGCGCCCCGGACGCCGTGTGGCTGCAGCGCGGCGGCGCTGACATCGCTCACCATGGACAGCTTCGACTTAGCTCTCCTTCAGGAGTGGGACCTGGACTCTCTCTGGTGAGTGGTGCCTCTGCTTCACCCCCGGCGCGGGGACACGGGGGCTGCGGGGGATGTGCGGTAACTGGAGGGGGTGCGATAACTGGGCCATGTGCAATAATTTGGAGTGGGTGTGCACTTACCGGGAGAGGTGCAGTAAATTTGGGGTACAGCAGTAGTGGGAGGGCAGTAAGGGGGGTGCACTGACTCGAGGGTACAATAACTGGGGCAGCGGGTGCATTGGCAGAGGGTGCAGCCCAGAGAGGTGTCTCCTCTGCCACTTGCTCTCCCAGCATTGCTGGCGCGGCAGGGGCAGAAGGAGGGGTACCCTCCTCCCCTGACTGCCAGGGTGGATCCGGGAGGTGAGTGTGGTGTTTGGCTGGAGGGGTCACCTGCACTCGTCCCTTCGCCCCCCCGCGCTCACCCCCTTCCCCTCTAATAATACCTTGTGCCCACCCACCTCTGGTACCTCGAGTTGGACTCATCCCCCATCCTTCCTGCACGCCCCTTTCACCCCTCCACCCCCACCTTCGCTCCGCAAGTCCCTCCCGGGCCGTCTTTATTGCGCCCCCCGCGTTGCATGCCCTTGACCTCCCCCTGCGCACCCCCGTCCCTGCCCGCCCCGGCGGCGGGTGCGGGGCTGCCAGGGAGGAGGGGAAACAATTTCTAGAAATGTCATTAGCGGCTGGAGGTGGGAAGCGCTGCCCTCCCCCCTGCACCACCCTCCCCAAGCTGCTGCCTCTGCCAAGTCCCGGAGTTTGCTGCGGGAGTCACGCTGCCCCCGGGCGGCCGCCGCTCCCCGCCGCCGGCCCCGGGTCCAGCTGGGGTTCGCGGGGTGGGGAGGACGCGCTCCGCTCCCCCTAGACCCCCCCGGGGTGCGGGGAAGCGCCCCGGGACCCGCGGGGCGATGCCGCGGTGGGAGCCAGCGGTGGGACGCGGGTGCGGAGCCGCGTGTGGCGGGAGCCCCGCTGCCCTGAGCCCCGCCGCCCGGAGCCCCGATACTCTGAGCCCCGCTGCCCGGAGCCCCGACGCTCTGAGCCCCGCTGCCCGCAGCCTCACTGCCCAGAGCCCCGCCGCTCGGAGCCTCACTGTCCGGAGCCCCGCCGCTCGCAGCCCCGTGCGGCCGGGCCGTGCGGGCCGTGCCGCCTTCCCCGGCGGGGCGCGCTCCTGCGCGGGGCGCTCCGCGGAGCAGCGGCGGCACTGCCGGCCCTGGAGTGCGGCGAGCTGAGGTTTCTTTTGCCGGCAATCAGACACCGGTGTGCGTTTTGTTTTAAGCCGTGCTAGGTGATCTATGGCTTCTGTCAGTAGGGAGCGCGTTCGACAGCGCCGGCTTTTCTCCTCGGTGGCAGGTGTAGCAGAGGGAGCTGGACCAGCGAGTCCCGTTAGTTGAGCCGCTTCTCACAAAAGACCTCGGGATGATGAGAACAGCTTGCGCTGCATAATGTGGGTGCTTATAAATGCATACATTGATAACATTGAGCCCAATAAAACTTTTACATTGCTGTGGGAACTTTAAAGAGCGCGTATAATACAAAATTAGTTATTACCCCATAAAAGTTTTTAATTATAGTGTTTCTGCCTGTGACACAAGTTAAGGTTATGTCCTCGTTTCAATTATAAATACCAATATTCAGTTTATATCCGAACCATAACATTTATCTCTGGCCTGATTTTAAGTTTACAGTCTGTATGCATAGTTTTACAATTAAATTACATGGTTTTTGCATTAAACAAGAGTGGGAGAAATAATACTTTTACACATTTGAATGCTTTTCCCTTTCTCCTTGAATGAAGACAAACTTTGGGCAAATTTTCTTTTTCAGCAAAAGTGGACTGTCCATTACTCTGTTCTCTGAGCCGGCTATTTGAGTTAATAATGATTTGAAAAACTAACAATGTAACTCTGGGACATTAGGGGTCTAGGCTGTGTCTGGCCATTGCTTCTTCTCATAACCTTCTTAGCACTCTTGGCTGTTTTGGAGCCACTTTCAAATGACTGTGGTTGCCATAAGACTCCTGTATGGGTCCAAAAAGACGTCAACTGTTTTCCAGCTAAATTACCTTCTTAAAAATATCTGTATTTGCATTACTTGCAATCTTGTGGTTTTATAGCTCTTGTTACTTGTTTTCCTCTATAACTGTTGCAGTTTAGAAGGTGAGTTCATCAAAAGGTCTCCAAAAAGCACATTAGAAGTTGTTGCATTGTGGCAGGCCTGCATTCACTGCTAAACTTTCACCCCTTTGTCGGGGTTGAACCCCACAAATACCCAGAGCAGTGCCTAGTGAGGGGAGCAAGGGGGTTGCTGTTGTGTTTCTGAGTCCTTTTTGGGGCACTGGGTTTTGCCACCAGCTTTAGCTTGGAGTAAAAGATCATGGGCTGTAAGTTTATCACGAAGCAGCTGTTTGACAAGTGGTTTGGAATAGTCAGTTTTGAAAACTCATACAAACAGTAATAAATAAAGCTTACCTTGGCTTAGTGAAAGCTTCCAAAGTCTGTTGTGAAGGTCAGCAGTGCCCTGGGGCCCTGGGTCATTCTCCCATTTGCAGGCAGGGTGGCTGTTGCCTGCTGCTCTCCTGCTGTCCTGCCTGCTCACCACGGGGCAAGTCAGGGGCATTCTCAAGAAACTGCTGTGAATTCTGCACTAAACTGGCCAAAACAAAGCTTTTGAACGTGGTGATGTTCCGCTATGAAGACTTATGAGAATGCCTTCAAAGTTGTGCAGTTGTTGCCAAAAAGGGAAATAAAATACACCACATTGATAGGAAGTACTTCATGGCAAAGAGCAACACTTAAAGAGACTTAATTGTCTCTGCAGCAAGAATAAATGTTGTCCTTTATTCTTTTGAATGTGGCCATAATGGCAATTTGTGCACTTAATTTATGACTGAAAATCCACTTTTTGAAGTATTTGGTGAACATTTTGCTTAGAAGTGCGGTAATTAAATATTAATGTGCTGTTCTAAAGTGAGGGGTTTTTTTGTTTGTTTGTTTGTTTTTCTTTTTCTTTTTGTTTTTTGGGTTTTCTTCATTTATTTGAGATGTTCTTGGAAAATCAAAAGGTGTTTCCAAATGAACAGGGGCATGCTAATCAATTTTCATTGATTGTTGCTATTATACTATTAATGAATTTTCTTTCCAATTAACACATGCTATATCTTTTTCTTTGCTGTAACAGAGAAAATGTAATGTTTTATCATGTAGTGGCTATAAGACAGTATTTAGCTAGTAAACTGTAATGGTAGAATATTGTAAGCTATTTTCTACTAAACAGTAGTTTTTCCAGATTGTATGGATGCCAATAACACTTCTGCTTTCCAGAAAACTACTATAATTCAAATAGTGAAAGCTGAGCCCAAACTCAAATAGGAATTTTAAGAAAACATACCAGTCTGTGGCATAAACAAAACTTGTGCCCATTTGGGAAGCTTTTTTGGGAACATTTTAGGGTGATCAGCCCAACTTAACTCAAAGTGTTGTTACTGCTGACCAACAGAGTTATCCTGAACACAGGGCACTGATGACTTCAAACCACAGCCCTGCCTCCTGTTTTTCCTCCTCCATGCATTTATTTGTGTGCTACATGTGTAGTTTTACTTGTCCAGACTCGAGGATGTGGATTCTCCAGTGTGTTACAGGTTTGCATTTGTTTACACAGGACAAAAAGAGATGGAAAATCTCAGATGGAGGTGTTTTATATGCCTGCTGTACATCAGTAAACATCCTATACATGATGGAAAGCAGCAAATGAACAGACCAAAGGACCTCATCACAGTGCCCAGACTAGTTCTGCATTACAGGCATTTGTTTTGTTATTTGCTTTATTTAACAAATCAAGATCAAAATTCAGCCAGGTCTTTAATTCCATGCTTATTCCAGGTTTGGGCACAGCAATAGTGAATAGCAGTCAGTGAAGGCTCTCCTCAAATGCTGATGTCAGATACAGGCGTAGGCAGAGTTGTTCCCCATTCATTAAAAGCAATTAGCAGATCTATTAAAGCACTTACTGTGCTGTACCAAACAAGAAAATAATTTTGAATGTAAGATGTTTGTTAGCCACAAACAACACAGTGTCTGTTTAGGTAAAAGAAGCCAAGTATGTAATTGGTTTATTTGGTAGTTACCTGATACTTCTGTGCCTTTTGAGTTAACACCAGTTTTGTAGGGGTTGGATAGTCCTGTAAAAAATGTATAGCTGTATAGCTTCCAAGCTAAGATCAATATCAAATGCCACAGTATAAGATGGCCCAGTGTGTGTTACAGACCTTGTACTGAATTATTAGTTCATTTGCTATCTTTGGGTCTGTTCCTGCTCCATTTGAAGTCAATGAGAGTTTTGTTTGGAAGTTGCTATTAACAAAAAGTGGTCAGACATCCAGCAGTCTTATAAATGAACCTTTTGTAACTTCTTGATTCCAGGTTGCCTGGCTTTTAGTCTCTAAATTTTATATTTGTGTAAGGCAAGATTTTTTTCTTATGTTGCATGGTGTTTACTGGAGACAGTTTTAGAAAGCTAATTCTACACATACTTCTTCAGTCAAAGTAGAAGATCACAATGTTTATTTTCAGATAACAGTAAGCAGCTACTTTGGGGTGAAAGGGGTCACTCTCTCAGTATGGTAACAGGCTGGACCAGCTTGACCTTTTTGCAGAAAATACTCAGCAATAGTACCTCCCTCTCAAAAAAAACAACAACAACAAAAAAAGTTAGTGTCCTCTTTTATCTCACATCTCCTTTGCAACTCCACTCCAGCCTGTGTCTTGGACTTTTCTCCTTATTTTTTTCTTTTTACTTCTTTTCCCTTTTCAACCAATAATGCTTGAAATCATCTTTGTCTCTTTATTTCTCTCTCTGTGTGGTGTTTCCTATTCTCCTTTCCTCCCAGTGTCAACTCACAGTTACCACCTGTCCCTCATTGAGATCCCATCTAAAAATTTGCTCTTTCTGTGATGATTATAAGTTGTGAGCAAACAATAGGCAAGTAATAACTATAGATTGTTCCCTTCTCCTGCTTTCACAGCATGTTCTCTCTTCTTGATGCCTGTTTTTTAGGCTGGAAGCCCTTTGGGTCAGGAACTGCTTTTATTGTTTGAGTTTTTTTTTTCTTACAGCACTGAACAAATTGTATATACTAAAACATTATAAGTAATAAGAAGAGCAAGCTTTTCAAAATACTTTATAAACATCAGCTGAATAATAATATTTTAAAAACATGTCTGCTGTGCCACGTGAGTGCTCATTTGCTGGGTGTAATATACCACATCCTCCTCATTTGAGTCTCCACTGAGTCCAGAGGCTTTGCCAGTTTACATCAGATGAGGATCTGGACTATTATCTCTAATTCACTGTACTTAGTTGGTTTTTTTTTAGAATAATTAGTTTTTTAAGCTTGTGATTTGTTTTTGTCTAATAAGTAAAATTCTGTTACACCAGTAGGACAATGGATGTGCTTTCATCTGTGTCCCTGAGGACTGTTTGAGTACCCATGTCCAATTGTGTGATGCAAGAGATGAACAGCCCTTTAGGCTCTCATTCTGACACTCAGACGTGAAGATTTGTCCTCCTCTGGGGATGTATTCATCAGAAGTTGAGGCGAAACCCTTACTCTAGGTTATTGGGGAAGGGTTCAGAAGAGGGCATGCATGAGATGCATGCAGCATTTCCCATTCTTTGTGAATATTTTGAAGAAAATACCAGGTTTCTTAAAACTAATGGACAGGAAATATGGGCCATTAACAAGCAGCATTCACAAATACTGGCTGTGGGAACATCTTGTCATCCATATATTAGCAATAATTTCATACTCAACTCCATGACACTGTCATTAAAGGAAGCAACTGTTTAATTACAGGGGTTTCTAACTTCATAAAACAAATTAATCCATTTGCTTTATATTTATTACGAGGAGATGACAAAGCACAAATAAAAAGAGAGATACCTTACAGTCAGGTTATTACTTTTTTATAATAGGAGTAATAGAGTAAAAGCTGTAGAAATTAAGAGAAACTGGCATCACATACAGGTAGAAATCAGGGAGGTTAAGTTCTGTGTGACATGTTGTCTCATCTGACAGACTGATCAGGTTGTAACTGTGAAGTGGCCCTGTCAGAAAATGAGATTTCAAAAGGATGGAATTTTCTAGGAAACCTATGGAAACTTTCTTTTTGTATGGTTGGTTAGCTGTAAGGCTAATTCCAGGGGAAAAAAACAACAAGTTCTTAGGGAAAAAGTGGAAGTTGGAAAAGAGAAAGCTGTAATCAAACTTCCTTGGTTTTGAACAGAACTAACTCTTCATAAACCCTGCCTTGCTGAGGAGTGGGAATTCCCATTTTGGTGCTGCTGCTGGGGTCTGGATTCTGACTGCTGCCAGGGAGGCCACTGGTCTCTGCTCTGGCCAAATCCATTGGATTCACATAATTACCAGTAGGGCTACTCTTCTGTCTCTTAAAAATCAGTATTAAGACACTGGTTATACTTGCTGGTGGTTGAAATAATGGATACTTATAGCTATATATTCAGGTAATACTCTACATAATTTCTGAATAATTTGTGGGTAACTACAAATTTATACTTAGGAGAAAGAGTGAATGAACTGTAGTGACAGTTAAATGAACATAATGACAATTATTAATATTCTGTGCTAAACGTTTTCTGTATTTTTTCAAAGGTAAAAACGCATAACTTGTGTTCCTCTCTTACAAGTTGATAGTTCAGCTTTCCTCGTACCTTAAGCAAACAAGAAGTAGTGTTAGTGACTTAGGAGGACTGCATTTTATCCTCTTAGGAAGATTTAAACCTGAATGCATGTACCAAGGACCTGGATACAAATGTGTCTTGGGAAATATGACAGTAGGAACGCAATTTAAACTTAGCCTCAGAGACCCTTTATGTCTTTCTTAAAAAATAAATTAGTTCCAATGCAGCAGTGGTGGTCTCTGCAGGCAGGAAACACTTAAAATTATGCAGAAGGGACCAGAAATCTTTGCTAAGAAGCTTTTTGTTGCTATGTTTTTTTTCTCAATAAAGATGATCCACAACTGTAAGCACTTAAAACTAAAAACAAGAGGGTTGTATCTGACAAAGCTGCACAACTTCTTAATGTAACCCAGTCTTTCTGTGTGGTTGTTTGCACATGTTTTGGAGCAGAGAAAGAGTCCTTTGTGGCTCAGCCTGGTTTGACTACATGGCAGGAGTGTACAAATAGAGGATGAAGGTGGTGTCTGCTTACACTGAGTATGTTTTGATTGCTTTGAGCTGTGATCACTTCTTTCTGCACAAATCACTTTTGATTTGATGTTAGGGAGAAACTCTTGGCTTCCCTGGCTCGTGCATTGCCATGATGGTGCAGTCTAGATGCCAGGTATTATGATGACCTGTGGTGGTAAGAAAAATGTAAATATGATAGACAGACTGATCAGAAGGAAAAAGGTTTGGTGAAGTATGCATTTGCAGAGTTCAGATTCAAAAGCCATCCCAGCAGTGGTCTCTGCAACCATGCATCTCTCTGTTTCTATCCTTGCATTCTTTGTTTTGGTCACTGTGAAGGTTTTGGGGAGCCTGTTCTCATGCATTGATGTTGGCAGGTGTCCTAAACCTCCTCTGGGGGGATGCTAGCTTTTGTTCTGCTGATGCTAAATGGTGTCTACATCCTAGTGATGCACCAAGAGAAAATTGATCCCTTCTGTCATTGACCACTTGTGATTGACCAGAAGGGTTCATCTCTCAGGTCTGTCAATTTCCAGAGAGAATGATTTAACTTTAATGTTTTTGTGCTCCTTGGTTTTAGAACAGCAAGTAGATGATTGTACCTTAGCCTAGAAAAAATTAACAGACTGAGTTGACAGAGACTCTGGAGAAGATAATTACATTGATATGCATCCAACAGAGGACACTTTTTTATATTTTTTGTTTCTGACATAGGGAGGGGACTTGTCATGTCATCAACTGTTTTTAAAGGACAAAGTAACAATAAAAGCTAAGCATGCATTTCTTCATTTGTGTTTGGCAGAGAGAGTGTAACATTTTCTCCAGGATGATGACCTTGAATTAACTAAATGTCACCAGTTTAAAGAGTAAATTAATGTCACAATGTGCTTTATTTGTGGTTAGGCTTGAAGACTGTCAGGAATTTCTTAATACAAAAGGTGTTTTTGTGCTAGTCCATTTACTAAGGCTCCCCACAAGAAAACCACCATGATCCTGACTGATCTGAATTTGTGTCACCACATTGCCTTGCATGTTTGTGTACACCAGAGTGTTTGCAGCTTGTGGAGCTCAGCCATTCAAAGTGTGCCACAGAATCACAGAAATGGCTTGAGTTGGGAGGGACCTTAGAGATCACTTAGTGCCAACCCCCTGCCTTGGACAGGGACACTTTCCACTGGACCAGGTTGCTCAGAGTCCCATTCAACCTGGCCTTGAACATTTCCAGGACAGGACATCCATAGCTTCTCTGGGGAGCCTGTTTCAGTGTCTCGCAGTGTCTTTACCTTCACAGTAAAGAATATCTTCCTAATACCTAATCTAAACCCACCCTCTTTCAGTTTGAAGCTGCTCCTCCTTGCCCTATCACTACATGCCCTGGTAATCAGACTCTCCCCAGCTTTCCTGTCAGCCTGCTTTAGGTCCTGGAAGGTGCTAAAAAGTTTTCCCCAAGACTTCTTGTCTCCTTTTTCTAAGGAGTGGATCCCATTCAGAACCCAGTCACTCTCTAATGTAAAAGGGGCAAGAATTATAGGTGGGTTTGGGTCTGGTTTTTGGTAACTGCCAGTGTCTATGAAAATCTGTTCCAAACCCATAGCATTGGTAGCAGAAATGTACTTATTACCAATATCTGTGGTAATGTGTAGCTGTTAATGTATCCCTGGCCATTTAGTACAGATGATTCTGCAACATCTGAGGTGAAATGGTGTTGAGATAACCCCAACAAAGGAAAGCACAGATAAATGCTTTTGCTGCTGGAGCTGAACCAGCTTTTGTAGATCCAAGAAAACGATCTCTTTATGGCAGTCTTCAAGGCTTCACACTTCACAAGACCTTGCCAACCGGGGTGCGTGGCTGTGTGAACATGATTACATAGCAAGTGGTATAAATGCAAACCTTTTTTGTTGTTGTTGTTCTTAGAAATATATAAGTAGCAGTATCTTGAACTAATTACAGCTGATGTAAAGCACATTTAAGGAAACCCATTAGCAAAGAATTAAAACTAGAGCAGATTAGCTATTCTTTAATGGCCTTGACTGTAGATCTTTTGATGCCTTGGTAGCTTTTTTAACACTCATTGCTCATCTGTCTTTATTCAATGACTGAGAAGCTTCTTTCAAGTGACAGTGAAAAATTTGCTGTTTTCTGCTGAAAAAATTATTACCTGGTAAGGTAAATTCTATGGAGTTCTGTACTGTTTTTGTTGTTGAGATTTAAAGCATTTTGCTGCTCAATGTGTCTGTGTAGTAGAATGAGCAATTCCTAATATGCTTCCTAGGAGTTATTAATTATTTACTTTCTTGAAATACAGATCATAGACAATTTTACATGACTTCCTTTCGTACAGACTTTCTTGACTCTTTTTTTATTTTTGTATGCTTTGCAAATGCCTATAAATTCATTTTCACTGAAAGGGGAAATAAGTAATTTAGATAATTGCAGCTGTTTCATAATTAATTAATTTCAATTTAAAATAATCAAGTAGTGCCCATCCATTGTTCTGTGTGCTTTTCTGAGGCATTAAGATTCACAATGTCAAAATAAGTTCCAGATGGAAGTGCATACTTTATAATCTGAGAAAAAATATCTGGTTTTGTCAAAAACCTGAAGAGTCCTGCCCTGATCTAAACAGAGAGTATTAAGCACATTTTCCATTTGCTTTCAAGTAATTCCAATTGCCTTAGGAATTACTTGAAAGTCCCAATTTGAAAAGTTTTATAGGGTAATAACTTATAAACAGAACTATAGAATAAGAGGAATAGTGATGTATGACTATATATTAATTTGTTTCCTCAAATACTCCTGGCATCTGTTAAAATGTAACAAGTAACAAGGATTAGCACATTTCCCCCTTTTTGGCACTCTTCTGTGATAAAGAGAAATATTTGCAATGATAAATCATCTCTTTGCTAATAATCAAACATCATCATATAATCATAATCATAACACATTCTCCTGATAAAAAATTCATGGTAAAATGAAATTTAAAAAATTGAGCAAAAGGAAAAATAGTTGAAGTGCGCTGAAAAAGTCAGTATGTTTTTATACTTTAATATATGCTTGGGTTAATGGAAGAACTTTTAATGTGGCAGTTTGCAATTGGAATAAAAAATCTTTTTTGAACATGAAAGACCCTTATGTAAGAGGTTTACATTATGTAAATGTTAGTGTTATTGGCAATAGCCCATTATAAAGGAAAACTTCGTATTCAGAAAAGCATTTGCAAATAATGGGATAGATGCAGCAATCACTAGTCCTCACTTGGACAACTTTCTCTTTGAAGTCAATGGAAGTTTTGCCTGAATAAGGTGGAAGAAATTAGCCCATTCATTATTATCTGAATTACATCAAGAGCTGACTGCTAAACAATAAAATCATGATTCATAACGTAACGGCTTCACTTAATTCTTTTGTAGTCTTAATATATCTCATTATATGGTACTTCTGTTCTTTCCTCTCTGTGCAGTATTCAAATTAATAACAACCACCTTTACATAACTGATGGGTCGACATGTTTTGCTGCCTTAGCAAGATCAAAGGATTTTATATACCCTTTTTGGATAGATATCAAGAATAGGGTGATCAATCTCTTCAGTAACCATTAAGCACATTGTAAATATCTCAGGGTACCCAATTAGACACAAGTGGTTTGCCAGATGCTGAGAGCATCACCAGTTGTCAGGAGATCCCCAAATCTGTGGGACAGTCCAGAATTTATTAGGGATTAGTGGTGGTTCGAGTTGTCACTCCACTGATTTGTGGCCATTCAGCTGTGCCCTGCCATAAGCAGCCTGCATGATATGTGGAGATAAGGTTCAGGTGACAGATATTTCGTCTTGCCCCCCAGGCACCTTTGGGTGGGACGGGGGCAGGGGTGGATGGACACTGGTGTTTCAGCTCCTCTCTTGTGACCAGGGAGGAATGCAAGTTATAGTAAGTGAAATTGCAAAATTAGAAGGGCATAAGAGAAGCAGACTGAAGAGAACAGCCCAAGAAAAGGGACCCCCAAAAGGCTTTATTACGAAGCTGGAGTTAACCCATTAACCCCTCTCCAGGAAGCCATCTGCAGCCTTCAGGGTTTAAGAATTCTTTTTATCTAGAGATGTAATTGACACAAGATGTGTAACAGCTGCAAGATGTCAGGTTTGTCAAAGTAACTAGAAAAATTAGTTCTATGACACACACGGAGCAGAGTAATGTACAGCTAAAAAAAGAAGAGGAATAAATTATCATAAGGGTTAAAAAGAGGAAGAAAAATAGTTGAATAATGAAAGTTGCAGTTAAATCTGAAACGCTGATGATTTGAAATTAAACTACAATGAAAGTTTCTGAGAAGAGTCAACACCCTATTTACCCCAATAGAAATAATAGTGAAACTCTTCATGTTTCCATTATAGCCATACTTCACTGAGGGGCTGGAACGCTCCAGAGTAGGGTGGCTACTGTGCTATTTTACCCTTCTGCCTGTTGCTGTTGTTATTCAGCATTACCATTGCACTTTGCATCTGCATAGGGACCCAGATTTGCTGTAAGAAGAGCTGTTGGGACTGGGGACAAAAATCCAGTGACAGTGCCAAAAACTTCATAGGCAAAGTGAAAAACTGAGGTAAATTATGGATAAAAGTTAAAAATGGTCAGAAAGAAAAGACTGGAGTCTTATTAATAATGTGAATAAACAGCAGTTGCAGCAAACCACCAGCCTGACAGTGCTGCCAAATCCATGAGTGTGAGCATGATGGGAAAACTGAGAACTTTTTTTTTAAGAACCTCAAAAGGAACAATGAAATGATTTGGGGCATGTTTATGAGGACTCCTCCCAAGTATGAGTGACAGCACAGGAATGACCTGAGGGGGATTAGTTGGAAACTTGGAGAGCCTTAATGGGTCAAGAGAAGACTAGAAAGCCTTATTTCAATAACTTCTGGTAATGACTTTTCATAATGATGGCAACAGGCCACAAAGGGCCTTCATGGTGAGGAAAGTGGGAACCACTGAAGAGCTGTGAAGAAAAGAGGTTCATAGTCAAAGCACCCTGCCTGGGAAATGCTGTTGGCTGTGGCATCTCAGCTGGAGCTGGCTCTCATCTGTGAAATCCAGTTGTGCAAGCTAAGGCATTCATAGCAGCAGAAAAATGCCCTTGCCCAAAGTCAGTAGATGGGTCTCAGTAGCACATTATAGTTTAGAGCCCCCATAATCCCAGTGTGTTAAAGTTCTGATACTGAAATGTTGATAACTATCGGGTGTTCTGTAAGGCAGTTCAGCACCTCATCAGACCACATGTGGCACCAATGGGAAATAACTAAATATAGCTATTACAGTACTACTATGGAGTACTCCTACAGTACTGCTGCTTTGGATCAGACTGAGTCTTGGAACATTGACCTGGAAGCCAGTCTGATATACCTAATTCCCACTTTCTGTAATTACTTGGAAATGTACCTCTTATTGAAAACCTTAAAGAAAATGGAATTCTGATTTTTTGAACAAATACGTAGCTCAAGTGTTTTCCTTTGCTCAACTCAATTCACGTGCCAAAACAACTAATAAAATTTCAGACTTGCTTATACTGTAATTTGGTTGGCGGAAGAAAAGTCATCTATTAAAGCTGAAGTCATCACAACTCATTAGGTGCTAATGTATCTGCTGTGTGGTGGAGAGGCAGGCCAGCTCTGCTGAAACGCTGTGAGTTTGCCCTCATCCGCTCACAGCTGTCTCTGGAGGATTGGGAAGTATAAACAAGTTTTCTAGCACTGCACACTCAGAGTATGCTGAGGTAGCTGCATTTACTTTAGCCCAGAAGTCTGTCTCTGTCTGCAGACAAGCATGGAACCAAAGGGAATGCAGAAGTTTGGGAATGGTTCCTGTATTTCCTCCCAGGAAGTCTCAAGAGGATAGGTGATTGTGTGTGCTCACAGATGTCCTGGGTACGTGCAGTAAATCCAACATTTTCTGAACATGCTGCTGGCCTTGCTGCACCTGGTAATAAACCCTGGCAATAAATCAGGTGATCTGCACATGCATAATAAATCCAATGCACCTGAATGCCGGCATACAGGATGGACATGCTGTGCACACACTGGCTGTTTTCCAGGTCTTCTGGATGTCAGGTTTCCTCTGTGACTGGCTTGCCTGGGAGTTCTGGCAAAAACTGCTGACATTCTCTTTTTATTTCAGCGTTTCCAGGGCACGTCCAGGGGGAGGGGGACATATGGGGGTACTAAAGCTTGAGCATCATTTTTCAGTGTGCCTGTACTCATTCAAGCCATGATACAAGCCTGAAAAGATAAACCACCCCTTACCTGTAAAGGTATTCTTTCTGTCAACTTAGGAATTTTTGAAAATAATACCCAAATTCATACAAGTTCAAATCTGTTCTCCATTTTCTTTACATAAAGCTTTTGTGTATCAGGTGAACGTTCGTACAGCTTCAAGGCATCGGCATCCTGAGTACCCTCTCAGTATCCATCAAAATATTTATTTTTGTAGGAGAACTTTAGTTTAAGAGCTGTCAGTGTGTGAGGACCTTCCTGAGGGCATGGAGGTCAGAGCATCCCAAGCAGGGAGAGGTTGGAGCCTGTAGTTGTACACTATGATTGTGTGTTGTTCTGCCAGCTCAGAGGATGTTCAAAAGAGGTCAGCTTCAAGTCACAATGGGTCATGGATTGCTCCCTGCCCTGTAGGCCAACTAACTTGGCACAAAATACATTTACATGCTGGAAAATCATAGAATTATAGAATCATAGAGTGGTTTGGGTCAGAAGTGACTTCAAAGATCATCTAGTTTCAACCTCCCTGCCAGAGCAGGGATGCCATTCACAAGACCAGGTTGCTCAGGGCCCCATCCAGCCTAACCTTGAATGCTTGCACGGATGGAGCATCCACAGCTCCTCTGGGCAACCCTTTCTAGTGTTTCACTACCCTCTGGCTAAAGAATTTCTTCCTAGCATCTAATTTAAACCCTCCTTCTTTCAGTTTAAAACTACTGTCCCTTGTCCTGTCACTATCTGCCCATCTGAAAAGTCCCTCTCCCTCCTTTTCATAAGCCCCCTTTAGGTACTGGAAGGCCTTGGTGAGGTCTCCCTGGAGCCTTCTCTTCTCCATGGTAAACAACCCCAGCTCTCTCAACTCATTTTCTTAGGAGAGGATCTCTGATCCTCTCTGTGGCCCTCCTTCAGGCCTTCTCTAAGAGGTTCATGTCTCGTGTGGAGGACTCCAGAGCTGTATGCAGTATTCTGAGTGGGGTCTCATGACAGCAGATAGAGGTGGAGGATTACCTCCCCTGACCTGCTGGCCACTCATCTTTTGATGCAGCTGAGGATGCCATTGGTCTTCTGGGGCTGACACAGCCCTGTCTCATGTACAGCTTTTCATCCCCCATAACCCCCAAGACCTCTGCAGGGCTGCTCTCAATGACTTCTCCCCATCCACCCATGTCTGGGAATGCCCTAACCCAGGTGCAGCACCTTGCTCTTGGATTTGTTGAAAATCGTGAGGTTCTGGTGCATCCACTTCTCAGGCTTTTCCAGATCCCTCTGCATGGCATCCTGTCCTTCTGTTGTGTCACCTGCACTGCTCAGCTTCACTCCATCTGCAAACCTGCTGGGGTGCACTCGATTCCACTGACGGTGTCTTTGACAAAGACACTGAAGAACACCAGCCCCAAGGAAGGGCTCTGGGGGACACCACTCATCACCCACCTCATCCTGGACACAGAGACATGGACCACAGCTCTCTGTCTGCATCCATCCAGCTAATTCCTTATCCACTGAACAGTCCATGGCTCTCCAATATGAAGATAAGCCTGTTATGTGGGACCATATCAAAGATTTTACAGAAATCTAGATAGATGAAATCTGTCATCTTCCCATGTCAACCATTGCCATAACTCCCTCACAGAAGGCCATCAGACTGGACAGGCATGATTTGTCTGTAGTAATAGAAGCAACTGGGTTTTACATTAGTAAGGTAAAAAAAGGTAGCCACATGCAACTTATTTATTGAAAATGCTTCCTTACCACTTGGTTATTGGAAACCCCAAGTGTGTACACTAGGGTTTGATTTTATTTTGGTCTGAGTGGTAGAGGTAATGAGCCCCATTGAGAAATGGCAGCAGAGAATTGTAACAGTGACCAGATTGGTAGTTCCTTCATCCCCACTTCTGCCATCATTTGGGAAATGAGGGAAAGGACCTCAGTGCTATGAGAGTAGGTGACTGATTTTGTAAAAATGAAAGCATCTTCTTCTTTATGTTCTGTAGGAAATGAGCCTTCTTTACCATCATGATAGATGAAATCTATCTGCTTAGAAATGAAGCCGGGGACTTTTCTGGACTGTATGTCACTGCACTTGTGTTTAAATAAGGACTATATCCAGGGCAAAGAAGCTGACTTGATTTCAATAAACTAGAAAGCATGTAAAATACTGCTAGACCCTACTGAGTTACCGTGTTGTGTCTCCCTTGGACTTTCTCATGGTGGTTTTCTGTGGCAATTTAGGACACTGCCTTTAAGCTGATTAGAAATTCTGAGCAAAGTTGGAGGGAATTTGTGTTTTTCTTCATCTGGGTGACATGCTTATCAAGTCAGCTACCCCCAGTCTGATACAGCAGGCTGCCAACAGACCTGTCACAGCAATGAAGTGGGTTTGTGGTGGAGAGAGAAAGTATAATGAAAACCACATCCACCAATTAAACACCTACATTTCCTTTTAGACTCCAAACAATGGACGTCTTTCCTTTTGCAAAAGAGATTTCTCAAATCAAAGCAACTCATAGAAGAAATATAAATTAGGAAGGAAGCTCTGAGCAGATCTTTAATGAGTCTCTGGCACAATGACACAGTGAGGTGTGACACATTCATGAATATGATGTAATTGAGAAGATTTAGGTTTGAAAAGGTTTGCTCAGCAATCAGGCAAAAGTAACGCAGCCAAATAAGGGACATGTTCAGGTCAAGTTTTTGGTACCTGTAATATCAGTTTTTTACAGATAGGAAAAGAGTACACTTGATGCTTTTCTTAGTCTGTGATACACATTTTTAACACCAGAAAAGTAGCATCAGTTACATTTTTTACTCAAGTGAACAGAAATTGACCTTCTTATAATACTGACAACACATAGAAGAAGATCTTTAAATATAACTGTGGATAGTTAAGGAGAGGATGAGGTAGAGCCTGGATATGACACATTCAGCAATACTGTAGATAGAGAGGTAGCAGCAGGAGCTTGAAGAAGAAAATCTGAAGAGAATCTCAGGTATAAAAAAAATCATTGCAAGGACACAGAAGAGCAGAACAGATACTTCAGGGAAAGGGTGTAAAAATTAACACTCAATTATCGTACAGTTGATATGGACCATATAAATTGAAAGATACTGCAAAAGTATACTGGATGATGATAAAACCAAATTGCACTATTATTATTATTAACAGTGGGCTAGTATTTACCTGAGGTAATGCTGTGTGATGCTTGGCACCAGTTGCATTGAACATCACATCTGCAGATCTGTAAAAGTTCTGCTGTGTTCATAGAGAAAAACATCTGAGTTGGTCAGCTTTGTCCATGGTTGCTTTTCTTCAGGAGAAAAGAGTAACTATTTTGGGCTCAGCATCATGCCAGTACATCTATGCTGCTTCTAGAGCAAAGCTATAGGGCTGCATGGTGCTGTATGTGAAAGCCCTCCTCTGGTCTCTGTTAGCTTGAGGATCTCTGCCCTGCTGTGCTGTGTATGTGTGCCCAAACCTTCCCAGAGGATGTGAGCCAGATGAACTCTGTCTTTGTGGGCATGGGCACCTTACAGGCTTAAAAAGAGAGAGGTGAGCCAGGCTTATTTGTGAGACTGTGTTTCCTGAGTATGATAGAATGTCAGCTGATTGCTTGTTGTACAGTATTTCAGACAGTGATGCATCTAAACCTGCAGTCTGTAATCTAAGGTGTGTGAATACTGAGAAATTCAGTCAGTTCAGGCAAGAGACACTGCTTATGAGGAGTACAGGCTAAGGGAGCACAGAAGGACCTTAGGTCTTCAGTGGAAATCAAAACTAGGCTGTTCTGGAAGGTCAAAGTACAGGAGTAATCCACAAAGGGTGCTTGTTAGTGGGCTGCAGATATACCTATGTTGCAAGCTGAATGCAGGACTAACATTCTAGTGCCCTATGTATCCAAACCACTGAAAATCACTTTGATTTTATCTGTTATTTAATGGGCCTAGCAATTGCAACACCAGCCAGAAATTCCTCTGGCTTATTTGGAGACTGGATTTTGATTTTGTTCAGTGAACCAGGCAGTGCAAGTTTATGCCAGGAGATTAATTTAGCTGATGATGTGTTGCTGAAGCAGATCCTTACTTGAGTTTTACCACTTTTAGGGAAGGTGCTGCATAGGGGTTTATGTGCTCATTTTTATCAGAATTAACATAGCAAACCCCATGACCCAGAAACCCCACACAGCTGAACTGGGCACCCAAGATGATGTTTTCTGGCAGAAGAACATTTAGACTTAGCTCCAGCTTTGCTACTACAGATACCTAGAGGCAATTTGGGGATTAGCAGGCTCATTAGCCCAGTGCATGAGGGCCTGGAGAGGTCCAAGATGTGCTATGGCCACAGGCTGCCTGTGCTGCTTGCGTGTCACACATTATTGCATCTTTGGGATGATACCACCCGGGGAAGTCAGGACTCCCCTGTTCCAGCTGAATGTTTCATCCACTTTACTTCTGGCCCCATGATCCCTCCATCCCAGATCAGGCTCCAGGGAGTGTGGTGAAGGGCTTTGAAGGTAATCCAGAAGTAGCCTTTGACCTAGTAAGCAGCACATGTTCCTTGAGACTGAATCTCTGGATGTGAAACTCATGCTGGAGAGATGCTTGGATCTGAGCTTCCCATCTCCTTATGCTGCTGCTTTAACCACTGGAGTGTTAGCAAAACAGAGTGTTTGGCTGTGTCCTTTGGTTTTCTTTTCAAAGGGAGGTATGCCCCCCTTGTCTGACCTAAATACCCAAGAGGGCACATAGGTGACACTCAAGCTGTGAGCTCTGCTTCCACTGGGAAGTCTAATCACAGCAAACCTGAAAGTTCTCTTTGACATTTTCCTTTGGCCAGCATAAGGTTTGCTTCCCAGTGTAGCCTCTGGATGATAAGAACTGGCTCTTTGATGCTGCATTCTCCCCATTTTCCCTGTGGGGAGCTTTGGCACCCAGTGCAGCACACTGAGATCCATTTTGAGAGCTGGGTACCAAACTCTGCATGCAGCTGTGCAGCTCATCCCTGTACCCAAGTATTTTAGAAGAAGGTTTAGATTTTAATGTCATTACATTTATTAAATTTATTGTTATCCCACCAAATTAACTGAAGCCAGCTGCTTCTCTCTAGCAAGAGGTGGTAAATGTTATTTCAGAGGAGATGGGAACATTTGTCCTATCTTTCATTTTTTCAGAGAAAGCATGTTTGCCTGGAAAAGATATCCTTTTTTTTTTTTTTTTTGTTAATTCCAAGATGGTCTAAAAAGACAGAAGATAATTCTAATCTAATCTAATCTATTTAGAGTATTTCTGGAGAGCCCATTACTGATGTCTGAGTGACAAATGAAGGTCTGGATTGCACCTGCCAGGTATGTGCCTGGGGAAAAGGCATGTGCAGTACATAAGGGTAAAGGCATGTGTGTCCTCATGCTCTCATGCAGGATTTATCCTCTATCCAGCATTTTCTCGTGAGATGTATAATAATTCCCAGGCAACAGCAGGTCAGATTTCTAAAAGAATATCATTAACTATGGCCATACCTCTATGTGAGCAAGCAAAATGCATGAGGATTTAAACTGAGTAGCCTGCTCTACAGTCTGCAGGATGCTGGCATTGATATGAGGAAAATTGCACACATACAAGCAGTTATTTAACTGAATTTGCTTGTATAGATTTAAAATATAGCTAATGTAATACCTGTACCAAATTCTGTGAGTTTAAGAGTAAGAAGTACTACTATAAGGTAGAACAGCCAAAATGAGCAGCTTCTATCCAAATTTTCAAGATAGCCTCTACCTGTAATTGGCAACTTCTCTCATGCTCAACCTGGTGCAGACACAAGCATGATGCACAGATTTCAGCATTAGCAGTAGCAGATAATTTCCCTCCAGAGAGAAAATGGGACAAATAAGCATCCTGTTCTGTTCCTGTCAGCAGGAACATTTCTATCTGTTCCTGCTACAGTTGCTCACTGCTTAGGGCCACTGACACCAAACAACACCAAGCAAACAGTACCAGATTTCACACCTAAGGCTTCAGCTGTGCCTTTGCAACACTTCTGGGCTGTCTTAGAGAAGTCACTGGCTGGTCCAGCATTCTGCTTCCTGTCTTTGTCTTCTACCTGAGCTGTTTTGACCACAAAGGACCAAGTCTAGGACTGGGTTGTGCTGGTCAAGAGAAGGGACGAGGCGGCGTACAGGAATGTGACAGTGGGAAATGAGGGTTGCTTGAGGCAAGGCTGGCTCTGAGAGGCTGGCAGCCTGCCCTCCTGAAGGGAGATGCTGACAGCTTCTCAGAGCAAATGAACTCAGCTCCTCTCCTGCTGTCCCTGACCATGCAGGAATGCCATGGCGGCAGAAAGGGGTTTGTTTATTCAGGGGAATGAGAAAGAGAAAAGGTTCTCCACACCCTTCAGGTTGCTGGCTACCATCCCTCATCTGACAACCAGAGAAAACAGGGGAGTTAAGGGCACTTCAGATTTTGCACCTCACCTCTGTTCTCTGCAGGCTCAAGAGGGGGAAGAGAGGATGGCTGCCTGCAGAAGGTTGGGTGCTTCTCATGTCCCTCAGATCTTTGGTTCCAGCAAAAATGAGTTTTATGAGGAATATGGGAGCTTGCCCATTGCTGCTGAGCTGCAGGGGGCCCTTGCCTCTCACCCCCAGTATTTGGTATTTTCTCATCAGTGAGAAGCAGGTAGGGAGCTGGGCAGCAGTAGGGCTTAGTGTCAGAGGGCTTCTTAGTTGGAGCAATCTTTTTTTGTTGGTTGTGTCTGGCCTCTCTGAGTGCAAAGAAAACCAGGGAATCTGGCTGTTAGCATGTATCCTCCCTAGACCCCAGCCTGCACTCAGGGATGTGGGTTATTTCTGGAACTGGGTACAGTGCAACATGTATACATTAGCAAAATCAAGTCCTTATGCTGTTCAGGAAAATTTGGCTCTGAACTGAATAGCTAAAAAAGCTATCTGTCTGAGCTGCTTAGAATACTGCACAGCTTCTGCCAGCTGAATAAAACCAATAGCATTTCTATGAACAGAGAGCTTTTGACAACAACCTTTGAATTATGAGTGGCAAGAACCATTCTCTTCATTTTTAACTTCTAACCCATGATGTATAGCATAGCCCTCATTTGAGGATAAGAGGTTACTATCTTATTGACTTGGCTTTAAATTGCATTTCATTGTATTAAAGAGCATCTGTCTTTTTTTTTTTCCCTTTTTTTTTTTTTTGTAGGGAGTAAGATATACTATAATGTATGAAGTGTTTGACTTTCATGTAGCTGTAAGGCTGAACTTCCAAAAACATTCAGCCTCAAAGCTAAGATGGTATTTAGTGGAAAACATCCCAGAAAATTAGGATTTTACAATTACCTTATTGGTAGTTTGATTTTAATATAGTTTTGCTGATAGCTACCTTTGTACTTAAGGATTGTAAATTAATTAGACATACTGCTTCATCTACTCAGGAGGCAGGAGAAGAGCTGAGCTAATAGCTATGGGAGTGCTCTACCAATTTGAGACTGAGGCTAAAATGACATGATAGAGGGAGAGGTTAGTCCTCTCCCAAGGTTGTCACTCCTGGTCACATTTTAATGTGAATTTATTAGACTGAAAGAGGTTAAAGAGGTAATTCTGGAAAGAAGAGAGAAATTTCTAACATAAAATGGAACTCATCAATAGTCCTGGTGTCTGTGGGGAGTTGTCAGATTCCATAATATTAACCATGTAATTAACAGGATATATAAAGTGATGTGCTTTCAAATAATTTATATTTCAGATGCCTATCGATGTGCTAATAATACCTCTCTTTTTTCCTTCAGTCTCTTGAAATCACTGCATTCCTTTTTTTTTTTTCCTCTCATCTGTATAAAACCCTTTGCATCTATCAGAGAGTTCTGACTAGTGCTCGTTCCCAAGGGTGACTTAATGGACAAAGTATAGATAAATCCACATGACAAATCCACTTTACAGTATGGCACAGCTGGCATTCCCTGCTCGAGTTCAGCTCACAAATAAACTTGTAGGGGAGCTGCATTGATGCAGAGTGCAGGGCAGTGCCTATTGCCTCACTCTGTCCTGGAAATGACCTCTCATAGGCATGGTGGTGACTCACCAAGTTTTGCTTCTCTCTTTCTGACAAATTGGGGTGCAAGGGGTCATTTGCACTGTGCTTTGCAAGAGGTTGTCTGCTTTTGTTGGCGTTTTTGTTGCTCTTCAGAACCTTATTTTTGTTTTTAGTGATTGGGCTTTGAATACCAAAAGGGTATTGACTGACAGTTAATAGAAGTCTATTATTATTATTATTATTATTATTATTATTATTATTATTATTATTAAGAGGAAAAGAAAAATCTTTCCTGAGCAGTGGAATTACCAAAATGACACCATAGTTTTGTGTGCTGTAATGCAGGAGCCCCACTACATAAACTCTTTGCCAGTGATGGCATCTTTCCTCGTGCTCCTCTCTGGTGATGCAGGGAGGGAGCAGGTCTGTGGCAGTTTCAGAGCTGTGCTTGCACTCAGCAGGGCTTGTGGGCTGATGGACAACCAGCTACCATGAGCTGGTATGGATAAGGACCAAGTTATTAGCACTGCTAGTAACTAAACTGCTGCTGATTTCAGTAGGACTTCTTGGAAACTTCTGTCAGATTTGGCTGAAATCAATTAGCAGGTTCAAAGTAACAGCTGTGGAAGAGGGACTAGATGGCAGGGAGACACCACAGTCTAGATTTGCTTTGCTTTCCAAGGAAACCTTGTTGACCATGCAGTACATGTCAATTTGTGAAACAAACATGGGTTTGGAAAAAAAATTGTTCTTGTTTCAAAACCATATTTACTGTTAGATGGAGGGAAAAAAGTGCAGGTTGAATATCTGGCACAGAGCCCAAAAAATGAACTTGCAGGAAATTTCCTTATGGGGTAATTTAGGTCTTTCAGGAAAGATGGTGTGGGAGGCAGCTGGAGTCTGTGAAGGGCAGTCACTGTCCCTGTGCTGGACCTAGTGCAGCATCTTGAACCAGAAGCATCCTGATCTCTGGTATTTACAGCTAAAATGATAAAAAACCTACAGAAAGCTGAAGAGAAGAGAAGGGTGAAACCTGGACCTCAGTCTGATGCAGGCCACCTTTCCCAAAGCATATTGAGCAGCACAGTGAGAGCCAAGCTGAGTCTGTGCCCTCAAACCCTGCATGGCTGAGTGTCACATCCTGGGCTTGTAAGTGACTGGGTTGCTGGGCAGTCTAATGATTACCTTTTGCTCTGACTGAAAATGAAAATGCCTGGTCTAGTTACAGGATGTGGGCCTGAACACAGACCCATGTAAGAACATATGTTCACACAGAGTAGCTGAAGGGTGTCAAGCTAGTTTTCCCTGCTATATATAAGCAACATACGGGAAAAATTCCATTTCCATGCTCACTTATACTAGAAACATTTTTCTCTTATAGCCATAATACTTATAACTGATCAACATAATGTAATGGTATTCTAGGCATATTCAAGTGACTGCGTGTGTTTCTACCCAGTGTTGTCAAGTAGCAATATTGTATATTAACATTTGAAGCATATCAGAAATTGAAGCATTTTCTTCTCCTATGCCCTGGCCATACTATTGTGAAAGTTCACTCATACAACCACTTCCAGCAACTGAACAATAAAACATTTCCAGCCACCCTGCGAGTTCATTTTATAGTAATTTAAAACTGCTCGTTACAACCAATAACTGTGGTGCTGGGAACGAGTGCACTGTTATAAAGTCCTGGCATATGACTTCTTATGGAAAGCAGTGGTTTTATCACAGCCATGAACACACAAGTGACCCAAGGCATAAAATTACTGCTCAGAAAAAAGAGATCTTATCTCCAGAAAATGCTCAGATATCTACTTATGACAATTACAACAATGATGATTTCACATCTGTTACGCAGACAGTTTTAATCTGTAAAAGGTTAAGTATTTGACAGTTACTTGTTCTCACATACAGATTAGCTGCTTGAAGGTTTAACCTTTAGATGTACTTAAGCAACTACTCTTTAAAATTTATTGTGTAAAACCACCCAAATAAAAACTGTCTCATCACTTGTAACTCAGAAATACAGGATGTTCCTTAGGTTCACGATATTTTCACCTTCCTTCTTACCAAATTGCTTAGCTTCTGGCTTTGCTTCTTCCTTTGTGCCTGAAAATATTTGCAAGCAATGCTGCTTTGATTTGGACAGGCATCACTTCATAATTAAAGGATAAAAAAAGGATTCTGTGATTAAATGTATGGCATCAGTTATTTTGACTCAGTAAAGAAGGCTGCTGAGGAACATGATAATTCCTTCACATTGAATAGTCCTGAAAAGCTGGGTAGGGGGAGAGGGAAAGAGGGAATGAATCTTCATGTGGCCTTTGCACTTAGGAGTGGAGGCAGAGGAATTATTTATCTAGTGGCAGACAGATTTCCAGATTTCTGTAGGCTTGTATTGATATTTCCTAAGCATGATAAAACATGGGATGTTTAAAACCTCTTGCATGGTAACGAATTAAATTTAAAATTATCATATGGAACTCGGATTTCCTTTTTCTTTTCATTTACACAGCTACAGTGAGACAGTGGGAAGGGCTTTCTCATTCACAGTAACAAAGCTGCCCAGTTCTCATTTTTGCTTGAATAGGTGTATCAGGCTATCAGTGCCCATACGTGTTGGGTGAGCATCCCATGTGGGCAGCAGCTACGGTGGGCATGCTGGTCATGGAGTGGAAGGAAGCCCCAGCACACACACTGGGCAGCAGCAAACATGTATATCCTCTCCTCTCCTCTCCTCTCCTCTCCTCTCCTCTCCTCTCCTCTCCTCTCCTCTCCTCTCCTCTCCTCTCCTCTCCTCTCCTCTCCTCTCCTCTCCTCTCCTCTCCTCTCCTCTCCTCTCCTCTCCTCTCCTCTCCTCTCCTCTCCTCTCCTCTCCTCTCCTCTCCTCTCCTCTCCTCTCCTCTCCTCTCCTCTCCTCTCCTCTCCTCTCCTCTCCTCTCCTCTCCTCTCCTCTCCTCTCCTCTCCTCTCCTCTCACCTTGTTTTGGCCATCAGTACTTGTGGACACTGCCAAAACCCTCCTGAGGATACCCACTGGAGGAACTGGAAGAAGTTGGGTGTTTTTCTGCTTGCAGTGGCATTAACCATTGTGGTTTTATGCCCCACTTGCCTTGCATCGTTGCAAATGGGACTGCAGTAGCTCTGTAGTACTGGAGACCATTTCAAACCCATTAAAGACTAATGGATATCTAGTGACAGAAAGTGTGCTGTGTGCCAATTAGAATATTTAAACTCTGCAATAAAAAGGAGTTAATAAAATCACCTTAGAATTTGAAAATATGATGGAAGGTAATGTGCTGTTTTTTCTTCAGGTGTTTGAACAATAAGAATGTTTTTAAAAGAAAATTGATGTGTCATTTTTTAAAGGCCAAGGAACATGCAGAAATGTATTCTTTCCCTATTTTCTCCAAATATTTTAATGCATATTTAGTAAGCTAGGGTTTTTTCCCCTCCACATTAAAATGAACTCTTTCAAAACTGATAGCTGGTAGATTCATGTGCTTAACCATAGATTTCATTCCATATATAGAGCAAGAACTTCACTGAAGATACAGAATGCCAGTGGCATGAATATTTAATAATTGCACTTTTAAAGTTTTTTCATCCTTTCTCTCTCTGGGATTGCCAAACCCATCTGTCTGGCCTCTAAACCTGTTTACAGGTATCTAAATTTAAAAATAAAAACCCCTTAGTTGCAGTTTCAGAATTTTGCGATGAAAGTGGGGTGGGAAATACTTACCTTATTTGTGAACTGCAAGATAAATAGAATGGGTTTTTTTTTTTGTTTTTCCCTTTTGTGTTTCTGATGATGTGCAGTATATTGTATTTCAGTTCACTTAGTGGGGAGTTACAGGCCAGACACAAAATGGAGTAAATTGGTAGAGCTACATTGACTTCCATGGAATTAGACCAGTTGGCTGATGGTAGCTGTGGATGTGGCCATCAGAAATCCTGAAATTCATATATTAGCTATAGCTGCCATGTGTGGAAGCTATTATTTAGGTTAATTGAATTAATTAATATAAATATTTATGTTTAAAGCAAAACAGTTTATGTTCTAATAAGATAACAGACATATTTTACGCATCCTTTTCTTTGCTGGATTTTCTTCCCTACAGATAATGATCTTTCAATCTCTGTTCCATAAATATGCATGTCATGTTCAGGTTTCTATTCAATGCATGCATGAGTAAGTACCACTGAATTTGATTAACTTCATTAACGATAAATAATGAAGAACACTATTTTAACTATTTTAGGACAAACAGTCACCTGGATAATGTTACTTGCTTGAGTAACCTTCTTCATCCTAATGGGATTGCACACAAGGGTAAAGTTACTCAGATATGTATGTGTAGGTTCAGTCTTTTATTATGTAGCAACCTTTAGAGCTTTTACTATCTGACAAGCAATCATTTATATCCTTTTTAAAAAATATTTATGGCTTCCTTGACTAATTGCTTCTTACATGACTTAGAGCCTTTTGCATTGGTATCATTTGTTAAAACATATCCAGAAGCAGGCAGAGCGGAATCATTTTTCAACTTTTTAGTGTCATTTTTATAGACAAATAACACTTGTAAATGATGGATAATAGCCAGCAGAATGCTGCGTTGTATAAAACGAGCATGAGTTATATTTGCTGGGAGATAGAAGGTTAACTTGGCTATGAACTAATTGAGGAGCCTCATGGTAAATGCAAAGTGGTGTGTGCACACTATAAACAAGGCTAGAACTAGCTAAAAGGAGGATTTAGGTTAATTCAGTATTTAATTTTTTTTTTGCACACTACCTGGTGTTTTCTTAAAAAAATAAACCTCAAAAGCCATATTGAGTCCTAACGAGCTTGTAAAAAGTCCAGAAGGAGAGACACACACAGCATGTTTAAAAAGATGAGATGTTAACCTGTCAGAGTATTGGGGGTGGATCTTGTGCTCCTTCAAGTCCGGCGCAGGCATGGTCACTTCCATTTGCAGTTTTGACTTGAACATTTGTTTCTTGTCTCATAAAATACTGCTTACTTGGCCAGTATTTGAAAAAGTCGTTACATTTTTTTGTGTTCTGCAGTTCATAGTTTACACTTATGCTGTGTTTTATGGCAGAATTCAAAATAACTGCCTTTTCTTTACCCGAGGAATATATGCAGTTGCATATTACAAATGTGTGCAACTGAATAACTTTTTTATAGGAGAGCACTTGACAGATGCCAGTTAACGTCAAGGGATACAAATGCTCAGTGCCAAGCGATGGCAGGATATACAAATCAACCTGGTACCAGATTTTTTTTTCTGCATAAACAGCACAAGGCTGTGACCTAAATGGACCCTGTGCAAATGTTTAACTTGATGCACAGGAGGAGTTGCAGTGATTTAAATGGAATTATTCAAGTATTTTAAATGTGTGTGCTTATGCGCTCACAAAATGGGGGCTACATGAAGTAAAATCAGAGTTTGAGCTTTCAGGTTCCGTAGAGCCCTGTGTAAATGTTCTTTCACTCATCCTAAAATTCCAAATAGGATCACTTTATTTCTTATTAGAGGGACTCGATCCAATTTGTCAGTGCTACCTGTCACTTTTGGGGACATTGCTGCAGAGCAGATGTAGCCAGCCTTTTATCTGTTCACTGATTAGATACTCTTCAATTGCTTTTGGGGGTTTTTTTGCACCTCGTTACTGTCAGGCTGCTTGCCTGCCTCATTGCATTGGCTTCCTTGGCTATGAGAGCTGAGAAAGCTGTAGACCATCCACACTGTTCTGGTGGTCTGTCTCAGGGGTGGTCAGCATCTCCTCCCCGATACAATCAGATCAAACACGCCTCCAGCAGGGCCAAAACAAAGGCATTGTTCTTGATGGGCACCCTGTGCCAGATCCTGAGCAGCTCAGCTTTTAGGTGCAGATCATGGGGTGATGGGGTCAGCCCTGTGCCCGCTCTGCCTGGGGGGAGAGAAGCCAGGGAGAGTCCTCCTGTTCCCACCCTGGCTGCAGGGCAGGCACCACTTCTATAAACTCAGTCATGACCAGCCTTTCCTCAGGGACTCCAAGTGTTCTCTGAAGCCCAGCTCAAACAGGGAGTTTGGGATGACCTTTTAAATTTGTGTTCCCTGAGGTTTTTCCAGTACTTGAGTAAGGCTAGTTTGCCCTTGTGGGTCATTGTAAATACTTAACATTGTATTTACTCATGCTGTCTTTAATTTTTGCAATGGTTTCAATTTTACTTTTAAATAAATATTTAGGGTGGGGATAGAAATTAAACAGTTGAACTCTTGCCAGCATCCCTTTTTTGTCCTTTTTCAAAGGCACTCATGAGACTCAGATGTAAAACTCTGGATAATATCCTTCCAGTTATGGCATCTGGCTTCTTGGCAGTCTCTTTGAGAAGTTGGCAGGCTTGGTGTTGCCTTTAAATCCAAAACTAGATCTCTTGTAAATTTTTTAAGATGCTTTCTCCTGCTTGTCATTTTTGCTTGCTTTACCTTTGATTCGGATGAATTCTTGCTTTATTAATCATTTGATTCTACCACGCTTGCCCAGTTTTCCATCTAGCCAGAATCCCATAGTGAAAAGAGATTTTTAAATGGCTTTAAGATGGGTGCATATATCTGTTTTAAAGTGATCTCCAACTGTGTGCAAGAATCTGGTTTTGTTTTTTTGGTGGGGTTGAGTGAATCAGGAATCAAGGTAATCTTAACTACACTGGACTGGGTAGCCTGAATGCTGTGTTTCAGCAGCTTCTTTATTGCTATGGTAGCACTCAGGTCCATGTTTCTGAAGCTCTTTAGAAGGTAATTTAACAGCTTTAGTAAAGAAAAGAGTTTGTATAGGGAATACTTGAATACAGCCACTTTTCAGATATTCTCCCCCTGCCTCCCCCCTTTTTTTCCTTGCAATTTCCTTTGGTTTCCAGGGTCCACGTGAAACCTGAATATATCTTTCAGTCTCTTGTAACTTCTAGCTTGCTGTATTTTTTCCCCATGTTGTACATAACGTGCAGCTGCCTATGTGTGAGTAGGTGTTGGTGTGTGAACATGAGTAGGAAGCAGCATTGCCCCAAGGTAGCTGGCAAGCCTGCACAGGGGAGCCTGCCTGGGCACACACACTCTGCCCTGCATTTCCCTGCAGGGCACATAGCCAAGAAATTGGTTTCTTTGCTTTAGTTGGTATGACAGTGCTGCTCCATGATACTCCAGCTGGGTCTGGGGGAGCTGAATCCTCCATGGCACAGTTTCACCCCAGTCTCAGAGAGAAGGGCACTGAGTCTGTGGTACTTCTTTGTCTCCCAGGAAGAAATATTCCATGCTGAGGTCAGGACTATTTGAAGCCTTTCGCACAACAGCCGCAGGAGCGGGCACCAGACAGGCTCCCTGGGAAGCAGCTTTGCCTTTTAGATAGTGTCACATCACAGGCATGGCTTAATGGAGTTGTTGCTTATCCATCAGCCCTGAATTGAGGATGGATGCATTTTCCCTGTGCTCTCTGTGTCTAGGACATTGGGCTAAAGTAGTATTACTTTCTACTAGGAGTAATAAAGAACGTATGACTTGTGCGTGTGTTATCTGTCTGTTCACACTAGTAGGTTTCCACTGGACACAGTTATCTTTTGGATCTTTGGATCAGGATCCTATTCTTTTGGAAAAGGCTGTCTTGCCTCAATCTTTGTTTGACAGACAGGAGGAGTGCAAATGCCATGTTCTGTACCCAGCTGGTTCCCAGCTGCAGCAGCGAGGCAGAGTGCCCCCCTGGCTGGCCAGGCAGAGCTGAGGCTGCTGTGCTCCTGACACTCAGTGAGCTTATTACCTGGTGGATGTGGGCTAAAAGTAATCAAAAAGCTCTCAGGTGGGTCAGCATTGCAAGCATTGAAGAAAATACCAGGCTTCTCTATGGGTTTTTTTGTGTCAAAATAGGCTGTGGTGGAGTGAAAAGAATAAAATCAAGTTGAATAGTTGGTAGGAAAAGCACATATCATTGCTTTTAGTCAATTGTTGCAGATTAAAAAAAACCTTTTGGGGGTTGGAGGATGCATATTGAAAAAGCCTAGAAAGCACCAGGCCATGGGTATAAGAAGATATACATCAGTGGGACAATGTCAGAGTAAATCAATATATTTCTCCTATAAACTCATATTCTTCTGAAGTCTGCTTAATATAACAACTACAGGCCTCTTTTTAAAAGGCATGTACCTTTGCATGTATATATCCTAAACCTTTAGAACTCAAATTCATTACAACTGCTTGTACCATACAAGTACATCTATTTCTTACTTCAGCAAAATAGCACTACCACCTTCATTTCAGTTTTAATTGCTTATGCCAGAAGTTGCTTGTGTACTGGCTTGATTTTGTTACAAAACATGGATTTCTCCATTTTAATTAAAAAATTAAAATAAAAACACCAATCAGAAATTTTTACTAACTACATTCATTTTCAATTCCCATTTATTTTGAGTAGTTGTGACTCAGACTAGATTTGTTATCCTACACTTCATTATTAAAGATAGTTAGCTATTAGAAATTTCCAGTGCACTTTGTATAACCTCCTGTCCCCGTGCCCCCTATGTAAATAAAAGAGAAGATAGAGAAGATGCTATTAGTGTAAGGTCAGAGATGGTGTCCTTTAAGTCAGCTTTTGCTACCAGTGACCACACAGGGTGGATAAAGGTGACACCAGAGCAGAGGAGGCACTAAATACTTGAAGTAAGCTTGTGTACATTAAAGTGTGTTAAAGCCCTGCATGAACAGGCTTGGTCTGTCCTCAAAGGGATCTTACATCAGTGCAGTTGATCCCTTTCCCTCCTGGCGGAAGGATAAGCTGCCATAATATATGTTCATCTGACTGGGAACTGACTTCATTCCCTCTGTTGATTTGCGTTGACTTTCCTGAGAACCCCTGTGAAGATGAATCTTCAATTGCAGCAGTATCTCTCTCCTCTTAACCTACAAAATAATTGCCTCAGCTGAGATATGTCTCTGTTAGCTTTTTTAAAATGCTGACTTTTTTAATAGCAGCTTTTTCTGAATTACATCAGGCTTTCTATTTATACACTGTTTTCTTTTCTGTGTTGCAGTGGGTTAGGAGAAGGGAGGTTTGTGATCTTTGGCCACATAAGATAATAGATTAATTGTTACTAGAAGTTTAGATTTTCATCATTTTTTACACATTGTATGTTAAAGACAAATTTAACTAGGAACAAATTCCCTTTGTGAGGGAGGTATCAAATGAAGCCCAAGCAGTCCAAAGTGTGATGAGCTAGATTCCTGTATTTGATCATTATGGGCAGCACTGCTAATAGGCACAGTTGTTGCACGTTGTTCCACAGGCAACCATTGTCCCTGTTTGGGGAGCTGTAGCCCTGTGGAAGCCACTTTGGCAGCATCAGCTCATCAGCTGCACCCTTTGGTGCCATGCAGGTGCTGTGCCCATGGAGTGACAGCGGAATAGTGAAAATGTTAAACCTTGATGGCTGAATGAAACAGAACCTTGTGACGCAGGACTCACTGAGGCTTCCCCCCTGGCTTGTACAATTTATCTGCAGTTTTAGTTTTCAGAGTGCTGAACTTTGTTGTAAGTACTAAAATAATGTTATTTGAAAGCAGCAGTATGTTGTACTACCTGCCAATATCATTTGCATAGGATAGGACCAGCAACTGTCAATTAGAGACGTAACTCTTTTTTTAATCCTCACTTAAGGTTTAAAACATAAGACTAGAAATGAGCTTCAGGGAAGCAATTTGTAAAGAATTTTTATGACTGTCTTCCTTTTTTATCTGTGTGAGTAGATAGATAATACAGCTTCCACTGGAAAAGCTCAAAGAGTCATATTTGTAAAGGATAAAGACATTACCTTTTGGTTCCCAAGAAGTTTAAATAGCACTCAATTTGCAAATTTATAAAGCACTTTGTAATATGTAAGACTAACTCTAGATACCAGTGGATGAGTATCAGTAGGAGTTTCCCAGTGTGAGCATATCTGAATGAGCTGGGGGCTTATCTGCCACTGATCCTGAGTTTATGAATGCTAAAGATGTTTCACCATGTCAGTGGTTTAAGATCTTTGATTAAAACTGTTGTGCTTGTTGTTCAAAGCAGAATATCATTCTGGTAATCTGCAATTACTGAATATACATTAACAAAAATCAGAGAAAGCAGTGAGGTCACATAGAAAGTGATACCCAGTCACCATATGTATTTATTAGTGTCACATATGAAATTTATGAGGTAAAGAAGTGCTGAAAGAATTTGCTGTCTTTCTAAGCAGTAGTCATTTGAGGAATTGCCTCAGATAAATGGGTTTGGCTAATTGAATCATACACTTTCATAGTGTGCTACATAGAAAAGTAGACTAGGAAATAAATATAATTAAAGTAAACATGCCCTTCTAATTAGTAATTGTTTCTGCTGTTTTAAGCAAATTTCAGTGGCACAAAGTAGCTGTTCCAGTACAAACCTAATAATGAAGGCTGTAATAACAGGTGTAAATTAACACAATGGAAAACATTTACAGTGTAACATTCTAAATTAAAAATGACATTAACAAGCCCGATTTTTAAAAAGCTGTATAATTAACATTTGTTCAACCCCTGACAAATTAGTGCAATACAAATACTAGATGATTTTATTTATAGCTTATAACATTTTTTCATTTTATTTTTGTTAAGCAGTAAATGGAGCAAATGTGGTTCATTTTTTTTCCTAGAACATGTCATATAAGGGCACTGTCAAAGGAAAGGCAAAGAAAAAGAAAAAGCAAAGATATTTACCCAAAGGCATTTTTTGGTAAGTGATGTGCAGGAATTGTTTGAATACTTAACAATATGACCCAGTCAGTGTTCTTGGTTATGTATGCTCTGAAATAAAATGTTGCAAATGGTTCAAGTTTGGAGAAATGCAAGTACAAACAGAATAGTATCTACTGTGCAATAAAATACTTTGATTCCCCCAAGTGCATCTTCAAAAAAACATAACATACTGCTAAGTGCTTAGCATTGATGTCTGTCTCTGCAAGAAAATATCACCAACAGTATTTTCTTTTTATGATGGAAGTAATAGAATGCCATGCCATGAATAGGTAAGCAAAAATATCCAAACTAGTTAAAAAAAGAAGGCTTTACTTCAATTTGTGACAAAACATGCCATATTTTTACATTATAGTAAATGTCTAATCAGATCCCAAAATAGAGTATAATATATCTGCACCATACAGACAAGTTCTTCTCTTCTTTCTTGATTTTTTTTTGCTAAAACTGTAAGAGTAGAAAAATAGTTTTCTGGTGGGATTAGGGGCAGTTGTAATTTTTTTCAGCTTGCCTATCAGTAGAAAATCATCATTGTTTAATTTACTTTTTTTTTACAATGTCTTCTTGGTTTGTCATAAATTACACAAGGTAGGTGAATTCACGTATCATGACTTCTTATTCCAAAGTGAATTTGTTAGACTGTATTTACCTCACAGTTGCAAATCCTGAGAGAAAGTGAAAAAGTAGTCCTTGTAATGTACCTGTACAGTGAACTTAAGCTCTGGGACTCAGCTTTTGAGGCAGACAGCTTCTTGCTAGCCATGATTTTCTACCACATTTCATGGGTGTTCCCAAAGCCCACACTGATGAGAATCTTCCTGAGTTGGCTCTGAATGGCTGGTGCTTAGTGTTTGGCTTGACATGTGCACTGTTGGGCATATTTAAGATGTCAGGGGTTTGAGTTTGGGCACAAAATCATCTTGCTTGTCCCTTACCTTCCCTGTTGTTGTAAAATGGCATTCAGATCTTTTGTTCACCAGATAGTTTTAGGAATGAAAAGTAAATTTCTAATAGCAAATATAAGTTGAACTGCCCTGAGTAGAACCCCTTCTGGAATTTTTAGTGTCAGAGATAATTTTAAGCTCTTCATAACCAATATATTTTAGAAAACCTCTTACTTGTTTTTGCATGTCACCTCTTGCATGTGCCTTGCATGTCTCTGCAGCAGCTAAAGATGGTTGATTTGGAGGTTGTGGAAAAGATGTTCCTATTCTCACATCTTACAGATCAGTTTCTGAATTCACTTACAGAAAAAAGGAAAATTTCATTCTCCTTTAACCCATACATTAAAAGAAAAGCCCAAACTATTCAAAATAAAAATTGTTGCAAATGCTGGGCTGCATAGAACCTTGATTCCACCTCCTAGCTCTAAGTCAGGAGCAGTGCACCTAGGCCAGCCTGACAGAGGAGAATCAAACCTTTATAGTGCCTATGAGTCCCTCAGGATTGTGGAGTAGCCACATAGGGACTTCTATAGGTCCCTACTCCAGAAATAATCTTTTAATACATCTTTTTGATGTATGTCCCTCCAGGAAGTGTCTTCATTGATGAGGAGAACAAGTCTTTGGTAAATGCTAACAGTCAGGTATTTCTGAAGGAGGAGCATCCCTGTAATAATGTCAGGGGGCAGTTTTGCTCATCTGGAAGGAAGATAGGATGTTGTCTTGTTCAGTGGATAAAGATTTCCCATTCTTGTTTATTTTATGTATTAAACCTGTCTAAGAAGGAACAATCTTAACAATAACTGTCTGCTGGTGAGGACAGGGTTGTGAGGAGGACTGAGATAAAGAAGCCAAGGAGGCTGTGGAGTTGATAGCCAGACTCTTCCAGCCCTTCCTTTTAAAGTTAGATAGCATTTCTGAAATCACATCTAAATCTCCTCTTCTGCAAAATAAGTTGCATGACTTAAGAGACAGAGAACACAATTCATCATTGTCTGCTCTGCAACAAGTTTTTATAGGTGGGTAGATCATTATCATGTGTTTCCCAGTCTTCTCTTTTCTAAACCAGACAAGCTCCATTTGTCCTTTTTCATACCTCACTCCTTTATCCATCTGTCTCTTTTCTGGGCTACATCACATCTTTCCTACAGCAGAGGTCCCAGGCCAGTGTGGGATTTTCTCAGCACCCAGCTGTGGGTCAGTTTTGGGTGAATCACAGAATCACAGAATGGGTGAGGTTGGCAGGGACCACACTGGCCTCCCTGCTCAAGCAGGGTCACCCCAGGGCACATTGCACTTGAAGTTTGTTATCTTAGCTTTAAATGATATCATCTCACCTTGATACTTAGGTCTTCCCAACTATAAAATTCTTTTTAATTTAGTGGAACACATCACGAACAGCAAAATGTTCTCTAGAACCATGTCCAAAACTCTGAAATCTTTATTGAGTTACTAAGATACTGTCTTGGTTCACAGCAAAATAGATCCATGCATATTACAATTGTTTCACAGTTTTTTCAAGAAGCAACCCCAAATAGAAACTTGAACAAATTCACTGAGTTTATTTTCTTTTGCTTGTATTCAAAAACCACCCAAATGGATTATCATAAGTTTTTTGCTTTCCATAACCTAGAAGGAAGTAATTCTCTGCCATTCCCTTTGTCACTGAGAAACTCTGTCAGCATTGCTGCTTAGGAAATTTTAAGGAAGGCTAAATGTAGTAGCAGTTTCCTGCTTAACATGGCATGTTAGCAACAAAATATTCTCTTGTTAATAACAGCTTCTGTTTATTTTTTGCACTGGGATATTCCAGTTACCAAGTGTGAATTTTACCTTGGTTTGTTTGGCTTGAAATAAAAATCAAGTTCACTGGTGATTGGTGCAGTTTTGTGCTCTCTCTCACCCTCACCTGTCATTTTTTCCTCCCTGTGGGCCCATCCAGCAGGGTTAGGGAGGAACAGCAAGCAGGTCCCTCATCTTTCTGTTCAGTTTCTGGGTTGCTGCAAGCAAGCAGCACTGTGGAATTCCTCCACTGCTCCTTTGTCTTACAGCCCACCCCAGGAATCAGCTTTTAGTGGGGAAAAAATTGTTCTACTAGATCTACCTGACTCACTCTACCAGTGTCTTTAAAATGTTAAACACCTTCCTTGAGGTTCAAATGTTATCTCTTGGCAAGAATTTGGGTATCTACTGGGGGGGTTTTGAATGTCATCACTTTTAAGACTAGAGAGCCTGAGAGCATGTGAGCAGCTAAATCCAAGCTGCATGATCAGCCTTCTTCTAAGTGCTGGATTTTCAGCATGGTGAATGTGAGTTTGAGTGAAACTGGCTAGGGATCAGGGCAGAGCTTCTCTTGTTTTCAGAGCCCTTTCTATTTCAGTCCTGTCCTATCCCCAGAGAACTGTGGGATCGTGGGTTGATAATCTGTCAATACAAAGAAGGAGGATGGGTTCCTCCTGTATGGATCTTTTTTTTAACATTGCAGATCTCCTATCTTAGGCATCAGCATTTTGTTGGCTTTTCTGAAAAATCAGGAGAATTGCCTTCAGTGTTGTTTCCTGGTTTTCTTTAACTCCTTTTGGTTATATTCTATTATCCTAGTGAAACAGAACAATAATTAAATTCTGGCTCTTTTTTTTAATGCACCACCTGTCAGAGAATTATTTCAGTCCTTCTCAGTTGTTCCCATGAAATCAGCTTCAGTGGGCTTACTGACAGGTCACACAAATTTGATATTCTTGAGCACTGTAGTGAGAGAAGGTCAAACTGAAGTCAAATGTTTTGACACATTTAAAGAATTTGTAGAAAAAATTACCCAAAGATTTCTAAGCTTCCTAACTCAACAAAAAGGGATCTTTGCCATGGAAGATTCAAATAGAAATGTTATAGGCATCTCCCAAATACATGTTTTTAGAATAATACATACAATTTAGATCCTTCCTCATGTTTTTGCAACTATGCATAGAATTTAGATACCTCTTAACACTTTCAAAATGAAACACTGAATAATTTTACACCTTATACTATACAGGTAAATAATATCTTTATAATTTACTGTGACACAAATATACATTTATGAACTCAGTCTTCAAGTAGAGTATGCAGTAAAAATAAAACATTTCTCTCTTGTAAGCTTTTGTTGTTCTTGCTAAAGCTAAAATTTGCTGAGAAAAAGTAGTCAGGGCAAGGCATCTGTTAGAGAGTGAGGGAGCAATGTATCCAACTTCATCAAGTCACTGGCTTCCCTGCTTTGGCCTGGAACCAGGCTGGTTCCCCCAAGTGACAGCATCTGCCTCTGGCACCCTCCCTGCATGGCCAGCTCTGCCTTCTGCATCCATCACAACCACTGAAGATTCTGGGTTGGTTTGTTTTGGTCATTTTTTATGTAATTTCCTTCAAATTTTGAAATATCTAAATGCATTTTAACCTACTTGAAAGTGAGGAACTTGAAGAGTCACACTGTTTCTGCAAGTTAAAATATAGGAGATTTTTTTGCACTGAAATTTCGTTTAGCCTTTTGTATTTCTGACATATTCAAGTTTTGGGTTGGATTTGTGGCATGGCCATTCTTCTTAAACAGAAGCAGAGTGTTAAGGGAGGCACAAACTGAAATTGTGATTCAAATCTGGGTTGGTTTTTTTGCCTTTTTTTTTTTTTTTTCTATAATGAGAGATAAAACACCTCAATTCCCATTGCATGTGACTTGAGGGGGGAAAGACATGGATGCTTCTCTGTGCAGCTCTGAAGGTGAGCATGAGTTATGTGATACAGTCATCTTTGTAGTCAGAATTAATTGGGACATGCATGTGTAAGAAGCTTACATGAATTACACCAGTCACAGGGCATAAAAGTTTTAACTTTTTCATCATTTTAACATGTGTGCATCTTTATTTATGTGTGGACATAAATTATTCTTTTATTCATGGGGATGCTGGTTTTGACTAAGTTCTCTTTCTAATTTTGATTGTATAACCCTTGGGGCTAATATGTCAAAATATGATAGAACAAGCAGGATATAATGAATAAGATACTAAAAAAGTCATATGTTTTGTGTAGCAGGCAGTTTTCTTAGGCAGGTTCTGAGGATATGTGGTGATACTATTATGTGGTAAAGCATAAGCCTCAGGTCCAGTTTATATTGTCCATTTTCACAAGAAAGAACTGGGAAGGAATTTGCATTCTTCTTAGTTTAAATGTACGCAATGTATTTTAGAGAGGTTGGTTAGCTTTATGGCACAGTGTATACTACTGTTTGGCTACTACTAGTGTCTTGTGAAAGGAGAGTGAAATACCCTCTATATAAACTCTTTTTTTTTTTCACTGTTTGTATCTTGAAGTTATATATAAGCCACAACTTTCTTAGGTTCTTGAACTCAGATTTATTACAGTGGTCCTTTTAGTTCTGTGAAAGCAAGCTGCCTTTATAGGCTCTAGAGAGTAGATTTAGGTATAAATTTTTATATATAGCCATCTTTATAAATAAATATAGGTGTCTCATTCCATTTTCTGTTGAAATGCTTTCAGTTGAGCAGAAGGAAGATGGAATTTCATAATTACCCATAATTAGATTTTATGCTTACAGACATTGATACAAGCAAATGATTGTTAAAACAATCACAGTTTCTTCTTATTGTGAGCTACAGTTGTGTGTTCAGGTAAGCAAAAGTAGGGATTTTTGTGGATTTATTATTTGGGAATTTACAGAGGTTGATTTTTTTTTTTAATCTCTATGATTAGCATAGGGTTTAACTTCTTTGGTTGTTTTATCTGCATGTGCAGTTATTAAAATGATCCAAAAACACCCTCCAAATTTATTTTTATCATGTAGATATGCTAGCACAGATCTGTTTAAAATTTAGTTCCACCTTACCTGTATGGAGTGATGGTTTCTCTGCAATATATAAAATAAAAGAATAAAAAATAAAAATAAAATAATAAGATCTCCATCTATCTATAAGATCTGAAGGAAAGATAAATTAAAATAAGGCATCTCAAAACATATTAATTCTATTTTTACAGAAAGCAGGCTCAGTGCTTGTCTGCTGAAGATCCTAAGTGATTTTCTGTGAATACATAAAATCTGATGACTTATGCACTGACTTGCTAATAACTTTTTTTTTTCTACAATGGGGTTGTTGTGTGGTTTCCATAATGCTGTAAATCATGATTAAACACATAAAAAAGATTGTCGCTCAAGATCCATTTTAAGCCAAGTGAAACATAATGCAGTATAAAATTTACATCATTTTCTTGATTAACCCTGATGAACCTTCAGTCATTATCCATTGTGGTAAAAGTAAATTGGAAATGTTGCTTTGTTAATAAAACATGTATAGACGTTTTCATGAGTCATAGATTTGATGGTTATTAACAGCTGACACATTCATAATGAAATACTGTGCTTTGGCTTTCTGTGAAAGTATAATACTGTGCAAGGCTGCAATCCTGTGTCCTGTAATTCAGGTCTGTATTTTGATATGCTTTGGACATCAGATAATTTTGAATATTGATCTAAAACCAGAACATAAATACAGGGAAGAGTTTTCAGAATCTGTGCATTGAGATGCTGTATTTTTCACTCCTGCTTCATAGGGATTCTTAGCAGCACCAAAATTGTTTAACTACTTAAAGCTACTTGTCTTTGTCATCCTGTGAAGTTTTGCTCCTTTTCCTTCTATGTCAAGAATATTTTTTAATAAACACTCTGTTACCTCTGTACTGGTAAAGTGCTCTTAGATCTGTCTTAATGTTTTAAGCTAGGTTTGAAGTGGGAAGGGGATAAAATCGGGCTCAATAGAGATGAGCCTAGGGGTCACATGCCAGTGTTGGTGTGAAATCAGTGGCCCAGGAGAAGTGCAGCTGCACCAGTGCAGCTGCATGGGGAGCAAACTCAAGGAGCCGGAAGCCATCGTGCACCAGGAAAACTGCAACAACATGGTCACTGTCACAGAGGTGTGGTGGGGTGACCTTCAGCACTGGAGCGCTGCAATGGATGGCTGTAAGCACCTCAGAAGGGACAGGCAAGGAAGGAGAGGTGGTGGGGTGGCTCTGTACATTAGGGAATGTTTTGCCTGTAGGGAGTTCAGGAATAGTGATGATGAGGTTGAGTGCCTGTGGGTGAGAAAAGGGGGAAGGCTACCAAGGCAGACATCCTGGCTGGGAGTCTCTTACAGACCACCCAACCAGGATGAAGAGGCAGATGAAAGGTTCTGTGAGTGACTGGCTGACATGTCATGATCTCTGCTCCCTGTTCTTGTGGGAGACTGTAACTTGCAGGATGTCAGCTGGAAACAGCACAGCAGAGAGGAGGTTCCTGGAGTGTGTGGAAGTTATCTTCCTGACCCAGCTGGTAAGCAAGCCTGCCAGGGGCTGTGCCCCTCTGTGCACTGCTAATGTGCTGTTCATGAGCAGAGAAGGGGGAGATGTGCTGATCAGAGGCCATCTTTGGCATAGTCATCACAGGATTATATTGCTTTCATTTCTCGGTGAAGTAAGGAAGGTGGTCAACAAAACCTCCTCCCTGGACTTTCTGAGAACAGACTTCAGCCTGCTCAGGACGCTGTTCAGAGAGTCCCTTGGGAAGCAGGCCTTGAAAACAAAGGAAGGCTGGGCATACATTAGGACAAAAATCTAAAGGCACAGAAGCAGACCATCCCAATGTGCTGAAAGGCAAACTGGCAGGGAAGAAGAATGGCCTGGCTGAATAGGGAACTTCTGCTGGAGCTCAGGAAAAGAATGAGAGTATGACCTTTGGAAGAAGGGGCAGGGAACTCAAAAAGAGTACAAGGATGTCTTTAGGTCATGTAGAGAGAAAATTAGAAAGGCAAAAGCTCAGCTAGAATTCAATCTGACCACCACTGTGAAAGATAATAAAACATGTTTTTATAAACACATTAACAAAAAAAAGAGGACTGAGAAAAATCTCCATCCTTTCTGGATGTGGAGAGGAACATTGTAACAAGGACAAGGAAAAGCCTAAGGTACTGTTCCCCAGGGCTCAATCTTAGGGCCAGCCCAGTTTAATATCTTAGTTGATGATCTGGACAAGAGAATTGAATGCACCCTCAGTCATTCAATTGCAGTTGCAAATGACACCAAGTTGGGAAGGAGTGTTGAGGGAGAGCAAGAAGTCTCTGCAGAGAGGTCTGGACATGATGGATTAATAGGCTGAGGCCAGTTGTATGAGGTTCAGTAAAGCAAAGTGCCAGGTCCTACTCTTGTGTCACAGCAAGCCCAGGCAGTGCTGCAGGCTGGGGCAGAGTGCCTGGAACACTGCCCAGTGGAAAAGGACCTGGGGGTGCTGGTGACAGCTGCTGAACATGAGCCAGCAGTGCTCAGGTGGCCAAGATGGCCAATGGCATCCTGTGTGTATCAGCAATGGTGTGGCCAGCAGGAGCAGGGCAGGGATTGTGCCCCTGTACTCAGCACTGGCCATCCCTTGAATGCTGTGTCCAGTTCTGGGTCACTTACTATAAGAAGAACATTGAGGTGCTGAAGCAGGTCCAGAGAAGGGCAATGGAGCAGAAGCCCTGTGAAGAAGGGAGCTGAGGTTGTTTAGCCTGCAGAATAGGAGGGTCAGAAGTGACCTTATCACTCTCTACAAGCACCAGAAGAGGCTGTGTCCAGGTGGGGATTGGGCTTTTCTTCCAGAGAACCAGGAACAGAACCAAGCCTCAAGCTCCCTCAAGCTGTGTCAGGGGAGGTTCAGGTTGGATCATCAGGAAGAATTTTTTCATTGAAAGGGTAAGAGTGGTTGGAAAGGGTTGTCCAAGGAGGTGCTGCAGTCAAATGTTCCAGAAATGAGTGTATGTGACACTTAGAGCTGTGATTTGGTTGGCATGGTGATATTTGGTCAAGGCTTGGACTTGGTCTTGAAGGTCTTTTCCAACCTCAGTGATTCTGTGATTCTCCAATTCTATGACTCTGATCTTTGCTTTTGCTACTTTAAGTCAGGTCATACGAGGGTGAATTGTATGGTAAAATTTTTCTACCAGTTGCAGAGCTTTCAATTTGTGTGTGCCATGTGAAGTATACCTTGGAGTATTTAGCAGTCCTGCAAATAGCTGTGGGTAGATGGATCACTGTACAGAGCCCCCTGGAAGAAACAGGCTACTTAAGTAGCTTAAAAAAATGGAGCAAGGAGAGATTTTTTTACTCTAAAAGACCTAGAGGCAAAACATAATTTTTCCACATTTTTCAGGGCACTTTTTAATTTATTTAGATTTTATGAAGTTTCAGGAAACTTTTAAACTTTTATTAGGTTAATTTTTATGAGTTTTAATTTTTTTATTACTGAAACTAACACTGAAAATCTTTATTGACTAAAACCCAGTTTTCAGCAAACATATCAAAAGGAAGTTCAACAAACATTTTAAATAAAGTATTAAACACTTACTGCAAAATGTCAAATAGATTTTTAAAAGGCCAGAATTTTTTCATTACATTTAAAAGTTCAGAGCATCCCTAGAAATCACACAATGATAAGAGTAAATTCCGTTTATGGGACTATTCAGTCTGAACAAGATTGTATGTATAATTCAACGTGTGTACATTCTCTACAGAAAGGATTTTTTTTTTAAGCTATAATTTTTGACTAATTATGACTGTAAGAAGCCTAAAGAAGAAATGCAAAGGAGAAGAAGAAAGGGCACAGGCTTGGCAGTTGGTAAGTGGAACAGTTTCCCATGAATAAGGATACAGTGGGAAGCAGAAATCCTTGTGGAGGAAAACAGGCACAGGGGTGTTGACATCTTTGGCAGGGAAGCAATGTGAGAGGAGAGTGATCAGATAGAGGAATGGCCAAGTTAGGTAAGGCCTTGTGTAGCAGCAGCCCAGGGAATTCAGCATTGTTAGGTTAGGCAGAAAAAAAAGTTCTCTCAGTTGAGAGCAGCCCTGAGGAGAAGGACTTGGGGGCGCTGATTGACAAGAACTCAGCATGGCAGTGGGCACTGGCAGTCCCCAGAGCCAGCTGTACCCTGGGCTGCACCAACGCAGCGTGGCCAGCAGGAAAGGGAGGGGACTCTGCTCCTCTTCCTCCCTGGTGAGACCCCACCAAGGGCGCTGCACCCAGCGCGGGCCCTCAGCATGGGTGGGATGTGGGCTTGCAGGATGGGTCCTCAGCATGGGTGGGATGTGGGCTTGCAGGATGGAGTCCAGAGCAGGCCTTGGGGATGATCAGAGGCTGGAGCACCTCTGCTGGGAAGCCAGGCTGGCAGAGTTGGGTTGTTCAGCCTGGAGAAGAGAAGGCTCCTGGGACACCTCATGCCACCACGCAGGACCTAAAGGGAGCCAGCAACAGATCTGGGGAGGATCTTCTGACAAGGGCGTGTAGTGATAGAACAAGGAGGAATGGCTCAGACTGAAAGAAGGTGGGTTTAGGTTAGAAATAAGGTAGAAATTCTTCACTATGAGGATGGCAAGCCAGTGGAACTGAGTTGTGGATGCTGCATCCCTGGAAGTGTTCAAAGCCAGGTTGGATAGGGTTTTGAGCAGTCTGCTCTAGTGGAAGATGTCCCTGCCCAAGACACAAGCTTGGAACTAGATGATCTCAAAGGGCCCTTGTGGGTGGCAACCCACACCATTCTGTGATTCTGTGATTCTGTGGGCTGTTGTATTTTTAAAATACAACATAAAAGTAATATTTTCAAAATTAAATTAAAGGACGTTATTGTGATCTGTCAGGTTTATGCTCTTCAGTCCTATTTTTTATTTTTTTTTAATCTATACCTGGGAGATATGGATGAGGACACAAAAGGAATACTTTGTCACATCTACAGTATCTGTTTCTTTGCAGCCAAGATTTTCACTCGGTTTCTAGAGGTTTTAAATTTAATTTTGAATTGTGAAGAAAAAGAAGCTCTTTCCAGGTGTAAGATTATTAGCAGTGGTGAATTTTACACTTGTGAATATACTTTCAAAGAATGTATTGTTAGAGCAGTGAAAAATCAAAGCTGTTGTAATGTTTTGTTTCTAGCTTGGCTCAGTGTTGTTTTAAGATCTTCAACCATCTTAGGCACTTTTGCTAGCAGAATCAGGGTTATAAAAGAAAATAAGGTATTGAAAACAGGATTACCTATTAATACAGAGTGGTGAATTTTTGAATATCTATGTGTAATGTAAGTATGGACTGGTAAATTTTTGTCGTTTGATGAAATTATTTTTCCTGAAACTAAAAATAAATTAGAATTATGTCTCAATTTCTCTCATTGATGAAAACTTCACAGAGGGAAGCAAATGTGCTTTTTTTGTCCGTAGTGAGACTGGAAGAGGTGCTCTTATAAAAGCAGGTGTTGAACTAAATACGATTTTTTAGTGTTCCTCTATTGTGATGCTCTGACTTAACAGCTTAGGTCCCAGTGTTAACTGCAGCCCTAGGTCTTCCCAGCATTTTGATACATATTTAAAATTCAATCAGGTTGCACAGAAAAGCACTTCTATTTTGTGAATGTCAGGTATGAGTGCCTGTAAGGTAATAACTGCACCCACAATTAGCCTTTCCTTGGTTCTTTCCACTTGCCCATTGTTAACCCTCAGAAGACCTCACCCGAACGCTGCCATGCTGATTTTGCAGATATGATATGTATATATTCATTTGTCTGGTGGATGCAATATATCTGCCCCTGAAAATACAGCTCCCTGTTTTGGACTTGGAATTTCCAGGCAGATAATTAAAGTAATCTCACACCTTCCAGCCTGCACCTGCCACTGTGTGAGAGGCTGCCCCGGCTCAGCTTCCCCTGATCATATTCATGTTTGGTCTGTAGTGTTTCATGGCTAATACAAATCATAAACAGGCTGTAAAAGCTGAAGCGTCAATGAAGCCTAGCTTTAAAATTGCTGGAAGCTAAAGTTTTAAAACTGATACTGCAAAGTGAAAAATGAAATTTAACCAGGCACTTTGGCGAAGGAAAAATAATTTATTGGATGTAAGATGAAAAGCTGTGAGAGTAAACATCAATCTCATCTTAGACACATGTCATTGATTGATGTTTGCTCTGTGCTGCTGCCTGGAGGTAAACTCTTTGAAATAGCAAAATAGGTACTTTATCTGTCTGTGGATAGGAGCACAGTTTGTTAAGTTACTGCTTTTTTGAGACCCTGCTACATCTTTATGTTCAATCAAAGTGAAAACAGTAAATCAGAGTAATTGCTTTACCCCACGGCATTCCTGTTTGTAAATGGGAAAAAATACTGTAAAAATCCTCAAATTAACTTCTGCTGTTTAGGATAGATAAAAAGTCTAAAAAAAGCCAGTTGTAGCCTAGGAAGGTATGTAATTGATTATGACACTTGTTCATCAAAGGCAGCTCCTTTGTTATAATTTAACTGATAGTTCAAATATCATTAGGGAAAATATTTAATGCTCAAAAATGAAAGGTGGCCATATCTTGGAGTTCCCTATACCCTGTCAGCAATGAGTTTCCAAGCAGATACCATTTATGCTTATCTGGAAATGAAACTGGCACCTAGACATTGGCCAGCAAAAACCATGGACATGAACAGTGAAATAGAAAACACTACTATGTTAAGCATGGCGATTCAGCAAACAAGACAACCTCAACTGTTGTAATTAAATCATTAGAGTTAAGATTGTTTTTTCTAAAAATGTTTGAGGCTTTTGCCTTTACAGGGTCTCAGTCTGACTCGTCCTTTTGAGTTTTAAAATATGGCAGAAATACAGGAATGAGGGTACATTAAAATTCAGAATCCAGTTTCTATTTTGAATTGAGTTTCATAATCACTGTCCTGCATCAGGGCTGGGCTGCTTTTTTATGGTGTTGTGTAAGTTTTTCCTTTGACTTACTCTATTTAGCTACTTTGGCATAAATGTAGTAATTCAGGGGAGAATTAGACTATTAAATATTTAAGAAAATGTCCTCACTTCAGCCTGAAATTTAGTATATTGATTTGTGTGCCAGATTAAAATTTGTGGGGAAATATTGAGAATAATCAGTAAACCATTTTAAAATTTATTTTCTTGAAATATTGCCTGTTTTCCACAGCTTTGAAGCAGTTCTAGCTTTGTTCATAATTCAAAAATGACCGTGTGCTAAAATTTAATTTCAAAGATATATAAGTCCTTGCAGAAAACTTGTTCATGGGTCTAGGTTTATTCTTGAAATACACATATCTTTTAGTCACTTACTGTATGGGTTATGTTTTTGGGGTGGGGTTTTTTTGCTTATTTGGAATACGATCAGCTCTGTGCTGATGTGGACTGCACCCAGCAGCTTGGGGATGGTGTCACGGGAGTGACAGGAGTGGCTGTTGTAGTCTGATGACATTGTGATGGAGCTTCTTCATTTCCTGATGGAAGAAGAAGAGTCAGTTTAAGAACAAGTGGGGAGGTTCACAAAATTTGGGAAAGAAGCTCAGCCCTGGGAACTAGGTCTTCCTTAGCAAAGGACTGCCAGGAACTGTGGGTTTGCCAGTTCAGAAATTGCTGCCTGTTATCATGAAGCATCAGCTCTGCTTTTGTAATTAATATGTCTAGACTTCAGGTTCTGAATGTTTTGTGCTAAGTGCCACAGGTAGCTGCCAAGGTGAAGGAGATCAGCCTCCTGGGTAAACATTAACTGCAAACAAACAAGCTACTCCTGCTAAATTTATATAGCAGTATTTATGTGCATGGGGAGGTAGAAGGAAGATGTGAGTATATATGGGTGTGGCAAAGCCCTCACAATTCAGAGAATAATGAACTAAGTTTTTGGACTGGAAAATTATATTGGAAGGTCTGGAAAGGCAAAGGCAAGATTGCAGGGTGCTGCCAATGATAAATTCAGAAACTGTGGCCAGGTCTCTGTACATATGTGGTAACACCTTCCTCTGTTGTGCTGGTACAGCTGGCTGGGTCACAGTCCCCTTTCTTTTCCAGAAAATAAACTGGTGCCAAGAAAGGGTAGTACCAGCAATCTCACCCTCATCTTACCTACCTGTGTCTTTAACAGCCTCAAAGACACCAGCTGTTAGGAGGATGGTGATCTTGTAACAGAATAACAGTACCCTTCCAGAATCTCCCTTCGTGATGCAGCAATTTTGTGGTTTCTGAAAAGGTCAAGCAGCATCGTTAATGCACACCATGTAATTCCTCTGTGAAGGTGCAGTGCTTCGTTTGTGGGAAAGGACATCTTCCTCTGAATGCAAATTTGAGTGTTCCCAAGCTGAAGGACAGGAGGGTATGTTGGTGCACTGTCGCCACCTCGTTCATCATGGAGATGAGACCTTTATATTTGAGTTGCTCCAAAAAGTGATATCTGAGCAAGTCAGGAATAGAGTGCTTAAAAAAAAAAAAGGAAAGGAAAGAAAAGAGAAGGAGATTTTTCAACACGTTAAGCTTTTTATATGATTTCTTTTAGCCTAGCCTGAGACAACATAACTCTTTGGACTTTGTAGGAGATTAAATCCAGCCCCAGGTTTTACAGGTAAAATGATTGCTCTGCTCCTAGGCTGTCCCCTGAGCCATCTCTGTCTATTTCTAATTAAGGACTAAAGGAAACGGTTCCTTCTGATGGCAGAGGTAGCATGAAGGAAGCTGTGAGTGTTCCTGTGGGGAGGCTGGTGCCACTGCCACCCTCCCACCAGGAGCCAGCACGCCTGGGCTCTCTCTGTGGGCTGGTCTCACAGGGAGCCACGCTCACCAGGGGCATGGCCAAAGACTGGGGACCATCCAGGTGATCTGCCAAAAGGTATCACAGCAGATCAAAATTCATGAAACATACCTACTCTGACATGTTTAGCAATCCATGGGAAATCTCATCTGGAAAATATCTGGGAGTGAAATTATTCCACGTATCTTGGAGAAGCAGAGGAGGTAGGGGTGCTGTGGCCAGGGTGGTGGCGGTGTGGGTGTGCTGAAAGCTCTTTGAGCCTGAGACACTGGAATTTAGGCACAATTCATTGGTATATCCAGCATGTGTCTTGGCAGATCTTAGGGCTGAGATAAATCAAAAAAGCAATGTGCCAAATTTGAGATAATTTAATTTCTATAATACAACCTTTATTCATACATAACTTTTGCAAGAGTTTGACTTGTTGCTTACGTTCTGGTTCATGTCCTTTAAGCACGAATTAGAAACAGATGCAACATTTTAAAAATAACAGTATACCATTTAAAAACTGTTTGATTTCACCTTTTGGAATTTGACCTGTAGGAAACAAATATAAATGACACTGACTTTTGAGTGGTGAGTGTTTGCATGTTCTTTGGCTCCAAGTCTTACAAAACTGAGCATGAATACTGCACATATATATGCATATATCACTCACATATGTAGACATGCCCTGATGAGGAAAAAGCCATGAGGTTTTCATGAGCTTGTTCTTCATGGCTTAGCTATTGAAACAAGACCCAGATTGAAGCATTAAAAGGTACCTCTGGGATTGTTTTAAATTGCAAATTTAAAAAAAAATAAAGAAGAATAAAGAAGAAATCTATTAAAAAGAATCATTTTCCATTAACTGAAGTGTTTGCAATAAAGACAATTATAGCAGTTGGCAGTATTCTCCTTGAACCAAAACAAATAAATACATTTGGTGACATACGTTCAAGGAAATGTGATTGCTGCAATGTTCATGCAAATAAGGAGTAGCTTCACAAATGCTAGACATTTTGCCATCTGGTATTACCAAAGGAACACAACTCTCAACTTGTAGCTCTTCCTAACTTACTGCTTGTAGATGGTGTATTAGGCATTGTCACGGTTCTGACATTTGCATAATCATTCTGAATTACTGCAGGTTGTGCATTGCATTGCCAGCAGTGAATTCATTTGAGAAGGGGGTTCAGAGATCTGATGACTTGTATGGCTTCATCAAATATATCTCTGTCCAATAAAGGGATAAAAATGTCCTTCCACTTTAGGACTACCACACCAGTGAATTTTTAAATTTGTATGAGGACTAGTGAAGAACGTTGCACTTATTTACTTCTTAGAAATTGGGTAGAGACCAGTATTGTAATTAATCTCAGGGAAGCTGTCCATCTCTATTTGGCTGCAGGCTAGAGTACAAATGCAAAGCATCTCAAAGAGTCAGGAGATTCTGGATGGGGACATGTAGCTGACAATGAAGTTATAACCTGATCTCTTAAAACTCCAGGAAGCCAGCCTAAAACCAGTTGTTAAGCATGGCAGAAAGTCTGATTTAGACACAGGTGGCTGTTAACTGACTCAGCTGATGGGAGTAGGCTCGATGGCACAATGAAGTGGAGACCTCTGCTCTCACAGCAGTCAATGACAACTACTCTGCCTCTGGTCTCAGCAGCATGCGCAGCATGTGCAGGAGGTGTTCTCCCTCCCAGGAGCCCACAGGGAGGCCTTCACCATCCCCTTCTTACTGGAAGAAGGCATTTTCCATGCCCAAAACTCCATCCCTATGATGGCCTCCTCATTATGCTGCTTTTCAAGGAGAGGGTGTTGGAGTGAATAACATGCATTGTTCATGAATAGTATGGGATTAAAACCCCAAAACTCTCAACCACCTGTAAGTGGTTGTAAACAAGGTGATGTTTGGATACTGTCTCCAACCTGCTGTGCTGAAACTCTGGGTTTCACAACAAACCCCTGTGTTTGAGATCTGTGCTGGGCCCCTGGCATCTGCCCTCAGACCATCAGACTAACTCTGCAGTCCTGCTCGAGTTAGCAGCATCAACAAGAAAACAAAAGATTTTCTGTTCATTTAGTGACTGTTGAGGCATTGTTCTGAAGTGTTAATAGCATCTAACATATCCTGTGTATTTTCAGCTCTCTCCAGTCCTGAATTAGAATCAGATAGCTGTTGGCCTTTTGGCTGCCTTGCCTGAGGCATACTAGGTAGCATCACGTGGGTAGCCAATGCAACATATGCCTTGCTAACTGGGAAGCTGGTTAGCAAGACAACGTTTATCTTATTAACACATGGTGCACTTACATGACATTAATATATATTCCTACTCCACAGATTTACTCTGTCAGAGGAAAAACATTAGCTGAGCTTAGCAAAATAGGAATCAGCATACTTGTCACATTGTCCTGAAGCAGCATGTTAACTTTGTTAGACATGTTGGCTTCCTTTGTGAGGAGAATAAAACATAATAAACTGAAATGTGTAAACCTGAAAGGTGTTGTTCTGTAGAAATTCAGAATAAGAATTCTCTGGTTTATGTTATCATGTATTTAACTAGAATTCTGAAAATAAAAAAGTCAGTTTTTATTCTGAATGTCTATATTTGGGCTAAAGTTGTTAATTTCTAAAAATTAATGCTGTTGTGTAATGCAGTGATTTTATTCTCTCTCCAGCTACACTCTACTAGCCATACATACACTGTTGTGCCACTATTCATTTATTCATGTTCTGTGGTTGTGATAGTGTCAAATCCATCAGAAAGAGGAATTGTTTCAGTAGTAGCTTCACGACTTGGCTGATTAGCAGAGATCAGAAGAAGCAACCTAACTGTGGAAACCACTGCAGCATATAGTTTTAACAGCTCTTTAGGGACCTAGTTAATGAAAGAATCACTACAGAAACACAGCCATGTGAAAAAAGGAGCATTTTCATACAACACTCAGAGGATATGTCATAAGTGGGAACATGTTCATAATTTCTATTTACTCACAGCTGTAATTACCATCTGCCTTAAGAGAACTTCTAGTCTTTGTCAAAGTTGCTTAGATATTTCCTTTGTCACGTTTCAAGCAGAGAAGTTCTGTACAGACTAGATCCTGCCATGTGATTTCTTTTTTATTTTTCTGTAAGAATTTAATTATCTATTCTCTGTGTGAAGAAAGCACTAGCATTCCCAGAGACCTGAACCTCCCCAGCCTACTTGAACTGGCGTTCATCTGATTCATGTTTGTGCTTATTTTTGCCATCTGTCTGCAAAACAAAGTTCTTAACTTTTAAATGCACACTGGTTTCTATGTTGCTCTCTCATTTTTAACTCTTAAAAACTATTTATCTTTTTTTTTTCTCTAACTCCAGTGTCTATGAGCCAGATAGAAACGTGCTGCGAAGGAAGGAGTGGGAAAGGAGAAACCAGGAGGCCCAGCAGGACAATGGCGCATTTAACACGAGCTATTCCCTCTTCAGTGAACCCTACAAGGTAGATGCTTCCCAGCTGGGCGAATCTTTGTTTATTTATTTATTCCTCAGTACAAAAATGTAGCCTGCAGAAGGCACTGTCCAGGTTTCATCACCTTCCCACGAGTGCTAGCTTCCCAAAATTCACAGAGAACATGCGTGATTCCCTGAGAGTCGGATTTTATATATATTTATGTTTATGTATGTGTATAAAGCTTCTTCTAGTGTTAGTAGCACACAAGAGTGAAATAAACTAGAAATATCCCAGCAATATTTGAGATGGAATTAAAATTAGGAGGTGAAGGTGAAAGTATCCTGTTTTTGCAATACTTAGAAGAAAACAATTGTGTAAGACTAGTGTGTGAAGGTCAAGCACTGCTGTAAACATTGTGCCCTGGCCAAGGTTATTGTACTGAAATATCTTTTTTTTCCTATAAGAATTACCAGGATAATAAGAAAATTTGTCTGCTCTACATGTTTTTCCTCCACCAAAGGCAGAAATAGCATAGGAGTCTCAACTCCCTGTGTTGTTCCTCACGGTAACAGCAGTTTGATGAGGCACAACTGTCTTTCATCACTCTGCATTAGAATGTCAAGCAGGGCCTTTTACATGCTGCAGGAGCTTGAAAATGGTGAAGAGGACTGGAGAGCAATGTCCCATGGGGGCTGCTCCTCTCCCTCAATTTACCCAACTACTGCTTGTATGTATCAAACCATCATCATGTATTTTCTGCTGTGCCTTTCCAGAAATGTCCAAGTTACTGTAACAGCTGCCACATTGTGAAGCCTTTCCCTCCATGCAGCATCACTTGCCCTTGATGCTCAGGCTGCTTTAGTGCCTCTTTCCAGGAGACCTATTTGGAACCTGGCACCTGGCTTCTGCTTTGACTTCCATGCTAGCATTTTAATTCTTGTGCTCCAGGGTCAGCTTTTAGCTTGCTCTTCTTCCAGATTGTTGTTTATATTTAGTCCCTAATAAAAAAGACAGATCTACCACTTTCAAACCATGTCCCTTGAAGGAACACAGCTCTGTCTGCCTTGAAGCTGACCTCCAGCTGCCCAGATTTCAGATTCATTACAAAGGCATTTAGAAACCATGTCAGATGTCTTGAACTCTTCAATGACCTAATTGAAAATGTCTACTGTGAGACCAGTCAAGGGCTAATCCATGGAAGAAGGCCTGGAAAGTGTAAGTCAGCTGTGTCTTGGCATTTCTTGAGGGCTGTGCTGCAGCGATGACTTAATGATTTCCCATTTGGTCCAGTCAAACAGACCACACACAAAAAGGACCTGGCCTTTTGCTGTGTCCCCAGTAGTGTTTTGTCTGTGGTACCTCAAATTGGCAATACTGAAGCTCAAATCACTTATAAAAGGCTATCACTTCGATTATTACTTCTGTGCTGATGTACTGACTGTCATGGCACAGATGTGATGTGCCATGGACACACCAGCAGTTTCTGAGTTGGGATGCCAGAAGGCACCTCTGTGCAGCCACAGTAAAATTCCATCAGCTTTAGTAGGAGTGGATGAAAAATCACTGCTGCCTCTAGAAGCAGAGAGGATACTGAGTGGATAATCCTATGAGGCAAGCAGAAAAATGGCTCCATTCCTGCTTCTTACCTTTAAACACTGTGTCCCTATTTTGAACAAATGTGTAAAGAGGGTGCTGCAGAAATGCATCCTACAGCTAACTTTGTCAAGGAGACTTGGGGAAAGGCAAAGCCCAGGACAGCAGTATAACTCACAGCTGTGTTGGTGTGGCAGAGTTGCTTGGGGTGATCAGTCCTTCTGATAGTATTGGACATCAAAACTTCTATCAGTGGCATACTCTGAATGTCATGTATACACTGGCAATGGACCATTGGACTCTCTGAACTAAGCCAAGCATTTGTGAACCTTCAGTGCAGGGAGAAAGAGCTGTGGCTTTTTGATCTTACTGTGGAGAGAGCCTAACTACAAAAGAGGAAACCTTTCTGCAAAAGCAAAACTGAAACCCACTTGTACTCCCTTTAAAGATCATGTTCACCTTTTAGGGGTTTCCAGAGGGGAATGAAGTTATAGCAGACATTCACTGCAAGCTCTGATTAAATTCAGTATTCCTCTGCACAGCTTGAGAAACATGAGCTAAAGTCAAAGGATATGCTATTCAGAAGACCATATCTGAAAATCAAAGGCAGGCTGGAAATCTCCTAAATCTTATGTCCTCTCTCACCTTGACATGTATCACTACTACTGTAACATCAAATTTTCTCAAAAATCCTAACTCTTCAGGTTGCCCCTTATCCTGTTCAAAGTATCCATAGCAACCCTCTATGAAGGATTACAGGAAATCCAGTATCTTTTACATAAAATCTCTTTTACAGGGGAATGAAAAAGTAGGAAATTAGTTCTGGATATTTTTTGGACAGAACACCTTGCCCCATTAACTATGTAAGTATTTTTAGTGAAGAAAAAAAATTCTGCTGGCCTTCCATGCAGCCATCAGGTTTATTTTTAGAAGTGTTATATGTTGCCGTCTTCAAATTCTTGGATTTGTCTTGCATTGCTGAAAAATATCAGAGCACTCTAAGTTAGACATGTTTGCACAGAATGCTTTTCCTACCTGCCCATTTTGTGACCATGTTTTCCCTGTGGGAATGCTTAAATAAGGCCAGCAATATTTCAGAGAAGATAATAGGACGAACTAAAGCTCAAAACAAGTTACCTCAGATCCCACCATGTTCCCAAGAGGATGTAGGTGAACTCTCTTGTATGAGATTAGCTCAACACAAAATCTCACCTGAAGCTGTCCCAGTGCATCTTGAAGGAATAAACAGCACAGACCAGTTGTCAGCACATGCCATGATACCAGTTTGCTGCAGTTATTCTTGTGGTTATCTGGGATCTCTCAGTACAAGATGTCTGTGTGTGACCTTCACATCACATCCATGTAGAAGACAACCCAATGACTCCTCTGAGTTGTTGATAGTCTACAGATAATCTGCAATTAGGATTTTGTTTCCTTTCCATCCACAGAGAAGCCATCATAAAAAACAGACCTAGGGAATTTGGACTTAGGGGCAAAACCTGCCCACAAATTTGTTTACGTTCATGGAGCTAGAGGCAGATGGGTGGAGAGCTGTCCTCACAAGATGTCTGCACTGTGGGAGACTTGTGGGTGCCAGGAGCCCCATTCCATTTGGTGGTCATTGTTGCCACGCTCCTGGCAGGGAAAGAAACCTCACATACACTCTGGCAGAATAATAATGACTATAGGCCCAACAGCAGATTTCCCACCATGGAGAGAAGCTGAAAAAATACTTCTCTACAAGGTATCTACACAGGGTGGAAGATCCAGTGAAGCATAAAAAGATGCACTGGGTAAAAGGAAAGTTTTCTATGCATCCTGGAGCACAATTCTGCTGGTCAAGGAGATGCCCAAGTGTAGAAGTTATTTAATTGACTTCAGGAGACATGAGGGTATCTCTAACCTTCTTTTTTTTCAGATGTATGTGATGCTTCCCAGATCTTTAGCCTCATTAATAGTTTCCTGTTCTATAGGACATTGATGTTATTCCTGTTAAGTGAAAGAACACCCTTTTTTAAAGTAACTTGCTATCTATGAGTCGGTCCTTCAAATTTTTTTCCATAGCAGGTTATTATCTTTGTAACAGCAACAGCCTCATGTGCAGAGGGAAGACCAGACTATAGGGGTTGAACCTTGAGCCATCTTACTCCAAGTTTCCAATGCAACATTTCAGATGCGAGACTTTCATGTTCTTCCCTTCCTACACCCCTTCAGTATATACTACTGATATATATATTTAGCTCTGTTAGCATAGTAACAAAAACATATCAGAAAGCTAGGTGTAATGCATTTTACAGGTACAAGGTAGTGTTGTTGAAATTTGAGGAGAAAAGTTTGAAGCAAAACAGGACTGCTTCTACTGTTAGACATAAGAATGCTTCCACTGTAGACCTCTAAAAGTTTGCATGTGGCAAGCACAGCATTGTGCTTTACTGTGCATTTTTGCCTGGATTCAGGTTTTCTACTAGGAAAACCTAAAAAGAAAAGATTCAAAACTGGGGAGTTTCTCTTGAATACCTTCCCTTCCATACCCCCAGTTTTACAGAGTAACTGATGTGGTTGCTACATCTTTCGTGTTTTTAAATGTAACTTTAAGAGGATCTTCTTCACTTCCTTTACTCCCTTCTTTCTCCTTCTTTCTGTTTTCCCCTAAAACAGAGAGTCTTGAGATGAAATCTTGGCCTTCTGAAACCAATAGGGGTTTTCCCATTCAGACTCCATGTCTGGAAGAGAGAAAGGAGAACTCCACTGTCTCATTACTGAGACAGTGTCTCTGAGCACTGTCTTCCTCTGAAAACGTAAAGCAAAGGACATCACATGCCTGAATCTTGGCGGGGCTTAAAAAATCTCTGCTGTAAAAATGCTAATGATATACCCTTTTGCTTACAGAGGCTTTTTTAAGCAAGAATTTTCAATCTTTTCCAGTATGTTTTGTTTGCTTGTTTTATTTCTTTGTGAAGCTTCTGCCTTTTCAGTCAGGAAGTAAATGGATCATTTTTAAGACAATAATTAATCTTGAAGGGGAGGAAGGGTGGCTGTATTCCCCTGCTATGCACAGCAAGCACTGAGAAATGTGAAGAATTTGGCAAGGGTTCTGTTCACCTTTTTTTTTTTTTTACAAGAGGAGAGTGCCCTGGAATGAGCACCCTGTCAGAGCATTTTTAAAGAAGGGACATAATCTGTACTTTTCTCATTTCCCACAAGCTGTTTTCAAGTCACCTCAGAGCATTTGGCTGGCTTAGACTGACAAATTCATTCAGCGCTTGCATGGGATGTTGCGTGGCCTCCCAGATGGTTATGAAAACTTAGGCAGGCAGAGGAAGAAATTGGGAATGCAGTGTTTTCATTCATGACTGAAGAAGAGTTTGCATTGGGCTACAGGAAAAGTTTTGTCATGGTCAGATTTAATCCAAACCATTCTGTGCAGTTGCAATAATAAATTTTCCAGTTTCCAGGTAATATACTTTAACTACAGCGTGATATCTGTGATAGATTTCTTTTTTTATATACTCTAAGGCCCTTTATAGCTTTTCCAGTTCAGGGTAGATTTAAGATGTTGACAAGTGTCTTCAGAGACAATAAGGATTTTCGATTTCATCCCTCAACGCTGCTGCTGAATAAGGCAGTCTTACTTCACTAAGGATTTGAGCAGAAGCATGCAGGGAATTTTGTTTTTCTTATGTTGACTGTAGCAGAACACTTGATTTTTGTTTTGCAGACTAACAAGGGGGATGAGCTTTCCAATCGCATCCAGAATACTTTGGGCAACTATGATGAAATGAAAGACTTGTTAACTGACCGGTCAAACCAGAGCCATCTCGTTGGGGTTCCAAAACCTGGGGTTCCTCAGACATCTCTCCCCAAGACCGATGAACATCTTATCGCAGACTCGAGACCACCACCTCCTCCTCCTATTTCCAGCACTACTTCTTCCACACCAGCATCCCTAGCTGCCCATCAGAGCAAGAGTACCACAATGGGCTGGCAGAAGGCTGGGCACAATGCCACTTCAGATGGCCAGCAGAGAGCGAGCAAACACGGACACCGGTCGCTGGAGTCACACAAGGGTGACTTCAAACTGGCCAGCCAAAAATCCAATTTGGAGAAACTAAAACACTATGCATCAAGTCCCACCTCCTCCTCTTCCTCCTCCTCTTCCTCCTCTTCCTCCTCCACCTCCTCTTCTTCCTCCTCCTCCTCCAATACTTCCCAGCAAAGCTCGCTGAGGGCCACATTAGGAGACAACACCAACAGAGTCCAGCAGCCAGCGAAGCTCAGTTGTAGCTCAGAAGGAGGAACCAAAGTCCAAGAGAGGCCAGCAAAGCATGGTGGGGCACACTGCGTCCAAAACTTCCCACCCTCTCTTGCTTCAAAGCCCAGTCTGGGTCAGCAGAAGCCAACAGCCTATGTAAGGCCAATGGACGGTCAGGACCAGGCTCCGGATGAGTCTCCAAAGCTGAAGTTACCAGCAGAGACAACCAAGTCATATCGGGGAGTGCCTTCCAGCAAGCCTGATTCAGCCAGGACCAAGTCAAAGATCACCAAGTTCAGCATTCCTAAGCAAGAAGAAGTAAGTGTTTTTACATTTCTTATGACATACCCCCATGGATGGATGGATGGATGGATGGATGGATGGAAGATGATGTCTTATTGCACCTGTCTCTTTACATATTTTTAACATACTGGTTTGCATGTTGATATTTTTGGTGACATTGATATAGCATATTGCAAATAGCAGCATCACAGGATTTAAAGGTATCTCAACAGCAAAATGCTCTTTGTCTTCAGGACCAAAACACTTCCTACAATGGCACATTTTCTAGTAGTGTATATTATTTCACTGACTCTTTCCAGAGTGCTCATTTATAAAACCTGGATTTTTTTTTTGGCAGGTGTATTGCTTCTTGCTGTTCATATTTCATTGATTTCTTTCTCTTTGGCAAAGATTAAATGAAGTGAATGTGAGCAGAAATAGTTCTGCCATCCTCAATGTCAAAGTAGTTTCACAATCTAAATAAATTACTTATGCAATATGAAATCTGTGGAATAGATAAGAATAGAGCAATGAGACTCTCCTTTTAGTTAGTATTATCTGTTTGTGTTTCAAGCCAATTTATGAGAAGACTGAGGTTTCCTGCTTAAAGAATTTCCATCTATAGAAACCTGGTGTAGTGGGTTGACCCAATACACCTGGCCATGCTACAAGTATGAGAACGTGTCTGAAAAAGCTTTTAGACAACTTTTATTTATCAACAATAGATATAGAATATGTCTGCTTGGACTTACTGTATATTCATTTAGTTCACATTCCTCTTATGCCAGGAGGACACTTTGCTTTACCACTTTGACTGTGATTGTCTGTTTTTCAACTATTTGGTCTGTTTTGATGGGAAGGAAGTGATTTGTTTTGGCAGAATAAAGGGTGGGTTTTTTTATTCAAATGTATTCAAAGGCCTCTAAGCCAATACAAAGATGGTCACATCATCCTCTTGTGAAAATTGATAGATCTCCCATGAATTCAACAATTTATAGTATTTATAGGACTCTAGGACTCTATTTGACTGAATCACTGTGACTTTCTCAGAGAAGAAGCAATGATTGTTTACTCTTTTTTGACAGCTGTGGTGTGTCTTGAGATGTTTTAAGTCTTAAAATTTTGTTTCTGGCATTGTTAAAGGAGAGGAAAAATCTAATTTTTGGTGAGTTCTCTGGCCTCTTAATGCCTGCTTTTCAGAAATGGAGTTGACTCTTGTATTCCCCTTGGGTTTGGCTTGGGAAAGAAATCTCTCTGGAAGCAATTATTTCTGTGATTTTTCTCTAAGTGAAAGTTCCATCAGTTCCAAACAACATGTAGGTGATATGTTGTTCCTGAAAAGGGGTTGTTTTAGGCTCTTAAGCTAGATCTTATAAGCAAATTTACATTCACAAAGTGCTGTAATTGTGCAGATAGATCAGTAACGGCAGATAGTAATATCCATTTAGCTGTTATTACCCCTTTCAGACTTGTGCTTCTATCTGCAAGTGGGAAGCGTTGTTAGAATTAAAGATGCCTGTGGCAATTATCTGACTCTTTCAAATTTCCCCCCTCTACTTGTAGGCAATACTCTAAGGACTAGTATGGAAAGGAGTTCTGATAGGCAATCATTTGTTTGTCTGAAACTCAGGATTTACCATTTGCATTCCAAATTTGTCTACCTCCGGAAAGAAATATTTAATTTGTTGTATGCAATCCCTGCTGCTGCATAAGCATAAGTTTATACTGCAGTTTCTAGATGAGAACACATGGCTGAGATCACTTTAAACTAGCTTGTTTAGATTCTGATGGCAATGTAGACTATAGTAGGAGAGAGTGGACTGCAGGTTACCTACTAAAATATTCACCAATTTCTCACAGATTTTATGTGATGCAGTGTTAAAAAACCAGTATTTTATAACAGAATATAAACATTCAACTGAAGTTGAAGGAGGAGGTGGACCAAAAGCAGTGTCTGGTGGTTTAAAAAAGATTTTATGAAAATTTGTGGACAAATTTCTAAGAAGAAAAATAGTAGGTACTATGGGTGTTGGAGTTTGAAACTGGACCTAACGAAAGTCAATGTTTAGATCTGAAAAATCAATGAAAGACAATGGACCAGCTATTTTTCACTTATCCTGATATTTTCTTTGTTCTAACTTTTTCCATCTCAAGTGGCACAAGCTGAAACTGGTAACCCACTGGTATTGCTACAGGGAGAAATATTGACCAAGACTGAAAGTTATTTATTTAGTGTTGCCTAATCCACACGCTCTTTGATTTTCAGTTGGACTTCTTTTAATTTCAAAATGTTTTTCCATTTCTATTATTTGTATCATAAATCTTCTAGTAGAGTTGTATAAGAATTCCCATCCTTTTTAAAAATTTCTTCTATTAAACTCATAAATTTTCTCCTTTACATCAAATGTTTGCCATCCCCTTTAGGGCTGGAAGTTTTAAGCTGCTTGCAGCACAAAAGCTGCCATGGTCCTGTGAATGTTTGCAGGCAAAATGAGGCCTCTGTTGTTCAGTGAGGCCAAAAGTGTTGGCCAGGACGGACCTGGTGTTCCCAAAGGCTGTGGGAAGAGCTGAGATGTCATATAGGATGACTGTGAGGGAAAGCAGGCTGACAAGGAGGCTGCAGCAGTGCCTGGAAGCTACATGGAAACAGAAATGAGAGTGGCAGAAAGCTGTTTAAGATCAGCCCGGAAAGAAGGAGAGGGGCAGAGGGCTTGGGGTAGGGTATCTGAAATGCTGGTAGTGAAATGAAGCTCTGTGTCAGCTAAAACAAAAGGTGTGTGGCTGAGAAGGGCTAGGCAGGGCACTCACTGTGCTCTAGGGTTTGTGTAGGCAGTGCTGGGAGGCCTTCCTGGCTCTGGGCAGCTTTCTGTCCACCAGAACCCCCAGGTCCTTCACTCCTGCTCAGCTTGCTGTCCACCAGAACCTCCAGGTCCTTCACTGAAGAGCTCATGTCCAGCCTGTTAGCACCCAGCCTGTATTGTTGCTGAGATTATCCCTCCCCTTACAATATTTCCCCTTGCCAGAGTCTTATCAGTTTATCTAACATGAGTTCTGGGCCCCCAGCCCAAGAAGGACGTGGGCCTGCTGGAGCAAGTCCAGAGGAGGGACACTGAGCTGACCAGAGGGCGGGAGCACCTCTCCTGTTCAGGCAGGCTGGAAGATTGGGGCTGTTCAACCTGGAGAAGGGAAGACTCCAGCGAGACCTTATGGCACCTAAAGGGGACCTTATGGACCTAAAGGGAGCTGCAAGAAAGCTGGGGAGGGACTTTTTACAAGGGCTTCTAGTTACAGGACAAGAGGTAATGACTTGAACCTCAAAGAGGGTAGGTTCAGATTAGATATTAGGGAGAAATTCTTTACTCTGAGGGTGGTGAAACACTAGAAAGGGTTGTCCAGAGAAGCTGTGGATGCCCCATCTCTGGAAGTGTTCAAGGCCAAGTTGGATGGGGCTTTGAGCAATGTGGTCTAGTGGAAAGTGTCCCAGCCTACGGTACCGTGGTTGAAGTTAGATTATCTTTAATATCCATTCAAACCCAAACCGTTCCGTGATACCTGTGCACTTCCATTTGTGTTCACCAGTTTGAAAGAACCGTCAGTGGAAAAATAAACACATAATGAAACAAAGTTAAGCTTCCCTGTAAGGACTGGAGAATAAGCAGCAGTGTCACACATAGTGTGTGTGTGTCTGTGTGTGCGTGCGTGTGTGTGTGTGAGCAGCAGGATACAAAACCCTCTTCCGTACATTCCATGAGGTTTTCAGAGAAACAGGGCACAGAGTTGGCTGCAGTACAATTATTATTCACTTGAAATAAGATCTCTTGAATACGAATTATAGACCATTACTTTTCAATACATGAAAAAGGTTGATTTTTAATGCAGTTCAATAACTCATTTTATATTTTTAATCAGTTTTGGAAAATCTTCAATGGACTTGACACAGAGTGAAGCTTATAAATTTTTAAAATTGTTTTAATGAGAATAATTTGGATAGACCTGTGTGTAGAAAGGTAGCATTTACTCGTTTGGGAATTTAATCTTTAGTAGCCCGGTTCATCAGTGTTAACTAGAATCCATACCCCACCTCCTGGTCATTCCAAAATTACCATACTGCTCTGTAGAAATGATAGCTCGTCATCTCAAGTGCTGGTATTTCACATTTTGAACTACTTAGAAATTATATTGCTGTAGGTAAAATCCCACTGTATTGGATAAAGGGGAAGCAAAATTTGATATCAGAGGAAAAGAGGCAGGGAAATCAAGTGCCTCTCTTTTCTAAAATGTTCTTGAGTGAAACAATATAAAAACACAGGGTGACAAATCATGTTCTTTATATCCAAGTTCTGTTTTTGAATTTCATCTCATAGGCTGCATGCTGCTTTTTTATTACATTGAGGAAGCCTTATCTATTGTCCTTTGCTTACTTCTCTTAAGGGTTATGGAACAAAGAAATAGAGGCTGTATTCAAGAATGACTATGAGTCTAATGGTAAAAAGGAAGATTTTGTTTTGTTAAATTTGGAAACACATTTATGTGAAATGTAGGTAAGGTCATCATGAGGACATATTCTTTCTTATGCACTTCACAGAGTACTTACACAACTTCTGCAGCAGAAATAATGCACCATAGATTAAAGGTTGAGTTTGGGGTTGGTTTTTTTTTTTCCTTTTTTTAATTTTTTTTTTTATTTTTGCCCTGTTCTTACTCAGGCAAATTCCTATTTGCCTGGGTAAGATACTCTCTGCAGTCACTCTCCTTTGAGTGGCTATATATAGCTATCAGCATCTGGCACACACTCTAGCAAGTGTCCTGTGAATCTGCAATCTCTTTTTTTGCCTATCAGCTCTATCCCCACATATTAATGGAAAGCAAAAACACCCCATAACTCTTCTCTCTGTCTGAAAAAACTACAATTTGGCCTCAGTGTTGATAATTTGGTCAAAATCAGTCTCTTTGAAGAAGATACATGTATAATAAGCAGTTCCATCCCAGTTTAAAACTGAAGATGCAAGTTCATGTGCTGCTACATTTCATTTGAGAACAGAAGGTCCGTGAAAACTAAATAGGGAATATAGTCATTATCATGACTTCATCTGGAAATCCCACATATCTGGATCTCTAGGACAGTAGAGGGGAAACAGTATCTCATGAGGAAGGAAGAGGGTTTAGAGGAGATCTGAGTAAGTGCTTTTCCTCAGAGGCACAGCACCACATCCCCTTGGCAGCAGTGGAGCCTGTTAAAGTGTTGCAGGAGTAAGAGTAGAATTCAGGCTTTTCTTCTCTACATCCCAGGGTGTTTAATTCTGGCCCAGAAAGGCAGAAATGAAAATAAAAGCACAGTCAAAGATGCTTTTAGATGAAAAGGGGGGGAGAGATTGAATGCATTAGCGAAAGGGTCCAGACCTCTTCCGGCACCGTTTCAGGATGCGCCCGAAGAGACTGGAGACATCAACACAGAATTAAGTGTGTTGATACTCCTCTACCATTTATTGACTTCATTGAAGAATTGCAGTGCTTGAGAAGCCAGTTAGCAATCACAGCACTTGAGTACTTGTAAGTATGAGGCAGTTGTAGATGTTTTCTTTCCCAGATGTTCGTGCTGCATTTACAAGGAGACACAGATCAATTCATCCCTGTAATGGTAGCACTGACCTGCCCCACAAATAAAGAATGTTTTCCCACATTAAACAGGAAGAACTGCACAACAAGAGCAGTGTGGTGCAGAGATGCCTGCTAGTGGTGAGTTACTCAGGACCTTCAAGTGTGTCTGTGGGAGGGCTGTGTGTTACTGCCTGTATTTATGTAGCAGAGTTCAACAGAGTAGGACTGTGAAGAATGAGTATATTAAATAGAGTGGTATTGGAAATGCTCTTAACAAACACAGTGGAGACCACAATGTGAAAGGGTTTTTTTTTGTATAGTTTTCAAATCATGACACAAGCCTTTGCCTTTCTCACCTTCTGTAGTCTCCAAGGCACACAACAACTGTGTGTGAGGGCAGCTTCAGTGAAAACAGTGGGCCTAATCTCTCTGGTTATTCTTCCATGACAGCTCTTGTAGAATGAAAATGCTGTTTAGACACCTTTACTTTACTTTTAGAGATCCCTAAATTTACTGTTCCTACCCTCAGTGAAACAAGTTCCTTTCTCTTTTGAATTAATTGTCAATATATTTTTTTCCTGGGACAGCACTAGCTAAACTTCTCTATAGGTTTTTGAAAATAAAGAATTTAATAGAATAATAACCTCTAAAGTTTTCTGTATGGATTGATTACCATATGGTATGTGCTGTCTGTTGCTATGGTGAATCACTTGTTCCTCTTTGTTTTTTATTGGTAAGATGACTGTGATCAGAGAAAAGTATCTTGAAATTAGATGTAAATTTATGATTTTCAAGGATATTCCTTAATGTTTGCACCTGTTTTTTTTTTGTTTTTTTTTTTTGCAAGTTTTCCCTGAGATTGCTGTTTTCTAATTATTGAAAACATACTTGAGCAGTTAATTTGGGTCTCTCATAGGGCAGATCCTCCCTGTGATAAAACTGGTCTTTCCATCTTTTCTGAAGTTGGAAAAGTAGCCACTTTTGGAGTAAGGAAAGCTCAGTGGATGTAAGAATATGATTAATTGTGAGAAACTTGTCTTGCCTTTTAGTTTATAACCGCCCCTCCCTGCCCTCCTCTAGTGGATGGCTTGGTTTATGAATCAGCTCTGGAGCTGATACAAGAGTGCATGCATAAAAATGTCCACAACCATGTTTAATTGCTTCTTTAGTTCCCTGTGGTAAGCACTAAAGTTATTGATGAAGGAAATAAGATTTCTGGAATTACCAACCCCAGATTTTAATTGCACATTTTGTCTGATTTTTTTTAATCCATTGTAGTGCTTATGATGATAACTGCATGTAATAAAAGTCATCCTGACCAGAAACAAAGTAGTCTAATAGATGTTCTTTGTAAAATGTGCCTGAAAAGATACACGGTATTGCTATCACTTTTCCACCTTTGGCCCCATTAGCATGGCTTGCTCCCAGGCCTGGAAGGTATTCAGCAGCTGGAGAAAGCAACTCCTCTGGATGTGGTTTCAGGAGCTGTGTGCTGGAGCACAGTGCTCCCACCAACACAAGAAACTGCCCTCCGCCTGCAGTTTTGGCTGAGCATCTTCTCCCCATCTGGTTCAGGGCTTCTTAAACAAAAGAGAGGGTCGAGGTACAGAGGGAGAGCAAGGGTGGGCTTGCTGTGGAGTTCAGATTACCAGTGAAATACTTAGATGGACTCTATTTCCCAGACAGCCCCTTGCACAACACTGGAGTGTTCTGTCAGGTGAGGAGTCCAAGCCCCTGCTGTTCTGCAGAGTACTTATGTTAATACCAGCTCACATCCTCCTTTCCAATAATTATAGCAAGGCAGGGCATTTCTGTCTACTCTTCACCTTCACAATCTGTAAGGGATCATGTAGGATGTAAAGGTAGTTTAGGATATTTTATATTTAAGAAAAAAAATCCATGAAAATTATTTAACTTCTTTGTTCTGTAGTTTCCCAGTCTTTCATGAATCAGAATGACATGAAAGTGCTACCACTGAACTTACTCACAGGGGTCAGATATGACTGATGAGCAAGAGAACTCAAGGAAAATACAGTGTGCTTCACAGATCACTGTTAATTCCAGCTAAATAAATAATGGGTATGTGCCGCTTGATGTGTAAGGTTAAAGAGGTCAGATCTCCAGCAACTGTCAATTCATCCAACCAGGCCAGAAGCAGTTAAATTCTTTATTTTTGGTCACATATTCACATACCAATAAATGAAGACAAATATACTTTTAAATATCTGCATGTTGCATACTTTATTCACACTGTGTGGTGTAAAGTTTTCGTTTCTGTACCACTTCTGAATATGGAAGATCTATCCCTGTGGTATCACAAAATAGCTTCCTAGAAAAGTAATTAACAGGAGGGTGGTTTTTTTTTTTTCAAGTTCAGAAAAGATATATAATGTAAGCATCTGATTTCCTGTCACTCTTGGTTAACTTTGTATGAAAATGGATAGCTTCCAAATTAAAGCAGGCACCGGACTGTCTGGAGAAAAATGCATCTGTAAAGAAACGTGTACATTATATATTCATGTCGTTCCAAATCTCTTAGTTGTATTTCATATATAACAGTTGCATGTTCTGAAATATGGTACCTTTTTTATTTCATGGGTCAAAACCAGCATGCCAGAAAGGCTGAGGCTGCCCCTTACATGGTCTAGGGCAAGTATTTCCTTTCCAAAATTCCCTCATACATTTCCCACTTTCTTCCCTTCCCACCATCAAGTTTCTCTGAGAAATGAAGGCATGATGTGAAGTTGCTTTTCACCACGATTTATTCAGAAGATAAATATACAAAAATAATTCAAGCCAGTGAGCCAACAGGTCAGGAATATTGAGAACCAGCATCTTCTCTCAGAACCAAAAATTGCTATTCATACTCCTCTGCATTTACTGCAAATGGCTGTAAGGGAAGCTTATGTAACTAGAAAGAAAGGAAAACCAAGAGCATTTCTTGTTAGCTCTTATCAGTAACAGATGTTTAAGGGGAGATGGGATGGAAGACTCTCTGCTTCATAGCTTCTTTGAAATGAGATATTGAAGATGATTTTTTTTTTCTTGCACATGCTAAAGATTATTAGTATTCAAATACCAGCAGCATAATCTATTGCTAATCAAATCTTACATTTATTTAAAGGTAGTTGTACAACCACAGTCAAATACAGAGGTAGGTACAACTTCATGTAACAGCTGAAACTTTGAGATCTAAAGTAGAAAAGGGGAAGACAGCTGTGAGATTACTGATCACAAATACAATCAAACAAAGTATTCATACAAAGTGTATAAAATGACCATGATTTGGTAGTTCTGAAATATTTTCCAAGAGGCCTTCTCTGATTTTAATTACTATCTCAGGGACATCAGATATAAGAAAGCATATTACCAAAGACAGTTGATACCTAAAACCTATTAGCTGGTTAATTTCTGATTTCATGGAAGTAGCAGTCCAGAGCAGAAGTATGCTGTGTAGAAAAAAGGCATGGGATGAAGGACCAAGTGCAGTGTGAGAAGGACAGTTGGGAAAATGCCATTAGCAGATGATGAATTGTCTTCCTTGCACTAAATCATTAGTGTTTAGCATGCAGGAAGAGTTAAAAATACATAGATAGAGAGGACATAAAAATGAACTGGGTTCTATAACAGTGAAGTAATCTGAGAAAAGAATTGTGTGGGAAACTGAAAAGAATGAAATTATGCTTTGGGAAACTCACCGAAAAGGAGTTAGTCATGGTCTAAATTTTTGTCCTCATGGGAGGATCAAGTGCAATGTGAGACAGTTTGAAAAATACCATAAGCAGCAATCATAATTTATGATAAGGTCTGCTTGCAAGACCTTTCAGTAGCTTAGAGATGGCTGTGCAGGGCCCAAAATGTTATTTTTTTCTGTAGTGTGTTTGCTCCCATGAGGAAGCCTTAGGACAGCATTCCTTCCCATGAAGTTTCTGCTCTCAGGTGGGAATGGACCTATGTCCAGACTACACCCCTGAAAAATAATCAAACTTCATGGTTGTGGTTATTTCTAAAGAAGCTTGTCCTCTCCCATGAGAAGAAAAATTTAGACAGTGGGGCATCACTCACTTCACAGATGTGCAGTCACTGTCTTGGGAGGAAAATGCATTACCTGTTTTGCCCCCATAAGCAGTACTGCAAAAGGCACAAATCTGGGCTTGTGGGTACACATAGCTTCTGTGGGAGGTGGAAGAGGCAAAACCTCATGCTCAAACAGGGTGTCTAAATATCTGTGAACAACCTCTACAAAGAGCTGACATCTGAAACACAGCAGGTCCTTTCTTTCCCACCACCCCTAAGCATAGGGAATATAGCTTCTGATCATACCCAGCTGCATTCTTATCAATAAACAAAAAAATCTCTGTTTTTTACTACTGTAATCTATTGCATTCAGGAGTTTCAAAGCTCTTCATAAGCTCTTTAATGACAACTCTGAAAACAATATTTTGGATCTGGTTGCAAAAGGGATTAGCTGAGGTGAAGGCAGATGGGGACACCTTCTGTGATGCTGCTGCTGCCAGAACAGGCCTGCTTCCCTTGGCCCCACTTGCTAGTGGTCCCAGTGGAGGGATCAGATGGAAAACTATGTGAGAGGCTGCTAGAGGACAGGATGGCACACCTGGATCATGCACCTTACTCCATTCCAAGAGCAAGGCTGGCCAGAGCTGGGGCTGGCCACAGGCCCAGAGGAAGCAGAGCCAGGGTGTTTTGGTGTCAAAGCTGAGTGCAGAAGTGCAGAGACCAAACCCCCAGCTCTGTGCCACAGCTGACCCCATCCAGAGTGACACATGAAGCTCTTCCATAACTTCATGCTGGAGATGGAAGCAAACGCAGAAACGTAACTAAAGGCTTCTTACTAAACTTAAATTATTGTTTCTCACTGTATTTCCTCCTGTCATTTAGGTCACTTGAGGCAGAGACAGTTCCTGAGTGATTATGTCACTGATGGTTTACCACTTCCATCTGAGTTATTCACTGCACATCCTCCACTAGAAATTAATAGAGGTTTTGCCATTGCATTAAGTGGTAGCAACACCAGGGTTTGACAAGGAGGAATATTTCTATTCTACATTGCATAAACTTCCTTTGGTCAAGAAGATATTGCTTGAGGGAAGATGGTCTTTTGTCTTCAATCTTCCTTTGTTTTGTTCCAGAGTGCAGATGTAACACTTGTGGTTGTTTTTTGACATTATTATTACTTTGAAGAAAGTCAGCAATAGTAATACAGAATAAAAATTGGGGCAGAAGCCAGCATTTGAACTCAAAACACTACGGTGCATTAATCTATTAATTTCAGGTCATGTCTTTAGCACATCAAAGGAGCTTCTTGACCAGTCTGAGGTGCTTGAGTAATTTTTTTCTCTCGTGTAATTAAAGTTTCTAGCTCCCTTTTCAGAATTGGTTTCCTCACCAACTGTTCAGTGCATAAATCTACGTGAGTGATTTCCTGACAGTTGTACATTAGGAATTATGGCATATCTCTGCTCATAACTTACAGAACTATCTCAGTACAGAGCAGAGACCATAAAACATGCCGAATGGGGATTTCTCAGATATGCTAATTGCTGCTATATAAAGAGCACGGGATGAAGAGCTGCCACAGAGGAAGTTCAGCTAAAAAGTACCCACCACAAATCTTTGAAGGTCCACAGAGAAGCATATCCTTCTGCTGCCACTTTTTGGCAGAGCTCTGCTGAGCAAAGGCTTTGTAGCTGAGTGAGCTTGGGCAGGGAGGGCTGGTGGCTCCCTGCAGCCCAGTGCAGTGGCCAGGCAGGAGCTGGGACAGGGATCTGCCCCTCTGGAGCTGCTGCCAGCATCTGGGGGCCTGTGGGGTTGGCACAGTACCAGTTATAAGAAGCACTCCCCACCTTCTTGGGCTCTTGGGTGTGGTGCCCAGGCAATGTTCTTGTCTGTTCTAAATTACACCCAAATGCAGGCCTAATTAATTTCTCTTGAAATGGACTGGATCACATGTCCCACTCCCATCTTCTCATCTGTGAGATGGCTCTCAGAATAAAGCTCCTGTTTTCTTCAGATTGAATTTTTGTGTATTCAGAGCAAAGGCTAAACTAACTAATGGACATCCACTGCCTCTTCTGACAAGCTTAGTTTTGCCATCCAGTGACAGGAAGATGTTGCCCATGTAAATAATTTTCCTATATTTTTTGAAATTTATATGAAATTTATAGCCATGCCAAACTTTGCAAATTAACTCCTTATCTGTAGAGTACCACAAAAGAATTTACAGCATGGAGGGGAGGATGCAGTTCAGCAAATCTGCTGTAGCCAGGTGTGAGCTACTCTCCTGTAGCTTTTCTATATGATACATTTTATGCATTGACTACAAATAGGTATTTTTGCACTCAGCAGAGTGGGACTGGATCACCAGATTAATTTTAAGTAGGCCATTAAGCATCATTGTTCAATACTGATTTTTAGCCATTGCACTTGAACCTTTTACCTCAGGCTGACCCAGTAGACAGAAACCAAAATTGCTGTGCCCCAGCAACTAACTGCAGCTCTGCTACTTCTGATACACCTATATACTTATTTTTTTAACAAGTTTTCTGTACTGTGAAATACATACCTTATTGAAGATAATAAATAACATGGAAATATTATACCACATAGCTATTATTTAATAATCTTAATATAGGGTACTTTTAAAATAAATCAGCTAGACAAATCAAAGAGTATAGAAATGGAATGTGCCTTTGTAGGCCCTGTGGGAAACTCAGCTAATGAACTGAGGGATATCAGTTTCTAGACAGGGAAAGAAAGTCTGCTTAATTTAAAGAAATAAGTTCAAGTATTTGCCTCCTTATTCTAAAATCATGGGTTTGGGCGTGATCACACAATGTGAAAAAAGTAACTTCAGTGCAGCCTTGTGTGTTTTGAAACACCAAGTGAAATACAATTAACTTTAAAATGGTAAATTGTAATGCTAAAAAGAAAATCTTCTGCCTTCCGGGTGTGACTGTCTTTTTAATTTGATGATGTCACCCTGTGAGCCATTAAAGCATTATCAATGAGCAGGCTGTGCATTTTCTAATGATTGCTGTGGAGTTGAAAAAGACTCTATAATGTTCCTGCAGTTTGTTCATCATTTTTGTTTGATAATTGTCCTGAAAATCAATGACAGCTACTGAGTACAGAAATTTGATTGAACCAAGTATAAATATAGGCAGCAATTTAGACTGTTCTTACTCAATAGAAAAATGTCTTTGGCTAATAAGTGGATTCCTATCTAAATTCATGAGTTCTTTTATGACATTTTGGGCTAAGCCTGAAATAGATTAATCTTTTTCTGATAAAGTTGCATAAGCTGTGATTTCTCTGGTGACCACATTTAATTGGATATTAAATAAAGTGCTTATCTTTACACCAACAGGTTTTATAGGCTGGATTTCACAGATTAAATAACAAGTAATAGGCACACACAAAATTTTTCTGATTAAACCGTGATATGCTCAGATTAAAAATTAGACTGTCCTGATTCAGGTAGGCTTTTGAGGTGCATGATTACAACTGAGGGTTAAATGCACAGAATAGAGGGAAACTGCAGGATGGTGCAAAGAGCTGTGAGAACAGGTCAGCTCTGTATATTCTTCTTTCCTGCTTATTCTTCAGCAAATGTACAGCAGGGTGGTTTTCTGTTGGGTTTGACAAGAAGCTTGAATTCTTGATAATGTTTTTGAAAAGCCTGAGGTTGGGATTCATTATGCAAGGTGCTGTACAAGCACACAGCGAGAAGTATCCTGTGATAGAGCCTATCAGCCCTGGAAAGGCAGAGGAAAGGTTAACAGAAGCCTGGAAAGTAAATTAACCTATCGCACCTGAAGAAAGGAGATAGCGACAAGGCTGAGAGAAGTACCCAAATAGAAAAACATGGATGGTGTTTGGGAGGAGGAAGGCTTAATAGGGTGAGCAAAGACCACACTTGGGAGGAAGAGTGAGGTGAGGAGGAGGGGATGGAGAAGGTGAAGCTGAAAGAATAGCCCAGCTGTTACAGGAGGCATTTGTCTGGTACTCCACTTGCTGGAGAATGCAGACTGACAAAAGGGCTCCAAAGGGGCAGGAGATAGTTAGGACTTGCTGCATTTCCTTTAATGACAATGAAGGACACTCTTGGAGCTGAAAGGACACTTCTGTCGCAGAAAAGTGCAGGACATTGAAGGAATTGAGCTGGATGGCTCGGGCACACGTGTGAGATCAGTGGAAAGGAGTAGAGCAGCTGTGCAGAATAAGACAGGAGGGGAACCACCAGTGTGAGCCTGAGGCCTTACATGGGGAGGAAGTAAATGAAGACATTTGCATTGAGTAGGCTGTGCTAAACCAAATGATGTGAAGCTCATGCTAATTACAATGTTTTCTTCACTGGTATGACATATTGTGAATGTGAAAAGAAACTGATGCCTCCCTATGTAACCAAGTCTACTTTTGACTTTCTGTGCATGGAGCTGGCAGCCCTCTGGTAGTGTTTTGTTGATTTTGTTCTTGTATATGGATGAGAGAATTGCAGTAGCACTAAGCAGCACTAAGCTCAGGAGCTTGGACAACCCTCTCCTGATGGATTTGACTCTTACAAGATCAGCCAGGAAGAGCTGAGGCATGAGTTTGTTGGGTGTTTTTTCCCCTAAATAAAACTGACCCGTTGCACACAGTATGTAATTGTCCCTGAGCTGATGTCAGACTTGCAAATGGTAATTTCTCACAGGAGGTATGTTACTTCTCACAGCAAGTCAGCAAGGCTGGCAGTGCTACAGGTGGCATTGTTGCCCAGGATCCAGTGACTCCAAGCCACTGGCATCATTTGTCTGAGACTCAAGGCAGAAGGTGTTAAACATCCCAACTGTGTTACTGAAAGATAAAAATGGAAAATAGCTCCACTGAGTAGTGGGGACAAGCAAATGGCCTTGTGCTGTACTTCGGTCTGGGGTCACTGGGCCCTGTCTTTTTGCATAGCTGAAATAGCTGGTGTCTAGATGATAAAGATGTTGACAATTATCTTCTCCTTCCTCCAGAGACCACACAAAGCTAAGCCTTTTTCTTTTACTTTCACATAACTTTCTTTTATTTTGACTTGTCATGACTTTTGACATTGGCATGAGGATGTTTTCTGGAGGAATTTCCTTTGCCTTCTTGGCATTTGGTAATGCAAAGCATTTTGTTAATATGTTTTTCTTTGAAGCCATATTTTTTGTTAAGACCTTTCAGGATGGTGTTCTATTTGCTGCCTCTCACAGAAGTCAGCTAGTAAATAGCAGCCATTATTTCCCCATAGGCTTTAGAAAAATGGTAAATTACTTAAAGCTTTTCTCTGACTTGTTTTATTTCTGGTAAAACAAGTATTTCCAATGAAACATCAGGAAAGGGATGGCAAGCTTCAGAGCTCATGTTGGTTTTGGAGGCCAAGAGCTGGTTCAAGGGCTGCATCAGCCCACAAACACATACACTGGTTTCTGTGGAGAGGAAGGCAGCACAGGGCTGTCTGGGGCAGCCACAGCCTGCCTTCAGAGATGAGACAGGATGCATCTCAATGCCCCGCTGGGAATTCCCTGGGATGTCTGCAACCTCTGCTGTTAGCAAGCAGGTGGCATGTTCCCTATGCAGTTGAGGCAGTGATAAACTAGTATGTGACTAGCTTGGAGACTTGGTGACTTAGCAGAACCGTATCTGTTTTTAAACCTTGTGCAAAAACATGAGTAGCTAAGTTCGCACTCAATGTACCCTTAGAGATGTGGTTTGTGAGGGGGCTGTTTGTGTGTAGATCTCATTTCTTTGCTAATAAGTAGGGAAGACTTAAAATAACCTGTGGAATTGTTCAAGGGGAAGCAGATCTCTGCAAAAGTCTCTTCTTTGTCAGGGTGTCAGAGCTGATACTGAAAATGCAGTATCTAGGTAAACACACAGGATAGGCATGTTTCATTTGCATGTAACAGGAACCAAGGCCTCTACAGATATAAACTGGTCTCATGCCACCAACACTGAACATTTACCTCTTTACTTGCTGGTCTCTTACTAGGTGCAAGTAAGTTCCCAGTGACCATGCACCCTAACAGTAGTTTAATCGCTGCTTTAACAGAGGGTCTTTGTAAAATTCATGTACGCAAATAGAGTGTTTCTAAATTGCCAACACAACAGCAGAAGCTTAAGTGCAATTTTTATTCCAATAAAGATGTGATGAAATTATGCCTAATGGTCTGCAGACTGCACTTTTATATGCACTTGCAATGCTCCCATTGACTTCAACTGCTGTTGTCAAGGTATTTCAGTAGTACTGAGCTAAGGATCATTACCCTGTGCTATTATAATACATTAAACTAATGCTGCCATTTTTCCATTATAACAACAGTACCTGGCGACTGAAGGCTACCTCCGACCCAATAACTTGCAATCAAATATTTGTTTCAGATTTCAAAATGCATATAAATTATGAGGCTTGACGAAAATGTTCAGATTAGACAAGCTCATACCTCCACCCTGGTCTTTAATTTTTTGCGTGCAGACAAAGCAAGCTTGGCACTGATGAACAATGTAGAAACTCTTATATTTTTAAGAACATGAGGATTTTAGTTTGTAAGTAAGTTTAGTAAAACTACATTTGAACTAAGCTTTCACTGACTTTCATGCAAACAGCCTGAAATTATATATCTATACTGTACATATCCCAAATCCCAAAGCTTGTGTCCTTCAAAAACAAAGTAATTCCCTGACTGCTGTTGATGCAGCATGCATAAGGGAATAATTATACAAGTGTCCTGGAGCTAATCTCAGTTGTCTGATATTAAAACCAACCCACCATTTTTTTTGGCCGAGTCCTGTTTGCTCTAATGCAACAAAAATACTGTACTTAAGTGCAAGGGGGAGATAGCTTTGCAGAGATTAGTCTATTGGTTCCTAAGAAATGAATAATTTTAAATTCAAAGAAAAACAAATTCACTAATTATATAGCCTTTGCTACACTTGCTGATAGCTTGCTACTTCTTTTATCTTTTTTATAACTGCCTAAAAAAGGAAAACGATAAAGAAAAGAAACTGAAAAATTCTTGAAGAGCTGACTGATATTACCTTTATGATAAAGTGAACCACAGACAAGATTAAAAAAAAGAAACCATGGCCCCAAGTTCCCTTGGAAACCTCTGCGAACTCATATTAAAAATGTACCTACAACATCTGCCGGACAAACAGGAATGAGGACTTGATAACCAAAACAGAATCCAGATGTGCACAAAAATAGGCTTCTTGCAGATACTCCTATGTCACTTGTACTGCACATCTAGAGCTGAGATACCCAAAAACGTGGGTGATTCATATAGCGGGTCCTTCTGATATTGTTTTCTCCCCAAAATATTATTTTATCTTTTCATGCATATTACTATATGTTGTTTGCCATTACAATGGGAAATATCCTTAACCTTATCTAAATTTTTTCTTTACCCTTTTCCTTTTAAGAACCTGCTTTTAAGAGCTATTCTTCAAGATGAAAATATTGTTATGAAAGAACAAATAATAAAGTTATGCACAGATCTGGAAAACTGTGTTTTTCAAGACATCAGGCCAACAAATTTCATTGCAAAAGCATTTCATGGTTCAAACTCAGGGCTTACTCTAATATGGCTAAGAATTTTCTTGTGGAACAGATGCAGCCTTGATTGCAGCAGTCCTAATTTGGCCACTTTTTTCTATTCATGCAAAGTTGCAGATACAGAATCTTCTACTAGTGCATCTTTGACAGCTTATCAATGTGTGAGGTCTAGCATTGGCATTATAGATGTCTTCAAACAGAACACTATCTGTATAATGTGGCACCTCTCACCTCCCTTGCTGAAGGGACAAGGAAGACAAGGAAAAAAAACAGGATTGGCTGGTGCAGGACCATGTAGTACTGTGCCAGAGGACACAATTGCATGCAGTGCCTGTGGGGTTCAAGAGACCTTGGATTCTGGTATTGTTACCTTCTGGTGGTTATCTCCCACTGCCTGTGGAAAGCATGGCCAGCTCACTGTATTTCCAAGAACAGCAATAGAAAGTGCTCATCTTATGTCATTGGGGCTTCACAAATCATCTCATCAGTGCTGCCACACTGGCTGAGAGTGGTAGAGGCAGCTGGAAGGTTAAATGGCATTTCTTGTATTATCTGGAGGCCCTTCCTGCAAAACACAGACAATCTGTGTTGTAGTGCTCTAAATATCTTATTTAGTTGGTGTTTTTACCCTGGTGATGGGAAAATTTTACTGGGTATGTCAGGTCACGTGGACCATTTATTCCCCCTTTCTCATCACATGGTTTCTCCCTCACATAACCCCCTGGTTTCTGCATGCCCTGGTGTCTGTCCCATGGGTGGTCCCTCCCCTTGCCCCTCCCCAATGTTATCCCATTGGCCACAGTCCTCTTTCCCCGCCCCCATCACCTGGGGCATAAAACCTACGGCAGGTGTGGTTCTGCCTCTTCGCTCATGGGTGGTTCCTGCCCCCAGAAGTGTCTGTCTCAAGCTAATGAACTGGATACTCATCTCCATGTGCAAAGAGCGCTTCTCGTCTTTTACCTTCCGTCCGTGCAATTCCGTGTGGGCTTTAGTCCTGAGCAAGCCCGATCTGGATTTATATTAGCCCAGAGAACCACGGATTTATTGCAAATCTGTACGTGGGTAAAAAGCATATACATATTAGCACCATTTTGCTTTCCTGGCTGTATAGCCCCCCTCATTTTTAATGGAGATTTCATTTGAATTCTTTATGCAGTGATTTGCTGTTAAAATCTTGCCATTTGCAGATAGTTATGTACTTCTGTGAAACAGCATTCATGATGCTTTGGTTTAATTATTTGCCTTATAACGGTGAATCCACTGTCTAGGAACTGGTTCTCAAGCAATAACCCTTTTTTTGTAAGCATGCAAAAATGTGCATGCAGATATCTGCAGGAACACTTTACAAGTCCCGTATCCTCCACTTACAGGTGAGTGTCACTAAAATGTGCAGATTTTAAATCCAAGCTCCTGCAGTACACAGGGAATCAGCTTTTGGAATGAGTACCAGAAGAGGAAGACTCAGGACACATCAGTTTGAGCATCTACAGTAAGAGCTGTATTCAGGCTTCTTTTATCAGGCATGCCTCCATCTGAAAAAACTGTGCTCCAACTTAATCATCCAGTTCTGCACAATACTTAAAATAAACAAATGAATTCTACAGGGGGATTTAAATTGAACAAATGTATTCACTAGGGAAAGCACAGTGGCATGACTGAATGGCTTAAAATACAGCTGAGGCGAAACTGTTCTTCAAATGATCAGATCTGCAGATTGGCTCCTTAAACGATCTATAGACCTTGATAATCACATTCTTTTTGTAATTATCACAGATTTACAGACAGGAAACAATTCCAAAAAACTGCTATGACAGTTTGCCTAAAACCAGTGAGGTTATTGAGCTATGAAATAGCCATAGCTAGGAAAGATGTGATTTTGGAGTGAGGAGAAGACAACCTAGAGAGTCATTGTTTTAAAAGAGAGTCTCTCAGGATCCTGCAGCTTCTGATGGACATGCTGCAGTTGTAGGGGTCCAGTCCCTGTTGCATTAATAATCCCACCCTGCTTTCACAGGGCATGATGCTATACCATTTTTACTTTGAGAGGGTTGCATTTCTTCTCCACTAAATGATCCTAGGTGACGTTTTAAAATGTGTGGATAAATGAAGGGGCAATAAATTTTGTGCTTGTCATGATTTAAGGAAGTAATTGCCATATTTTCCTCTTTTTTATCTTGCTTTAAAGCATGTCATTTACAAATAGAAGTGCCCAAGGACAGTTCAGAAAGCAATTCAAAATTGTATCTTATTGGACATAATAAACAATTTTGGTATTGGATTGCATGACTGAAATGTGGAGTTATTAGGTATTAGTGTTGCATTATATTTCATATACTGATTGAATGAATTTGATGAGCAAAGACAGAGGATTATTATGCAAACCACCCCCATTGTTTCATATTAAAAAGTGAATATTTAAGAGCTGAAAAAGCAAATTTGTTTCGGTTACACGACACACATTTTTCAGTATGCAAATGTGCCACATCTGTGTATTTGTTTTGCTGCAGATACAACCAGCAAGAGTTTAGTGATGAAATCTGTTCTTAATTATGATAGCAGCTGTTGGAGCAGTAGCCATTTTTTTCCTCCTGATGTGAAGTTGCCTGATTTACTCATTTTTGTCTGCATTTGTCAGGGCTGCCAGTGCAGAGAGAGAACTCTTTGTGAGGGGTTGCAATTTGTTTTCTGTGCGAGAGCCAGTGAAAATTGACTAAATCTGCGCAGCGGGGTAGTTTTATCTTTTCTTTTCCTGCATTGCAAGCTGTTGTACCTCTGCTCCAGCACAAGAGGCCTATAAAACTACCAAACAAATGAGGGAGCTGTTAAGTGTTCCAGCAAGTATCTTAAGCAGCAGTTCGTGTAAACGAACTATGCCTTAATGAAGAAGGAAGAAAGAAGTCTGACATCATAGCTGTGGGACAGATGGCATTAATATAATGAATTGATAAACACTTTGGAAGCTTATTTTTCCTTCCTCAATTATTTCATTTCCATATATGAGCATGAAGTTTGTAAATGCCAGACAGTTTAGTACTCTATTTCCTCAATATTTTGATAATAGCGAGAAAGAGTGGGAAGATTATAAAAGGATGATAAAACCTCCTTTCTGAATGCACGATCTCTTACAGTAATTCGTTAACGAGGCAATGCTGTTGCAAATCAAGACAGAAAACGACCAAGAATGCTTCATAGCATAATGAAAAATTGGCCAAAAATTGCAGTGCAAATGAAAACAGAATAAAGAGAAGACATAAGTTATTGATACTTAAACTTCTGTGCTAAAAGCCTACTGAATGAAACATTTATCGTCTCCCTACAATCATAGACTAATCATCTGTTTCACACTGGATTGTTTCCACACCAATATTTTATGCCTTGTTTTTCTTTTGATCTAGGCAACACTAAATTTAAACAGATTTCAGCCCTGTTTCTTTTTCAGTTAAGTTTTTGATGCCTTATCCTGCATCAGTGAAATCTTGGCCCCAGAACATAGTGAGAGCCTGTATAGTTCTTGAAAGAATATGCAAAATTTGCTGTTCTTTATTGAGAGAAGCAATCTGCTTTTGCTTCCACAAACAGAAAAGGGTTCAACAGATTGTGTAACTCTTCACTTAAGATAAGGCTTCTCACTTTATTTTCTGCCATTCAACTTTTCCTCTTTCACTTTTGACCTTTAAGTGTTGCATTTAACTGAAAGAAACATAAAATCATGAGCAAATGAGAGATTGCAGGTAAACTATAGCTTCCTTAAAAACAAAGGATATCTCAAAGTTAAGCTATCTGAAGTAAATCTGTAAGTATGGAATGTTCCTCAGTAGAAGAATATGTTTATATATCACGGACATGGTCATAATAAGAATTGATGTTCAGAATAAGAATATGGGCGTGGGTAGGGTGGGAGAGTCATCAGGAATTCCTGTCCACAAGTAGTTGTTTACTTTAATAGAAACATAAAAGGAGAAAGAGGGTTATACAGTGTATTCCAGTGAGGAACTGGAATGGTATAAACACACAGTAGGTAGGCAGGAGGAGACAGCACTTTATCCATGATGGGCAAAGCATACATACTGCCCATGTGCAGAGCTTGCCTTGGGTACCGCTGCCTGTCTGCTGCCACAGCAGCTACATTTGTGCTGAATGACTGCAGGGCCTCATCACTGCAATAATTGGCATCTCTAACCATCTACAAACTAAGTTTGCGTTATTTTTCTGAGCTTTCCAAGATGTCTGGGCATGGCCAATTTTACCCTTTTGAGCTGCATACGCTGTTCCCGTTAGCTCATGTATCAGAATGCAGCCTTGGACCTCTGCAGTTGCCCATATTTTCCTTCAAGCTTGACTTTCTTCAGGAAGTTACTTTGTCTCCTGTAAAGAAGTCCAGGTGCTATTGCTGCTGGAATATAAAAAACATATTTTGGACTTCTTGTCTATATCACGTGCGTGTTTCCATGTCATGTGCTTGTTTTCTTGAGAAGTATAGTTGTGGGGACAGCAAGAGTCATAATGAAGTTAATGGCCAAGTGAGGAAGGTCTGGATTTTTCACTGAAGTAACACTTAAAATTTTTCTTCTCTGACTATTTATTTTGACCATTTCTTGTCTTCTGTCTAATCTACCATTAGAAATTTCTAATGCAGAAGTGAACTAGTGACTCAAGGCTCTAGCTGCACTCAGTTGAAATAAATAGGCTATTTTTAGCTGCAATTAATCTGACGTTCCCAAATATCCATTTAGAATAAGATCAATCCTTAAAAGCATGCAACCCTCTCCATCAACCAGCAAGGGAATGTGGAGCAGTTAGCTTACATTTAGATGTCTACAGTTAGTCAAATAAATCCCTCACTTTCTGTGTCTGTTTTCTATTGCTGCTGTGCCAAGCATGTTGCATACCTAAATAATTACTGTAGTTTTGAACAGTAGTCACTGAGTCTGTAGCTGTGAATTGCATATTATTCACTTAGTGGATTTTTTCTTCTCAAAAAAGCCTCATTTACAAGAGGTTATAGGTTTTAGCAAGGTGTCTTTGCACTTTAGTGTCGTGATTACAGCAATAAATATACAGAAATGTTGCTCTGTAGCATTATGTCACTGAAATTTGCTGACACAGTAAATCCTAAATGGGATACAGTGACTTATGGCTTATGACTTCAGCATATGTTACAGAGGGTACTTTAATAGAAGAGAGGCGTATGATACTAATTACCCTGTGAAATCACACTATAATAATGCTTCAAGTAATCACACTTCAAAGTGACAA